>NW_027202271.1:1727500-2177500 GCF_024711535.1 Dipodomys merriami | reverse complement strand
AAGAAAAGGAACAAGTTTATCCATTTTTCTTTCAATATATACATCTATGTGTGTTTATATATATATATACACATATATATGTATCTCCACTGGTATGCAGAAGCATATAAAAGTTCTTTGCTCAAGTAATCATGATGACAATAAATACTCAGCATGTGATAAATGGTTGATTCAGTCCTCCATACAAAAGCTGTGGTCTCATTTCTTGCTTTGTGTTGGTTAAACACTGGGGTTCTGATTTGAAATAGGGAATCTGGCTCTAGAGCTTGCTCATACGTGATTCACTTAAAGCCTGTTACTACCCACGTACAAGTATTTTCTTAAAGCTAGGTGCTGGTGGCTCACACCTGTAAGCTTCTCAGGAGGCTGAGATCATAGCCAGTCTGGATAGACAAATCAAGAGATTCTAATCTCCAATTAGGTAGACAGAAGTGGAGGTGTGGCTCAAGTGGTAGAGTGCCTGCCTTGAGCAAAAATCTAAGGGAAAGCATCCAGGCCCTGAATTCAAGCTCTAGTGCCAACATACTCAAAAAGTATTCACCTAAGTATCTTTCTATCTCATGAATTAAGTCTCTAAGGTATCATTTTAATGTCTTTATATAGATTTATTATTTAACATATTAGATTTTGAAACAATTTGCATGTACTATTATTTAAGTACCAAATTTAGTATGTTTTTCCAACTTAGCAATGTTTACTTATTTAGGTACTAGGGCTTGAATTCAAGGACTGAGTGCTGTCCCCCAGCTGCCTCCTCCACCCGCTTCACTCTAAAGGCTGGTGCTCTACCAACTGAGCCGCAGTTCCAATTTCTGACTTTTTGGTGACTAATTAGATATAAGAGTATCACAGACTTGGCTTCCTGAGCTGACTTTGAACCATGATCCTCAGATCTCAGCTTGCTGAGTAGCTAAGAGTATAGTTGTAAGCATCCAGCTCTATGGTAGCAATTTTAACTAATTATATGATGAATGCCTTGAAGAAAGCTTTGCTGAGCTGCTTAATTGCCTAGGGGACAGCAACATTGTTACTAAATCTTATCTGTAAAAGGTAAGATGTCTTTGTGGCCCACATTTCTTAGGTTAAAAGAATGTACTACTGTGTTTTCCAGAAGTCTGGGTCAGTGCTGTGCTGGGGAAAGGTTCCCTCCCACCGGTTCTCCCATCTTCTTGCTGCTCAGTCTGCTCCTGGGGACCTGCGCTATGCTGGTTAAAGAGACAGGCATCACAGTGTTTGGAGTATGCTTGGTTTATGACCTCTTCTCTCCCTCCTACAAGGAAGACAAGATGTAAGTCATTTTATACATTCTTTTGGGCACTGGTACTAGGATTAGAACTCAGGGCCTCATGCTCTTGCTTGGCTTTTTTTGCTCAAAGTTGGTGCTCTACTGCTGGAGCCACATCTCCACTTCTGGCTTATTGCTGAGTAATTGGAGGGAGATAAGACTCTCTTGGATTTGCCTGCTCTGGCTGGCTTTGAAATATGACCTTTCAGATCTCAGCCTCCTGAGTAGCTAGGATTAAAGGTGTGAACCACCAGTGCCCCTGGCTACATTTTACACTTTTGATATCAAGTGCTGTCTAGTTGAGAATTCCTTAAAATGCTAGTTTCTAAACTTCCATTGAAAATAAATAGAAATAGAAACAAATTAAAATATAATTTCACCTTAGATTGTAATATAACAAGACCTATTCCATTAAGATAAATGTATTATATCTGTTTGGACTCCTTACATTTTATGAAGTTTTGTTAGGACTGTAAAGTTAAGGAGCTTCAGATTGGGAAATAAAAAAGTATCTTAACTGAAAATTTATACTGCCAGTATGTTTTAGTTGCCTGCTACTGAGAATATCTTAATTCACACAGAATTGATTGTATTTATTAACAGCTTGCCTGAATCTCTGAGTTCAATGGAACATCATCCATCAAGTAACACTGCTAACTTAGAACCTATGTGCTTGCCCTAGCCATGATGTTACATAAAGGTTTTAGGAAGTGCCTTATTGGAGTTCTATAAGAAGCCTGTCTAAATCATACCTGAATAGGTAATACATTATTTTCAAGATAAAACAAGCTTATAGCGGGACACTGATGGCTCACACCTATAATCCTAGCTACTCAGGAGGCTGAGACCTGAGGATCACATTCAAAGCCAGCCTGAATAGGAAAGTCTGTGGGACTCTTATCTCCAGTTAACCACTAGAAAACTGGAAGTGGAGCTGTAGCTCAAAGTGATAGAGTGCTAACCTTGAGCAAAAGAACTCAAGAGGCAGTACCCAGGCCCTGAGTTCAAGCCCCACAGCTGACAACAAACAACAACAACACTCAGTTGCCCATTTACATTTAAAAGGGTAAGGAATGTTCATTTAGTCTGTAGATTACAGTTGGTAAGAATAAGGCATATTAAAAATTGAAGCACATACCGCTAATGCTTCTCTCCTATTAAATTCATAATTACTACCAATTTTATATGCAGACTTTTTTCCTGTGTGATAGTACTAGAGCTTGAGCTCAGGGCCTTCTTGCTTCATTAGCTTTTTCCTCTCAAGGCTGGTGCCCTACCACTTGAGCCACAGCTCTACTTCTGAATTTTTGCAGGTTAATTGGAGAGAAGGGTCTCTCAGATTTGTCTTCCCAGGTTGGCTTTGAACTGATATTCTCAGATCTCAGTCTTATAAATAACTATGATTATTGGTATTGAGTCACATCTGGCTCAGATCTATTTTTTCTTCCTTCCACTCCCTCCCTCCCTCCTTCCCTCCTCCCCCTTTCTTTCTTTCTCTCTCTCTCTTTCTCCCCTTCCTTTCTTTCTTTCTCCCCTCCCTTCCTTCCTTCCTTCCTTCCTTCCTTCCTTCCTTCCTTCCTTCCTTCCTTCCTTCCTTTTTCTTTCTTTCTTTCTTTCTTTCTTTCTTTCTTTCTTTCTTTCTTTCTTTCTTTCTTTCTTTCTTCCTTCCTTCCTTCCTTCCTTCCTTCCTTCCTTCCTTTCTTTCCTTCCTTTCCTTTCCTTTCCTTTCCTTTCCTTTCCTTTCCTTTCCTTTCCTTTCCTTTCCTTTCCTTTCCTTTCCTTTCCTTTCCTTTCCTTTCCTTTCCTTTCCTTTCCTTTCCTTTCCTTTCCTTTCCTTTCCTTTCCTTTCCTTTCCTTTCCTTTCCTTTCCTTTCTCTTCTGTCAGTTGTAGGTTTTGAACTCAGGGCCTGGATGTTGTCCCTGAGCTCTATGTGCTCAAGGCAAACACTCTTCCACTTGAGCCACAGTGCCACTTCCAGTTTTTTAGTGGTTCATTGGAGATAAGAGTTTCATGGACTTTCCTGCCCAGGCTGGCTTTGAATCTCAATCCTCAGATCTCAGTCTCATGAGTAGCTAGGATTACAGGTGTGAGCCACCAGTGTCTGGCCTAAGATCCTTAACCCTTATAATGTCCTGGATTTATTTTGCCTTGGTCAATGAAGAATTTGATTTTGAAAATAATTGTTTTGTTTTTTAAATCACATCACCTACACTGTGCTGTTAGATTTGGATCACATTTCTGTCTGGGAGTGATATACACGAGGATAATTTAAGTATGTAGCACTCTCTTTTGGCATTTTGTAAATCTTAAACACATATAAAAGGAAGGATCTCAGTAATTACTTTAACACAAGCTTGGCGCAAAATTGCCCATGAACCAAAGCCCCTCCTCTGGCCCTGGATGAGGAGCACCTTTGATTTCTTTCAACGTATGGAAACAGTGGCATCACCAGCCTTGCTTTCAGAGGACAATCTTGAGGGCCCTCTTTTTTCCCACAGTTGTCTTCTTGTTACTCCCCTGCCTCCTTCCTTTGCTTCCTCCCCACCACTCCCTGCTTTTTGTTCTAGTACTGGGGCTTAAACTCAGAGTCTGGGCACTGTCCTTTAGTTATTTCCTCTCACAACTGACACTCTACCACTTGAGTCATACCTCCACTTTTGGCTTTTTACTGGTTTACTGGGAATAAGAGGCTCACAAACTTGTAAGCAGTGATCATGAGCCCACCAGCACCTGGTTAACTTAAAATTTTTCTTTTTGCCTATCTGTTGGTTGTAAATTATTTATCAGAGGATTGCTGATAGAAAAATGTTATCAATAATATTTTACATGACCAAAATAACAAAAATCTGGAACACCATGTCAATTAAATATTATAAGAAATAATAGTTGAAGGTGACAGGTAAAAAAGTATGCATGCATATATGTGTGTGTGCATGCATATATGTGTGTGTGTGTTCGTGAGTAAAGAGGGACTAAGTCCTAGTCTACTATGGTAGGAAGTCAATGATAAACTCCAAAAATTGTAAAAAAGAGAGTTTTTTGTTTTTGTTTTTTTAAGTTAGTGTCAGAAATAATGGGCTCAAAGTCTTGACTGTGGTTGTTTTCAGGGAGGGGCCTTGGGGACAAAGGTAAGAAAACAGTCTGGTGTTTCTTAGCACAAGGAATTGTTCATATTAACTTTGTTTACCTTCTCTTCTGTTGTTCACTCAGGAGCAATGGAGTCCTCCCTGAGCACAGTCCTCAGCAGCCTGGGAGCCCCAGCACCTCCGCCCTGCCACCCCACACCCACAGAGAGAATGGGAGGCAGCGGCTCCTGCACAAAGGGGCCTGGGGTGGCAGCCACTCCCCCCTGCCACCAGAACCCAAAAGCAGTGGATTTCCGGTATCTCCAAGAGCCCTGTGGGCCCGCATGAGGTACTAGCCCGGGTGTTGGTGGGCATTCTTCACTGTTCATTATTGCCTGCTCTGTGATGCCTGGAGAAGGAAAATGTACACCTCCTTTTGCTCCTTCCCTTCCCTTCTCTTTTCATCTTTTTCCTGTTCTTCTGTGCTCTGTCCCTCTCTCCCTTCTTGGCCTATATGAAATGGGATAATAAAGGAATAAGCCAGTTGCTGGTGGCTCACTTCTGTAATCCTAGCCACTCAGGAGGCAGAGATCTGAGGATTGTGGTTTGAAGGCAGCCTGGGTATGAAACTCCATGAGACTCTTATCTCCAATTAACCACCAGAAAACTGGAAATGGTGCTGTGACTCAAGTGAGTACTGGCCTTGAGCAAAAAAGCTCAGGAACAGTGCCCAGGCACTGAGTTTAAGCCTGATGCCTATCGAGAGAGAGAGAGAGAGAGAGAGAGAGAGAGAGAGAGAGACAGACAGACAGACAGACAGACAGACAGACAGACAGACAGAAAGAGAAAGTTATAGCTAGAGGAAGCAAAAGAAGGCCTGTGTCATCTGTGATTCTTTGAAGATAGGGTCATGGGCCATGATCTATGAAGCTTCCAGCATCAAAAGAGAGGCCGCTCCCTTTCCTAGCACATGCTCTGCCACACCTCATCTCCTTCATATGAATTAATTTTTTTTAATTTAAAAATTTTATTGTGTGTGTGTGTGTGTGTGTGTGTGTGTGTGTGTGTGTGTGTGTGTGTGTGTGTGTGTGTGTGTGTGTGTGTGTGTGTGTGTGTGTGAGAGAGAGAGATACTGGAGCTTGAACTCAATAACTTGGCACTCTCACTTGACATTTTTGCTCAAGGCTGGCATCCTACTACCTGAGCCACATACCTAGCTTTTAGCAAGTTAATTGGAGATAAGAATCCCAGGATTTCTCTGCCCAGGCTGGCTTTGAGCCTTGTTCCTCCGATCTCAACCTCCTGAATATTTAGGATTACACATGTGAGCCACCAGTGCCCAGCCTGTTGGTGTGAATTTATGCCAGCACAGGTGCGGAAGGGAATCCAGGGAACTCTTCTTCTCATCACATTTTTGAGAATTCAAGAAAACCTTGCGGTCTTTGCCCCATCTATTGGGAGAATGAAGACCATTCTCAGCCATCAGACGTCCACATTCCAGAAAATGTTGACATCACTCTGAAGGGTCACATGGTGATTGTGAAGGGTCCCCGTGGAACCCTGCGGAGGGATTTCAACCACATCAACGTGGAACTCAGCCTCCTTGGAAAGAAAAAGAAGAGGCTCCTGGTTGATGAATGGTGAGGAAACAGAAAGGAACTGGCTACCATGTGTACTATCTGTAGTCATGTGCAGAACATGATCAAGGGTGTTACTCTCGGCTTTCATTACAAGATGAGGTTTTTGTATGCTCACTTCCCCATCAATGTCATTATTCAGGAGAATGGGTCTCTAATTGAAATCCGAACCTTCTTCAGTGAAAAAGTTCAGATGAGGACCGGTGTTGCTTGTTATTCTCTTAACCCCAGAAAGATGAATTAATCTTTGAAGGAAATGATTCTGAACTTGTCTCAAATTCAGCAAGCAACAACAGTTAAAAACAAGGATATCAGAAAATTTTTGGATGGTATCTATGTTTCTGAAAAAGGAGCAGTTCAACAGGCTGATGAATAAGATCTAAGTTAATACATCTTTGGAGACTGTTTTGGATCCTGACCAGTTTCTGATACTTCCGTGATGCAATCAATAAAAGAATCCTATTTATTTGAAAAAAAAAAAAAGAAAAGAAAATCTTGAGTGTGAAATTTTCCTTCTTATGAATATTTTAATGTAGTAGTGACATTTAGCAGTGTGTTCATCATCACAGGTATATTTATTGAAGTATGTTGCTTGCTTCTTAAATACCTCAAGCCACAGCAAAGTAAAAATGTAGTAGTTATTTGTTTAAAGATAAACTTAGACACATCAGAATTTTCAAGAGTTTCCTGGAGCAGTAATGGCAACTCCAACCACAGGTTGAGTGTGGTCGCTACAGGAGAGTGAGAACTGAAGCACAGCAGAAAAAAGTAAAAGATTGCTTAAAGTGGAATAGTGGCCTTGTTTGCATTTCCTAGTGGGAAAACTTCTGGTTAAGTTGGGGCACTGGTAGCTCACACCTGTAATCCTAGCTACTTAGGAGGCTGAGATCTGAGAATCATGGTTCAAAGCTAGCATAGGCTAAAAAGTTCATGACACTCTTCTCTGCACTTAATCACCTAAAAGCTGGAAGTGGAGCTATGGCTTAAGTGGTAGAATGCCAGCCTGCGCAAAAAAGTCCAGTAATGAGTACTCAAGGCCCAGAGTTCAAGCCCTAGTACTCTTTCTCTCTCACACACACAAAATTAGGTATTAATCCACATTCACTTTAAGTTTAAAAAAATTTTTTTTGGTCTTTTGTAGCTTTTTTTTTTTCCCCCAGGGCTGAGGACCAAACCCAGGGCCTTGTGCGCGCCAGGCAGGTGCTCTTCCGCTGGGCTAAACCCCCAGCCCCTAAGTTTTTAAAATTTTTGCCTGTAGTTTTTTTTTTCCTAGTCCCTTTATTTAAAGATGAACTAGGTCATATGTCATATGTGCTGTGGAATTCTCTCTAGAATGGTAAAAACACTTCAGTCTTTTGGTGTAGTTTTTAGATGTCTGTAGCCAAATCACTGTCACGTATTTGGGGGTTTATATTGGTGATAGATCCAAAAAGAGCAATGACTTTCTGACTAGCATAATAACACAGACCAAACCATCTAGCACAATTAAAGTTATTTATTATCAAGCGAGTTTATTACTGTTTATGCCCAGGGTGCTACCATTTAGATACCATGACCTTTTCTGGCTTTTTTCCCCTATATACTCCAATCTTTTTTCTTAGTTTTTAGTATTTTTGTTTGTTTAAACAATTTTTGGTCCTGTACTGGGTTTTGAACTAGGGCCTGGGCACTGTCCTCATCATTTTTGCTTAAGGGTGGCTCTTTACCACTTTAGCCACACTTCTACTTCTGCCTTTGTGATGGTTAATTGGAGATAAAATTCTCACAGACATTCTCTCCTGGGCAGACTTCAACCCATGATCCTCAGATCTCAGCCTTCTGAGCTGCTAGGATTGCAGGCATGAGCCACTAGTACCTGGCTTCCTTTGGTTCTTAAACTGAGCTTAGCACAAAAATAATTTCCTCAAAATATTTCTTGCTTAATCCGGAACACTACACTAAAAGCTTTTGCCAATAAATCCCATGCTAAGAGACAAAATTCTTTTTAATTTATGGATAAAAGTTGTTGGAGTTTCTAGTGGCTGACAGAGTCAGGTTTGTTCTGCTTAATCTCAATTGGATACTGATTCTTGGCAGCCTTATTCCCCCATGAATCTCAGCCAGTGCGTGATAAGTTCTCTCCTCTCACCGTGTAGAGCAGTCAAGCCCAGGCTTCTACTTCCAACCGCATGCACCGGGACATATGTGGAAAGAGAAAATGCTCATGAGGCAGGCATTTCAGGTTGGCATGAGACTCCATTGCTTCACAAGAAGCTCCTAGAATTGCATCTCAAGTCGTACACTTTTCTATTGGCTTAACTGATGCCATGTACAGTATTCAAGAATGGCAGTTGTGGCTTCAAGGCCAACTTTATGTGGCTTAATGGCAGCTTTCTGTTCTTATCCAGAACACAGGAGATCATAGAGTGTTGTAAGGGGTTGCTGTGGATTCTTTAGTATTTTGGTTAATGCTGTTGTTGTCCAGCTTAGAATTTCTTGTTTCCTGTTCCTTTTTTTTTTTAAGAAGCCTGTTGAGAGTGATTGTAATAAAAGCAGTGTCAGTTTATCTTAGCATTGTAAACACTTATAGGACATATGAATGATTCCTTTGTGAAAGAATTGAGGATCCTCAATCTTTACCTACTGAGTAGCTGGAATTACAGGAATAAGACACTGACACCTGGCCATGAATAAGCATTTGCAAATACCTAAACTCTGTTTCAGATTCCTCTTGCATCAAATATTGCACCTAACTCATAGGGTTATTGTGAAAAATGAGGTAACATGTAAAATGAGCTTCTAATAGCTTTTTTTTTTATTGTTATTTTGTTTTTGTTTTTGTCTGTTCTGGGGCTTGAACTCTGAGTGTAGGTGCTGTCCCTGAGTTTGTATTGCTTAAGGCTAGCCCTCTACCTTTGAGCCACAGCTTTACTTCTGGTTTTTGAGTGGCCAGCTTTACTTCTGGTTTTTGAGTGGCTAATTGGAGATAAGAGTCTCACAGGGACTTTTCTGCCCAGGCCGGCTTCAAACTTCGATCCTCAATCTCAGCCTCCTGAGTAGCTAGGATTTCAAGTGTGAGCCACCAGTGCCTGCCTGGTTCCTAATAGCTTTAAAAAGATTTGAATCTCTTCTCATGTTTATTTCATGCCCAAGCCAGCTTGGGACAATTATTGTTTAGAAATGTTTTCTTTTTATAAACTTCTGAAGGGAAATTGTAAAATTTGACTCAATTTATGCTTTGACTTGTTTATGCTATTTAGTTGGTTTCATTTTATGGGATTATAGTATTTTAGAGGGAAATAGACAATAAAAGTTAATTTTTGTAGCATTGATTGAAAATCCATGAGCGTTTAATAGGATAATAGAAAGCTTGTGATAAGACTTTATTTTTAGCTAATGAATGCTGGCCTTGTTTAAAAGAAACCTCAAAGTTTGTAGTTCTTAGCTTCTGAGATTAAAAAAATTTTTTCATATAGTTAGCATGATATTTAAATGAGTCATTAATAAACGATTAGGTGGAAAATCAAATAATACAGCTTAACTCACTAGTTTTTACAATGGTCAACTTAATTACCATGGGAAGAACTATTTCATTTTATAGATTTATGCATTTTTCCCCCCCTCCCCCCAATTTATGCATTTTTAATAGTATATGATCTTTATTTCTTTATTGAAAATTCATACTGATCCTGAACTCATTGGAAGCTACTGTTTCCAAGAATGATCCAATATTACTAAGATTTTTTTTCTTGTCAGGTGCTGGTGGCTCAGGACTATAATTCTAGGTACTCAGAAGGATGATATCTGAGATGCAGCTGATGCAGAAAGTCTATGAGACTCTTACCTCCGATTAACCTGCAAAAAATAGCCAGAAGTGGAGGTGTGGCTCCAGTGGTAAAGGGCCAGCCTTGAGTGAAAGACTTAAGAATAGCTCTTAGTCTCTGAGTTTGAGCCTCTGTATACTCTACCCCCAAAAATGCTTTGCCCTTACTGCTTTAACTTGCACACATATTGCTGGAGTGTTGGAAGAGAACTTTATGGATTTTTAGGATATGAAAACAATGAATTTTTCTAATTGAAAAAAAATAATCCAAATCCAAACAACTAGCCAGAGTTACATGAAAAGATAGGATACTGTTTGTGTTGTATCTGATAAACTCTGTGTGCTCTGATGAATTACTGGTATATTTCAGTGTCTATATGGTGGAGTGTTTTGTTAGGGTCAGTTAAATATTGTGAAAGAGTTTTTAAAGCTTTACTTTTTCCCCCCCAGTCCTGGGGCTTGAACTCTGGGCCTGGGTGCTGTCCTTCAGCTCTTCAGCTCAATGCGAGTGCTCTGCCACTTGAGCCACAGCACCATTTCCAGTTTTCGGGTGGTTTATTGGAGATACGAGTCTCATAGACTTTCCTGCCTGGGCTGGCTTTGCACCATGATCCTCAGATCTCAGCTTCCTGAGGAGCTAGGATTACAGGTGTGAGCCACCAGCACCTGGCTACATTTGATTTCTTTACTAAATGATTTTTTTCTTTGTGAATGAATGAATGAGGAATGAGTGTAACAGGAGTTATCATCCATAATACAGGTAGAATGAAATCCATGTGTTGTCTTAAAAATCTCCTCCTGAGGATCCCAGTTTGAAGCCAGCTTGGGCAAAAAAGCCCATGTGACCCAACAGCTTAAAGTGGAACTGTGGCTAAAGTGGCAGAGCTCTAGCCTTGAGTGAAAAAGCTAAGGTACAGAGACAATGCCTCGGCCCTGACTTCAATCCCCAGTGTAGAGAATTCGTGGAACTGGAGGTAAATGAGAAGAAGCCTGGGATGAGCCTGTTGCTAGAAAATAGGTTCTCCTTGCCTTCTAGTTTGCTGTGGATCTGGGTCAGTTGTTCTCTGCCTGGATCATGGGGTTTATTACAGCTGGGGAGGAGCAGGGAGGGTGGTATCATGTCATTTGATACTCTATCTGAGGTCTGTTTCTCTCTCTCTCTCTCTCTCTCTCTCTCTCTCTCTCTCTCTCTCTCTCTCTCTCTCTCTCTCTCTCTCTCTCTCTCTCTCTCTCTCATATCTCCCCGACTCCTCCCTAGAGGGAAAAAGCACTCTACCCTGTGAACTATGGCTCTACTACTTCTGCCTTTTCCTGCCCAGACTGGGTTTGAACCATCATCTTCAGATCTTGGCCTCCTGTGTAGGCGGATGACAGGCCTGAGCCACCAGCACCTGGCTGAGGTCTATTTTCTTGAGGCTCTCATGAAACAGTATTTTCCTTCTTTCTTTTTAGATTATTATATTCCACTGGGCAGGCTCTTGGGGGTGACTCAGGAGACCTTGGCAGGGGACATTTTGATGGTTCTATGTTGTTTTCTTCATCTTTTCCATCTTGGATTCTTGACTTAGCTCAGTTTTCAAGAACTTAGGTCAAATGGATTTCCGGAAATGTCAATATTCAAGATGAAACGTGTAGACTGCAGCTGTCTTACTTGTCATCAAGCTATGCATTTGCAAACTAAATTTAGCTGACCTTTAAAAGACAGTTCATTGGCTCCTTTGGTTGATAAATACTTACTAAATACTCAGAACCAGTGTCTCAAGAGGTCATTGTTTTGCAAAGAGTGAACTTTTTTTTTCTTATTTTTTTTTTTGGTGCCAGTCCTGGGGCTTGAACTCAAGGCCTAGGTACTGTTACTGAGCTTTTGTGCTCAAGCCTAGCACTCTCCCACTTGAGCTGAGCTCCATTTCTGGCCTTTTGGTGGTTAATTGGAGATAAGAGTCTACTGGACTTTCCTGGCTTTGAATGATTATCCTCATGTTTCAGCCTCCTGAGCAGCTAGAATTATAGGTGTGAGCCATTGGCATCTGGCCTAAAGTTGTTTTTGTTTTAAAATTATGTTTAAATAGTTGTACAAGAGGGCTGGGAATGTGCTTAGTGGTAGAGTGCTTGCCTAGCATGCATGAAGCCCCAGGTTTGATTCCTCACTGCCACATAAACAGAAAAAGCTAGAAGTGGCACTGTGGCTAGAATGCTAGCCTTGAGCAAAAGAAGTCCAGGGACAGTGCCCAGGCCTTGAGTTCAAGCCCCAGGACTGGCAGAAAAAAGAAAAAGTTGTATAAGAGAGTTGCAGCTTAACATGTCAATTTCTGAATACAGTGCATGTTGATCAATGCCACCTCTTCTGTCATTCTCCCCTATCTTTCCCAACACTACTCATCCTCTCAAATTACCTAGTTCTATTTTTCATGTATATACATTGAATATCATGACTATATTCACTCACTCTTCCACTCACCATTTACCTCCCCATCAACCCCCACCACCAACCCACAAAATCATGCTTAGGCCAAATGGAGGGTTCATTGAAACTGTTCAGTAGAAGCTAGTGATGGCTATTCTTTTTTTTTGGGGGGGGGTGGGTTGGTCGTGGGCGCTTTCCCTCAGCTCTTTAGCTCAAGGCTAGGGCTCTACCACTTGTGCCACAGCGCTACTTCCGTTTTTTTTTTCTTTTTGCTTATGTGGTGCTGAGGAATCGAACCCAGGGCCTCAGGCATGCAAGGCAAGTGCTCTACCACTGAGCCACCTTCCCAGCATAGTGATGGCTATTCTTGATGATTGAGCCTGGTTTCTGGACATAGGAATTAGGAAAGGTGCTCACTTGATTGATTGATGGCCTCTTCAGGGTTTCCTTATGCCTCTTTTTGCTTTTGAAAGAGATCCTTCATTGATCAAGATGTATTGTGCTTATACACTGACATGCATTGTACTTATAAACTGAATTTTGAATTGAAATCTCTTTGTAATTGAAATCTTTGTTCAACTACTTAAAGACAATTTAAACATTTTAAAAAATAAAATGAAATAACCAGTGAGGTATACCACATGTCATCTGTAAGCAGATTCTTAGCTATTCAGTGATGGATGCAGTCTGGGTCTCATGATTCTTCTTGCTGCATTTTCTGTAGGGGGGGTTGTGCTGATTGGTTGTGAAATCTCTTTGGACATGACATTTCGATGTAATGGAGAGAGAGGGAGAAGGAAAAGGAGAAAGAGTGAGATTAGAGGGCTAGAGACTGACGTAGACACGGTGAGGTAATAGTACTTCCTGGACATTTCAGAGTTAATGGAAGCGTTCACTGTAAACACGTCAAAGCTGTGTTTACTTTTTGTCACAGTAATACACTAGTGGATCCTCAGTTTGTTTTTCTATTGATTGATCAGTTGATTGGTGCAATTGGGACTTAAACTCAGGTTATTGTTCTTGTAATAAGCAGGCCCTCTACCACCTGAACCATGCCTCATCCCCTTTTGCTGTAGTTATTTTTCAGGCTGGGGCTCCTGTTCTTGCTTTGGCAACTATGGATATAGATCCTCCCATTTTATGCCTCATGCTTTGGAGAGATGACAGGCACATGCCACCACACCAGCTTTCGTTGCTCTTTTTCATTGAGATGAAGTATGGCTTACTTTTTTTTTTTGCGTGAGCTGCCCTTGAATTGTGAGCCTCTCACTTTCTGCCTCCCAAGTGGCCGGGATTATAAGTGTCAGCCACTATTCTTGGGCCTTTTTAAATTTCTTGTTTCTTTTTCCCTTGCTACTGTGTGTTGAACTCAGCTGTTTACACTTGCTAGGCTAAGTGCAGTCCTTTTTGAGTCATGTTTCCAGCTCTCTTTTTGCCTTTATTATTTTTGTCACATTTTGCCTTATGTGTGTCCTGGGATATCCTGGACCATGAGCCACCTATTTATGCTTCTCATTTAGCTAGGATGACAGACATGTCACACAGTATTCAGCTGTTGATTCTGTTGAGGTCTTATGTTCATGCTGAAGTTGACCTTGAGCCACAGTTCTCCTAATCTCCATCTCCCAAGTAGAATTGCAGGTGTGAACCATTGGCACCCAGCTTTTCTTTATTTTTTCTTCATTTTTTCTCCCTACTCCTTCCTTCCCTTTCTCTTTCCCTTCCTTTCCCTTCCCTTCCCCTTTCTTTCTTTCCTCCCTTCCTACCTTCCCCTTCCCTCCCTCTCTCCCTTTTCTCCCTCCCTTTCCTTCCCTTCCCCTCTTCTCTCCCTTTCTCCCTCCTCTTTTTTCTCTTCTCCTCTTCCCTTTCTTTCTCCTTCCATTTCCTCCTTATCCTGTTTTTCCTCTCTTCTTCCTTTCCACTTCTTCCTTTTCCGTCTTCTTTGACCTAAGAATTTTAAGATATTGAAGAGAATATTAAAACAATATATGAGTTCACATTTCTGTTTATTGGTGTTTGGTTTAATCCTTCCTTTGCTTTCCCTGAGGAATGGAAGTGTACTGGTATAGCTGAGTTCACACTGCTACTGGTCTTAATCTTCTCAGCGTCAGAGAGTGGCCAGGATTTTCTGTGGAGAGCCTGCTTTCTGAAACAAAGTTACCTATGCAACTTAATGCTTTGCTGGTTAATCTGGTGATACAGTCCACTTCTACATAAGAAATGGCTTAGAAGATAGATGTGGCAGAAGGGAAAATGTACCAGAGGACCCTTCAGGTTTCTTCCTGTCTTTGTATCCTAAAGCGACAAACTGGAAGATGATTATCTCTGAATCTGACTAACTCTCAGATCCCAGCCTCTGGAGGATTTTTTTGTTGTTGTTTTTTGGTTATTGTTTTTCTCCTGTATAACAAGAACAGTCAGTTCCTTCCATGTCTACCAGTGTTTATGTTAGAATGTTCTATGAAATGTCACCTCTGCAATGAGAACATTTCCACAGGTATTTATTGAACTTAACGCTAGATGATGCACTAATGTTTGTATTTGATATGCTCTTCACTTCCAAAAAAAATCTCTCCTTGACTATATTGAGCATAATTTGTAATAACAGCTAACATTTATTGAGTATTTATATACTTAGGAGCACAAACTCATTAATTCTCATGATTATGCTGTGTGTTTGGAACCACTAATCCCCACATGTTAAAGACTGAATAATGGAGACACAGGAAGGATGGGAACTTGCCCAGGCAAGTTCAGCGAGTGGAAAAGCTGGAAATCTCTCCCCTGCAGCCCAGCTCTGCAGTCTTTTGCATTTGAAACTAATTCACTCTAAATGAAGGCTAATATTCTGAGTGGGAAATCTCTCACCTTCAGGAAGTGACTCAGTTGCCAGGTTGAAGATGCTGAGGCTCAAAGGTCCCCTTGGGGGCCTTCATGTCTAACCTCTGAGTGGATGTGACTGTCTCCTCTGGTTTTCTCTCTGCTTACCTGATGAGGTCACTTTAGTTCTTGGGTTGTTTGAAATTACTAGATATTTTCAGCTAGCCTAGAAGACACTGATACTAATAACGGTTGCAGCCAAATACTGTCCCAGAGCCACAGCTCACATAAACAGATCCACTGTGTTCTGCCTGTGTGTATGTAGAGCCTGAGCAGCCCCTGAGGGACCAGGAAATCCCATCATCCAAGGAGAAGGATCCATGCTTCCTTGATCTATGCCACCATCCTGGCTTCTGTTCGAAAAAAGCAAAGGAAGGAAATAAATGCCCAAAGAAATCAGCTACTGACACTAAAGAGAAAGGAAGGGATTTTTTTAAAAAGGAGCTTTGTAAACAATTGCTAGTAAGACTGGCACCAGTGACTTGTACCTTTAATCCTAGTGACACAAGAGGCTGAGATCTGAGGATCCTGGTTCAAAGCCAGTCCTGGCAGACACACCTAAGACAAGTAGAGCTGTGGCTCAAGTGGTAGAGCGCCAGCCTGAAATGTACAAGACCAAGCCAGAGCATAAGGCCCTGAGGTCAAACCCCAATACTAGCAAGTCAATAAGCAAATACATAATAAATAAAAATTGCAAGTGACAGTCCAGTATTCAATTCATGGGGAATGTAGTATATTCTCAAGTCTTTTGCTCAAATATCTCCATACAGACATATATAGACATATCCTTTTCTATCTGGTTTGTAGAACTGTCAAGGTAACTTATTCTTCCAGCTTTTTTGGCAAAGGTCATTATCTACTTCCTGAGGCAGGGCAAAGGAAGGGTGATACCAGGGTTAGGAAATGGGAGGGGGAGGCAGGACTCATGGGAAGAGGTCAAAGTTCATCTATGTGAAAAATTCTTGTATCTCCTAGATCTTGCATGAAAAAAATCAGAGCAATGCTAGTTACTTTGCAGGCATGTGGTTTTATGAGAGATAGGCAGACTCAGCAGGGTGTTTCAGAAAAAATAAACCATCTCTGTACGTATCACACGTACTTTCCTGACAAGAGACATGAAACATAAGAGGACAAAAGGGTAATATTTCATGAGGAGAGAAGTTCACTCAGCAAGAAAGCAGATGGATCAACATACCTTTTAGGGCACCTTGAAGAGATGATCACTGCATTGGGAAAGGTACAAAGGCCCCAGAAGACAGAGAAGAAGCAAGTCCTGTCCCCCTCCAGCTCCCCAGTAAATTGTTGCTTGTAGACCCTAAAAGAAAAATAAGTAAAACAGCTTCAGGTGCATCAATGTGTTATGGAAAATGCAATGGAAAAAAAAAAAAAGCCTGGGGTTATCAAAACAAAAAGGAGGCAGGCTTCCCAAGGAGAACAGAGCAGTATTGAAACAGGCAAAGAGAGAGCGTGAGGTCTGAGCACAGAGGAATTTTTGAAGGCATAGAAACAAAGATTGGTCAAGGGTGAAGAAAAAAATAACTCATAAGGAATTCAAGCTCACAGTGAGGTGTCAAGCCAGCCTGATAGCAGATTTTGTCAAATTATGTCTAGGAGAGGGAGAGGCAGAGTGTGTTCAGGAGATGGAAGTTTATATTAAAATATGTTCATTCTGGAAAGAAAGAAGACAGGATGTGCTGAGCAGTTGGGACCTTGAACTGACTTCCTCCCCTCCCCCCACCTTCCATGCTGAAACAGCTGTCAGTCCTTTGGCATTAAGAATAAAAAAGATAATAAATAAGTGGCTTCATAGAGGATGTTATAGATTTCCCTTTCTTCATTCATTCTTTTTTTGTGTGCGCTAGTACTGAGACTTGAATTTAGGGCCTTAGACTCTTGCTTGGGTTTGTTTTTGGTCAGTTGTGGGGCCTGAACTCTGGGCCTGGGCGGTGTCCCTGAGCTCTTCAGCTCACGGCTAGCACTCTACCACTTGAGCCACTGTACCACTTCCAGCTTTTTCTTCTTATGTGGTGCTGAGGAATTGAACCCAGGGCCTCATGCATGCAAGGCAAGCCCTCTACCTGAGCCACCTTCCCAGCCCTCTTGCTTGGGTTTTTTGTTCAAGGCTGGTATTCTACCTCTTGAGTCACAGCTTCACTTCTGGCTTTTTGCTGGCTAATTGGAGATATAAGTCTTACAGACTTTTCTGCTGACTTTCAATTGGTATCTTCAGATCTGAGCCTCCTGAGTAGCTAGGATTATAAATGTGGGCCACCAGTGCTAGAATTAAAAGCTTAATTTTGTTGCTAGGTCAACCAGTCCTTCTTAGAAGGAAGGCAGTGAGGTGAGGTATGCCCAGGCCTGGCATAGACTGGCAGTGGCCCAACCCGTCAGCTTCTTGGAGTCTTGAGTTCTGAAAAGATAAAGATGGAGAGGATGATGGTGATGAAGTTATAGTTGAGCTGCAACCCTATTCATCCTCACTTTTGATGACTCTTAGTCATTTAACCTTTCTAAACCTTAGTTTCCTTGTGTGTGAAATGGGAGTAATATTAGGACCTAAAACGTCATTATTTCTAGGCTTCAATAAATATAATACCTAGCATTCTGTATTAAATACCTTGCTGATTGTTTTTCTCTTATTTAAGCCTCATGAGAACATCTAGGTAGGTTTTATAATAACCTGTTTCCCATGTCAAAAGGTGGAGCTCAGAGAAAATGACTTTTCATAGAAAAATAATATGTGACATCAATCATTGAAACTGAGTCTTTGTCAAACCATGCCCATGTTGTAGTATTCTGAAGCTCATTGTATTTAATAGAAGTTACTGGGAAATTTACTGGGAAATTTACTGGGAAAGTTACTGGGAATTTATGGCTGAGTATAAAAGAAGAGGCTAAGTGCAAAGTGAATTCACATCTGTGTTGTTGGGTTGATGTGAAACTGTGGTAAGAGGTGGGAATCCAGGCCTCCATCTGGACAGGCTGATGGACATGGCTTTCCACCTGAGTGACTTGTTAGGTCTCTCTCCATCAAGGGAAATGTAGGGTGGCACAGCCAGACCTAGACCACTCCGTGTGGCTAATAATAATGGCTGCTAAAAATTTCACACGATCCCTTGATACATGCTAAGCACTGGGGGAGAGTCTTGTTATATACTTACAGGATTTTCTTGAGATAGATACTGTGAGAATCAATATTTTATACTTATAGAAAGCCAGACTAATATGTAGTGTGACTAGGTTCTAAGTAGGACTTGTTTAGTGTAACACACAATATGTGAACCCTGGGTCCACAGATCCCTTCTCGTATTTGGGGAGTGATTGTCTTCAGGCTGTTCTCCATCCTCAGGTCCCAGTGCTGCTTCTTCTTAGCTCTCTGTACTTGTGTCTCTAGTTGCCATCTTTCCCTTCCTCGTCATCTACCTCTATGCCTTCACATCTTCCTCTCACTATTTCCTTCCTGTTTAAAAACAGTTCTGTTGGGTGCCAGTGGCTAATGCCTGTAATTTTAACTGCTCTGAGGATCATGCTTCAAAGTCAGCCTGGGCAGGAAAAATCATGAGATTCTTATCTCCAATTAGTTACCGAAGAACTGAAAGTGGAGCTGTGGATCTAGCGGTAGAGTGCTAGTCTTGAGCAAAAACGGACAGTGCCCAGTTCCTGACTTCAAGCCTCAAGACTGGCATCCAAAAAACAAATACAAAAAAACAGTCCTTCAAGTAGTCTCCACTGAGCACCCAGTCCAGTGTGTTGTTTCTGTCATCTTAGGACTCATTGGATTTAGAATCGTGATTTATTTCTGTGTATTTGAAATCTTTGTTATATGTATCCTCTAAAAAAAAAAAATAATTGACAGCACTGGGGATTGAACTCAGGATCTCCAGCTTGCAGGACAGATGTTCTACCACAGCTCCAATTCCAGCTTTCTTCTTTTCCTCCTCCTCCTCCTCCTCCTCCTCCTCCTCCTCCTCCTCCTCCTCCTCCTCCTCCTCCTCCCTCTCCCCCTCCCCCTCCCCCTCCCCCTCCTTCTGGTTAATTAGAGATTAAGAGTCTCACAGACTTTTCAGCCTGAGCTGGCTTCCAACTGTGATCTTCAGATCTCAGCCTCTTGAGTACCTAGGATTTCAGGCATGAGCCACCAATAGCCTGCTGCTATGGTTATTTTTGAGATAAGGTCTCACTATTTGCTCCTGCCAGCCTGGATCTTGATCCTCTTTATATTTCTTGCCATAGCTGGAAGGCCATTCTATTGACATGGGATCTTGGTAACTTTCTTATCCAGGCTGGCCTCAAACCATGATCTCCCCCAATGACCAACTGTGGAGTAGATAGGATTGTAGGCATGAGCTTCTGGTGCCCAGCTTCAAACAGATTTAGAAGATTTTATGATTGTTTTATTATGTTTAAGTAATTGTATGAAGGGCTTGCAATTCGACATGTCAGTTTATGAGTACAATGCATCTTGATCAATGTCACCCCTTCTTTTACTCTTCCCCATCTCTCCCAACCCTACCTTTCTATCTTACACTTAATTTATATTTCATCAACATTCTTCAATTGAGTATCTCCAGGAAAAGAATATTCTACTGCTCATAAATTGTATATCCCAGTTATGGAAAGTAAATAACGTGATGCAGTAGAGAAAAATAAAGATCAGAAGAAAATAGCCAAGCCGGGTGCTGGTGGCTCACGCCTGTAATCCTAGCTACTCAGGAGGCTGAGATCTGAGGATCTCGGTTCAAAGCCAGCCCGGGCAGGAGAGACCGTGAGACTCCTATCTCCAATAAACCACCAGAAAACCGGAAGTGGCGCTGTAGCTCAAGTGGTAGAGCGCTCGCCTTGAGCTGAAGAGCTGAGGGACAGCGCCCAGGCCCGGAGTTCAAGCCCCACGACCGACAAAAAAAAAAAAAAAGAAAATAGCCAAGAAAATTATTTAGTCCTAGAAAGAATATTCTAGAACCACATGGGAGTGGCAATAATTGGTTTATAAGAATTAGGTCAATTATTTAACAAAAAGCAGAAACTACAGGAACTAGAATAATTTGTGTACATTAACATGGCTGTATACCAGCATTTAAAAAAATTTTTTTAGTGAGTTGTATGTGTGATTGTGTCAGTACTAAGGCTTGAGGGCTTGAACTTACCTTTTTCGCTCAAAGGCTAATACATTTGAGCCACACCTCCACTTGCAGCTTGTGCTGGTTAACTGGAGATAAAGAGTCTCATGGCTATTTTGCCCTGGATGGTTTTGAACCACTATCCTCTGATCTCAGCCTCTGAGTAAGATTACAGACACCTGGCCAGATTTTAGAATGTAAGAACCATTATTACTGGGGTTTACAGGTTTTCTTCTAATCAGAAACAGCTGCAGTAAAAGCAAGTGAATTTCCTTTTTTCACATCAGGAACTAATTAAGTTGTCTTACTGCTAATACCGACCATCTCTACTGCAGACCGCAGCTTGGTCTCCTCTGGTGACTCTTGTTTGAGATGGTTCAAAATGTAGAATCTCTGCTTGTTTGAGGCAGATTGGATGTTTTGGGAAGCAACAAACGAACGACAGTGTCAATAGTGTTTTCTGTTCTCTAGGTATGGGTAACATTTTGATGAAACTTTCCAGCCAATCTGGAGAGATGGTATTACAAAGCCCTGAGCTCAGAATTCAATTCAATCCAGTGAAATCAATTACTACTATCAGCTTAATCCATCTGACTTCTAAAACGTACAAAATACTATTTTTTCAGCTTCTAACTGTAATATTTGTGTATGGGACTTCCCTCCCTCGCTCCCTCGCTCCCTCGCTCCCTCGCTCCCTCGCTCCCTCGCTCCCTCCCTCCCTCCCTTCCTTCCTTCCTTCCTTCCTTCCTTCCTTCCTTCCTTCCTTCCTTCCTTCCTTCCTTCCTCCTTCCTTCCTTCCTTCCTTCCTTCTTTCGTTCTGTAAGGTTTGCCAGAAAGGAAATCTCCACATGGTTCAGGAAGAAAAGAGTTTATTGGGGGAGAGCAAACTGCCTGCCTGCACCAGATGAAGACAGAGGAGAAGGAAAAAGAGGAGAGACTCCTTATATATGTGGGGACACAGAGGGTGGGGAAGTGATCTCAGAGCCTGGGGAGCCTCTCACTGTCCGAGGGAGGTGAGATGGGGGGCCGGGAGGGGAGGAGGTTCAGGAAGTGGTCTCAGTGGATGAGGAAGTGATCTCAAAGCCCGGGGTCCTTTGCTGACTCATAGTCAGATGGTTTGGGGCAGATGACGAGGAAGGGGGAAGGGGCTGATTCTCCCTCGCAGACCTAACACCTACTGCCTGTCTTCCTTCCTTCCTTCCTTCCTTCCTTCCTTCCTTCCTTCCTTCCTTCCTTCCTTCCTTCCTTCTTTCCTTTCTTCCTTCCTGCCTTCCTTCCTTCCTTCCTTTTTTCTTGCTCTTTTCTTTTTCTTTTTTGTACTGAACCCAAAACCAACCTCCTCTCCCTTCCTTTTTTCCTGCTTTCCTCCTTACTTCCTTTCTTTTCCCATCCCCCCCCCCCCTCCATCTCCATCTTTTCCTCTTTCCTTTTTTGGCCTTGAACCCAAAAGCTTGATCTCTCCCTTGGCTTTTTTTTTTTTTTTTTTTTACTGAAGGCTGACAACTCTACACCTTGATCCATAGCCCACTTCCAGCTTTTTTTTGCTGGTTAATTGGAGATAAAGAGTCTCCTGGACTTTTCTGCCTAGTCTGGTTTCAAACTGCCATCCTCATAGCTCAACTTCCTAAGGAGCTAGGATCTGGTTCTGTGTTTATTTTTTAAAGATCTCCGTTTCTCAGGTAAAATATTTTCTCTTTGACTTTATTCTGTAAAAACAAGTAGTTTCAGGATCCGTATCATATTTATTTCAGCTGTGTCTTTCCAGAGGGCTTAGAGCTACTTGTGTTCCTGTCCCTTCCTCCTGTGGGCCTCTCCCTGCTGCATGTAGGCCTTCTTACTCCCAGAACACTGTACTGTAGGAGGCCAGCTCTTGACCCAGGAGTGAGGAATGTTTGATTTAAGACAGTGAATTCCTTTGAGCCATGTAGAAGACTATCTGGTCTGGGCCAGACCCCCACCCTAAGTCCAGATTGGGAATTCCACAAATGCAAGGTCTTTGTCATTTCTGCTTTCCCTGCTGTAATCATGTGTAGCAGTGGGTTCTTGCTGTAGGAAGAAACACCGAGAACACACCCAGGGCAGTGTCTCCACCTCGGGCACTGCAGGGAAGCTCATCACCTCTTGACTGGGCGTAGAGCCATCACCTTGAGAGCAGCCTTGGTCCAACCTCAGCCAGCCTGAGCTGATCCAGGCAGAGACTGGCTAATAAATTCCCTGTTCGAAGTCCCTCCCTTTTCCACTCTGTGGCCTGGACTGCTCTCCATTGTGAATGGACCGGAAGCTAGAGGGTGGGGCAGCCCATTGATGGAGACCTCAGGCCAGTCTTCCTGTGAGGAACAGGGTGGAACCACCCTAGAGGGCAAAGGGGAGAGACTCTCAGTGCACCTAGGGAGTACACCAGAATTCTCTACCACCGTGGAGCTCCTGATCCAGTAGGGTGACTCAGAAGGAAGCAAAATGGTTTTAACTATAAAAATCACAAAGGTGGAGGGACAAAGAGTGACCAGATGCAGCGGTGGTACTCATTAGACACTAGTAGAAAATGAACTACACAACTTGTAGGTGGGGATGGGAGGGAAAAACTGGGAGAGAGTGAGGGAAGGGGTGACACTGTCCAAAAGAAATGTACTTTTTACCTGATTTATGTAACTGTCACCCCTCTGTCCATCACCTTTATAATAACAATAAAAAAGGGGAAAAAAAAGAAAAATAAACCCAAGCTGGGTGCTAGTAATTCAGGCTTATAATCCTATCTACTCAGGAGGCTGAGATGTGAGGATCACGGTTTGATGCCAACCCTGGGTAGGAAAGTCCATGACACTTTTATCTCCAATTAACCTAAAAAAACTGATAGTGGAGCTGTGGCTCAAGTGGTAGAGCACTAGCCTCGAGTAGAAAAGCTCAGGGATAGTGTCCAGGCCCTGAGTTCAAGCCCCAAAACTGGCACAAATAAACACCAACCAAAACAATAAAAATATATTCCTATCAGGTGCTCATGGCTCGTGCCAGTAATCCTTGCTACTTCGGCAAAAGCCGGAAGTGGAGCTGTGGCTCAATGGGTAGAACATCAGCTCTACTTCCAGTTTTCTGGTGGTTAGTTGGAGATAAAGTCTTATGGACTTTGCTGCCCAGGCAGCCTCCTGAGTAGGTAAGATTGAGGCTGGAGATTTTTAAGACCTGTCCAAGTATTTAACCCCCTGTGCCCCCTGACTGCAAATGCATAAGGACCCTTCTTGCTGTAAGTGGTGGGGTGTTTCTGCTCAGCAGCCTGGGTCCCACAGACAGACAAGGAGCCTGCCAGTATGGACTCTTCCTGCTTAGGCAGTAGGTTCAGATTCCAACCCTGGGGCCTCTGGACTGACATTTGTTTTTCCAGGTCTCAAGTGTGACTTAGCTTCTGACTGCCTTGTTTGCCTACTTGGTTCTCTGTCTCAGCTGGTTAGGTGCAGGACCTAAAATTGGAGCCTGGTATTTAGGGGCCACGTGTTCCAGTTCTTTTGAACCTTTGTAATTTCAGTCCAAATTGCAATATTATTGTAAAGAAGTCCCTAGCATCTAATAAAGCTCTTTCCTCTTCAAAAGGGGTTTCAATAAAACCAACTTCTGCTGTGTGCAAGTTAGGGCTCTCCCAGTTCTCTCTTCTCCTAATTCCTCTCTTCCACATCTGTCTGTCTCTATCTTTCTGTGTCTGCCATTCTCTGTCCCTTTTCTCTGAATCTGTCTTTTTATTTCTCTGTGTCTTCTATCTGCCTCTGTCACTCTGTCTTTTTTCTCTCTCTGTCTTTCTTTTTCTGCCTGTGTCTCTTTGTCTCTGTCTCTATTTGTGTCTCTCTTTGTCTTTGTCTTTGTCTCTGTCTATCTCCATCTGTCTATCTCTGTCTGACTTTATGTCTGTCTCTTTGCCTCTATATCCTTACCTCCCCACCCCCCCCCCCCCTCATCCTGCAGTAAATGGAGAACAACACTGTTGTTAGGAGCAACAGTGAATGGAAAGTGCTGGGCCTTTGTTATATCATACAGAGTTCAGTGTTTAGGTTCCCACGCTTTCCACCTGTAATTTGGGGCTCCTATTTCCTTGTTATCTTTAGCAATATGCAGAATCACAGACTGCATTAAAGAAAATCAATCTGGGCCCATACTGAGCTTTTCTTTTTTTCTCTTTTCTTTCTCTTTCTTTTCCTCACTTTGATCACACAGTTCTATAGCTCCATCAATCACACACCAAGTTTTGCCAGATGCTGAGCTCCAATGCCAGTAGGTGCAATGGTTTCCTTGCTAGATTTTGACATGTTGGGGGATTTAATTGTATGTGAAGATGCTGTCTGCCTAATCAGGATAGAGCAGCAGAGTTCTACTCCTGCTGTGCCCAGCCGAACCTCCTGGAGGCTGGGAGAGAAGGTAGTGTGCTTTCTTGTTACACTGATTACATAATTCTTGTCTAAGTACATAGCTATAGTATGTGGAAGAGATGATTTTTTTTTCCTTTTTGTCTAGCTTGCTTGCTTAGCTGGTGCTCTACCATTTGAACCATGCCTACATTCTGGCTTTTTGCTGGTTATTTTGGCTATGGACTTTTCTGCTAGGGCTACCCTCCAGACATGATCCCCCAGATCTTAGAGCCTCTTGAGTAGCTGGGATTACAGATGTGAACCGATGGTACCTGGCTGGTGTCTTTTAACTGGGGCCTTCCTTTTGGGATTTGGGGGCTGGGATTTGGGATAGAAAGTGTGGCAGCCTCAGATATGGTTATAAGCTGGTGATGAGCGTAAGGAGACAGAATGGCTTCCCAAAAGGAACACCATTGTCTGCACTTCTAATTATAGCTTGCCTTAGTCACCTGTCTTATTTCCTGTTAATCTCACAGACTCAGACAGTGAAGAGGACTTTATTAAAAATCCAGGGAGAGCTTCCCTGGGGTTATATTAAGGTGGGAGATGGTGTGGAATCTTCTGTTAGTAACAGAGTAAATATTGGGCTTAAATGTCCCTGTGGTCTATGAAGGGCAGATGTCATGTGAATTGCTTTTGTCTTAGAATCAAACTATCAAATTCGGATAGTGTGCAGAAATCTAAGGTACTCTCATGAGTACCAGCAGCTTGTCAGCTGCTGCTTTTAAACATAAGGCCCTGCGAGGCCTCTCTGTATCTCTGGGGCTGTCTGCAGGTCTCCTAGAGGTCTGTGAGGTTGAGTGGTGCCTCAAGAGTCTGCATTGTTTCCCCAAGAATAGTCAGTCAGGGAACCAGAACACCCTGTGCTTTTTAATTCAGCTCCGCCCAAGTGCTTGGCCACAGCTGGAAGTGCTTGGCCACAGCTCCAGCCATGGGTGCCCTTGGCTCCACTCCCCCCTGGAATCCTAGCTACTGAGGAGCCTGAAATCTGAGGATTGTAATTCAAAGCCAGCTCAAGCAGGAACATCTGTAAGACTTACCTCTAATTAACAGAAAAAAGCCAGAAAACCAGAAGTGGCCTTGTGGTTCAAGTGGTAGAGCACTTGCCTTGAGCTGAAGAGCGAAGGGACAGTGCCCAGGCCCAGAGTTCAAGCCCCAGGACCTACAAAAACAAAAACTAACAAAAACAATGTAGTTTTGACTGTTGTATATTTCTTCCTTCTTGTTCCTTATAACTAAGTATCTTAATATAATTTGTTAAAAAGTCTAGTCCTTTACCATTAATCTACAGGGACAACTAAGATTGTCATAGACGAAATTGCTACATATAAAAATCAGTTCTGCCTTCTTTATTTTATTCCTTTGTCTTTATGTGACTGTAGTCTCATTCCTAGCCTTAAAATAATTCTTACATGTCATAGTAATTGCTCTGTAATTCTTCATAGTTGTCTCAGTCATTTTATAAACTTTTACTGTTCTGTTAATATGTTAACAGCTTTGGCTGAAATTATATTGAGAATTTTAAGAGAACTGACATCTTGGTATTGAGTTTTCTTATCATAGATAAAAATTATCTACATCTCATTAGAAATCTGTGGTGTCATAGAAAGTTTTATCATTTTCTGTGCAAAATTCACTTTTTCTAGACTCTTTATCCTTTGATACTCTTACAAAAGATGCTGTTTAAAAATTATATCTTCAGGATTTTAATCCTAGTATAGAAATAAAGTTAATATTTATTCTTTTAAAAATTTTTTCTCTCTTTGCTTTTCTTGAGACTATTGTTATTATACATTAACTAGGTGGCTCTTTTCTTCTATAATTATTTTATTAATATATAAGTTAATATATATTATTTTTGTTCCTACTGACTAGGGCTTGAACTCAGGACCTTGAAACTCTTATCTCTAGTTAATCAGTAAAATGACAGAAATGGAACTGTGGCTCAAGTGGTAGAGCAGAAAACCTGAGAGCATGGGGACCTGAGTTCAAGCCCCAGTACCAACATAAAAATAAATGAATAATAATATTAACCTAATATGAGCATTATGATAATTAACTGCATTAATATATGTAAAGTACTTAGGATAGTTGCTATACCATGATTAATATTGTATAGGTATTTATTATTTGGCTCACTGAAATGTATCTCTTAATGAAATGAGGGTATGACTTTAAAAAAATTAGTTCATCTGTTATATGTTGACTTTTTTCTTGCTGGAATGCAGCTGGATTCAATCCCAATTTTTCAGTGGTATGCTTATGGTGAAAAAAAAAACTCTTTATATGTAAGATGTGTAGATGAGATTGAAGAAACCAATCATTTGAATATTTTTGTATTTGTTGCCAAAAAATCACTTATGGATCTTCCATAAAGAACATTTTTTGAATGGCCTCTTGGTGAATGCCTCATAAAAGACAATCTCAATTTTGTTGAAAGCATATTGAATTGGAGACCTCCTTGCAAAATGATTTTTTTTCCAATCTTTTAAATAATTTTCTTTTGTAACCAGCATGTCTAATTGTACCTTTTGGGGAACCCTGAGAAAATTTATCACATAGATTAGTAGACTTTTGCAACATGAGGTAAGTAAGAATTCTTTTAAAATGAAGAAGTCAACCAAGCATGATCATGCACATCTGTAAACTCAGCTTCTTGATAGAGACAAGAGGTTAGAGGGCAGCCAGGGCAAAGTTCATGAACATGAGATGCTATCTGAAGAACAAAACCAAAAAGCAAAAGGATGATGGGCATGATTTTAATGCTCAAGGAGTAAAGAACTTGCCTAGAAAGGAGGAAGCCTTGGGTTCAAATCCCTAGTGTTGCTAAGTGAATGGATGGATGGATGGATGGATGGATGGATGGATGGATGGATGGATGGATGAATGCAGCATAGGAAAGTGGGGGCCTGGGAAGGTGGCTTAGTGGTAGAGTGCTTGCCTTGCATGCATGAAGCCCTGGGTTCAATTCCTCAGCACCACTTAAGCAGAAAAAGCTAGAGTAGCACTGTGGCTCAAGTGGTAGAACGCTAGCCTTGAGCTGAAGAGCTGAGGGACAGCACCTAGGACCAGAGTTCAGGCCCCATGACTGGCAAAAAACAAAACAAAACAAAACAAAAAAACTGGAAAGTGGAAACAAAGAACTAAGAAATGATATCTGAACTGGGTTCTTCTGAAGCAGGTCAGTTTTTTGTGTTTTTTTTTTCTTGGTACCAGTAGTGGGGCTTGAACACAGACCCTGGGTATTGTACCTCAGGTTTTTTTTTTTCTCCCTAGGCTGGTGTTCTGCCATTTGAGCCACAGCTCTACTTCTGGTTTTTTGATGGTTAATTGGAGAAAGAGTTTCATATATACTTTCCTGTCCAGGTTGGCTTGAACTGTGATCCTCAGATCATAGCCTCCTGAGTATAGCTAGGATTATGGTGGGAGTTACCAGCTCCTGGCTTAGGCTTGCTCACTTTAAGGAGGGGTCTGGTTTCCCTCAAAGCCTACTGATTTAAATACTGGTCGCACCAGTGAAACACCAAGAGCACCTACATGTGTTTAACCTCAGGAACACTGTGGCCCAGCCAGGTGGGAGTATAAAATTAACCCTCATGATGTCAAAACTCATTCCAAGTTGAAGATAGAGTGCTGGAGTTGCAACTCAGCACTAAGAAACTGCCACTTGGCCAGTCAGTGGCTAAAGCCTATAATCCTTGCTACAAGGGAGTCAGAAATAGGATCATAGTTCAAGGGCAGTCTTGGCAAAAAGAAGTTTCTGTGACTGGCTGGGTGCCAGTGTCTCTTGCCTGTAATCGTAGCTACTCAGGAGGCTGAGATCTGAAGATAACAGTTCAAACCTAGCCTGGGCCAGAAAGTCTTTGAGACTCTTCTCCAGTTAGCCAGCAAAAAGCTGTGGCTCTATCTAGTGCTAGAGTACCAGTCTTGAGTAGAAAAAGCCCAGTTAGGCCTCCAGTTCAAGTCACAGTACTGCAAAACCAAAAACAAACCCACAAAAAGACAAATGAACTTTTCTGTTTCCTTTCTTTAGAATATCTTCTTCTAAACGCTCAGGTAGGTGATGTTCAGGATGCTAGTGGTCCAGGCACATGACAAACACTGGGCGCTTGCTTGCATCACTTGTTTGCTGTCCCATAGTCCTAAGGGAGCTTGGTTTCAGCATAGAAGAACCATGCGCTCATTTGCATACAGGGGAAGCAGGGCAGCCTAGCTGACTCACAGGGCCACTGCTGTGTCCTCACAGGCCTGGGAATGCTCTGCAGAAAGTGGCAAGGTGGGCAGGCCTTGTCTGGAGTGGCAGAGCCAGAAACCAGTTAGCAATGAGGCAGCTATTGATTAGTGCAAAGAGGGAACCAACTGAGAGAAGAGAGTGCTGACCGTAAATTCTACTCTCTGCAAACTTGGCAGATTTTGTTTGGCTTTTAGTTTTGTGTGTGTGTGTGTGTTGGTACTGAGGCTTGAACTCAGGGCCTGGGTGCTGTCCCTTATCCTTTTCCACTCAAGCCTGGTGCACTACCACTTGAACCACACTTCTACTTTTGGCTTTTTCTTGGTTATTTCAGACAAGGGTCTCATGGACTTCCCTGCCCAGGCTGGCCTCAAACTGTGATCCTCAGATCTCAGCCTCCTGAGTAGCTAGGGTGACAGGCATGAGCCACCAGCACCCAGCTAAATTCTGTTTTGAATAGAGACAGAAATGTGTTCGATCCGCAGGTATGGCATAGTGAAGCAGCCTCAGCATGGGGCATCGGGATCACTTCTGCGTGGTGTTGCACCTTCATGCCAACACTCTTGTACTGTGCTTCTCTCCCTCTGTAGTGATGAGATGCTTGTTCTGTAATCGCATACAACTTTAGGGCTTCCATTGTATTTTATCTTCACTCTACCAATAAGCTCTGATAGCAACCCAGGAATCCATTGCACAGATCAGAGGAAAGAATATGACAAACTATTAAAAGAAGCCTTTTTAATATTTTATATGTATGTGTATATATATATATATACACACATATATATATACATATATATATACATATATATGTGTATAGATGTACATAGTGGCTTAAAAGTATTCAGGCATTGGATTAAAAATTCTAGGCACATTTTGGGTTTTACTTAATTTTATTTTGTTGTGCGAATATTGGGGCTTGATCTCAAGCCCTCCTGTTCTTGCTTGGCTTTTCCACTCAAGGCTGGTACAATACAGCTTGTGCCACAGCTTTACTTCTGGCTTTTTGTTGGTTAATTGGACTGAGTCTTTCAAATTTGTCTGTGTGGGCTGACTTGAAACTGAGATCCTCAAAGCTTGGTCTCTTGAGTAGCTTGGATTACAGCCATAAGCCACCAGTGCTGGCCTTGTTTAAGGTCTGAATGTCTTGTGTCTTCACTAAAGTCCCATATTTGTCACCCACAATGACAGATATTGTTGGTTTCGGTCCTTCTTCTCTTCTGCTCCCTTCTCCATGGCAGCTGCTTTTAAGCTTGGTTTTACATTGCACTTTTCTCTTCAACACACACACACACACACACACACACACACACACACACACACACACACACACACACACACACACACACACACACACACACACACACACACACACACACACACACACACACACACACACACACACACACACACACACACACACGCCAACAAAATAGTATTACAGAGAGCTCAGCACAGAAACTAAAGTTTACCCCAGAATACTCAAGATGAAATGTCATTGACAAAATTCACAGTAAACCTCAGGGAACTTGTTCTCGCTTTCCAGTAATTATGTCTAAGAATATCTGCTCCAAAGTGGCTTAAGATGCTGGGAGTCAGCATTCCAGATGAAAACAGCTGCCCAGCCCTGCCACAATTCCCTCTGTACCACCCACATTGCATTCTAGGAGCCACAGTGTACACAGAAAGAATCACCCCCAATCTTGACACCAATATCACCTAAGTTATAACATGCTATTTCTACTGGAAGGTTACAGTTCTAATTATAACCTTTTTTGTGTGCTGGTTCTGGAACTTGAACTCAGAGCTTGGGTGCTCTCCCTGAACTTTTTTCCTCAAGGTTGCTGTGACTTCATTGGCATTGTCACTCAAATAGAAGCCAGAGTTATAGTTAAAATTAGAGAAAAAGTGAATGTGTGATGGATGGGTGGGCAGAAGGAAATGGACTTCCTGTATGTCTCAAATTATATTTGCTGGGTTTTTGCTTTTTATATTATTTTTTCTTTGTCCTATCACTTTGAGCCACAGAGCCATTTCCAGCTTTCTGGTGGTTAATGGGAGATAAGACTCTCATAGCCTTTCCTGCCTGTGCTGACATTGACGATCAATCCTCAGATCTTAGCCTCCTGAGTAGCTAGGATTACAGGTGTGAGTTACAGCACCTGGCTTGCCTTGTATTATTCTTAGTTGCTCAGGTGCTTGCTTTTGGGAAGTGCCCACCACAGCTAGACCTTTCTTCAGTGGAGTAATCCACCAGTGGATTCATCATCATACAGCGACATGACTGAGAGGTGGCGGGCACTCATGGGGTGGACTCCTGTCTCTGCCTCCTGTAGAGTCTGGGGTATGAGGTGAGCCCCTCTGCATCACCTTGATATCCAGCACACCACACTCTATCTAGCCTAGAGGCAGGGGAGGAAAGCGGCCTTGGAGTGACGCCTCCACAGCTGGCACTCTTGACTCCAAACCTTGCCTGCTTTCAGTGATTTCTATGAGGTATTTATCACAGCTACAAAAGCTAACATTGACCTAATTCATGCTAGAATCATTTATGTTAGAACCGATATGCCACACATGCCAGTACTTGAGTAGATTGACCTTTATTTCCAGTAAACGCAAGAAGACAGGAATATATTCTGGAGACCAAGGGAAGTAGGTGTAAGCTGGGTGTTGGTGGCTCACGCCTGTCATCCTAGTTACTCAGGAGGCTGAGATCTGAGGATCATGGTTCAAAGCCAGCCCTGGCAGAAATGTCCCTGAGATTCTTCTCTCCAGTTAACCACTAAAAAGCCAGAAATAGAAGTGTGGCTCAAATAGTAAGCACTAGCCGTGAGCAAAAAAGCTCAGGGAAAGCGCCTAGTCCCTGAGTTCAAGTTCTAGGACCTGCACACACAAAAAGAAGTAGGTTATAATTAGAACTGTAACTTCCCTTTAAATTGCATGTTCTAACTTACATGATGGTGCTTTTTTTCCAACCCAGAGCAGACATATCTGTGAGGAAAATTCTATCATGTAAAAAGTAGAGCACATAGCCCCTCTATATCACCTTTATAATAACAAAAACAAAAGATTTTATAAAAGTAGAGCACATCGTGTTTTAGGTGGAGCTGTACATCCTGAGGGCATTGTAGAATAGGTTAAACCAAGTGTAAGGGAAGAAAGATGATTTCTCATAGTTCTTTGTCGAGTTGGACCCCTAAAACTAAAGACAGATTAAAGAAAGACACAAGCTTCATATCACGTCTTCCCAAGAAATACCTAGAAAAAGGAGTGAAACAATCTCAAAAAGACGGCTTTGATTCAGGCTTACCTCCCATCTTCCAATCAATCAAGAAAACAGGGTCAAGTCAGGCACTGGTGGGTCACACGTGTCATCCTAGCTACTCAGGAAGCTGAGATCTGAGGGTTGAGGTTCAAAACCAGCTCAGGCAGGAAACTCCATGAGACTCCTTTTGTTGTTGTTGGTGGTGGTCATAGAGCTTGAACTCAGGGCCTAGATGTTGTCCTGAGCTTTTTTGCTCAATGCTAGTACTCTACCACTTTGAGTCACAGCTCCACTTCATGTTTTTTGGTGGTTAATTGAAGCTAAGAATCTCATGGACTTTCTGCCCGGGCTGGCTTTGAACCATGATCCTCAGATCTGAGCCTCTGAAGTAACTAGGATTATAGGCGTGAGCCACCAGCACCCAGCTCCATGAGACTTACCTAAAATTAAACAGCAAAAGCCATAAGTGGGGCTGTGGCTCAAAATGGTAGAGTGCTAGCCTTGAGCAGAAAAAAACTCAGGGACAGCGCCCATACCCTGAGTTCAAGCCCCACAACCGTTACCACTACCACCAACAAAAGCAAGGTCTGGGAAGCCAGTGGTGGGGGAGGAGGGAAGAAGCAGGTGAGCAGAATTGGTCTGCAGCTCCACTGGTGAGTGTGCAGTGATTTAATTATTGTTCTATTTCTAGTAGAGTGGAGATGTCCTTTGTGGTGGATGTTTTTCTCCCAGAAGGGTAATTTCTAGTCTGTTTTTGAGAGCTTTTCCCAGTGTGTGCAGTTTCTCAAAATAACCAGCTCAAAATATTCCTTATGCCAAGAGAGGGTATTTTGGGGTGGCTTATGCTGGTTTCCTATACGAGCAGCCAGTGACTCGGAGAAGGCTCCCCAAAAAGGCTGAGCAGTGGAACAACTGTCAACTCATAAGATATATAAAGAGACTCTGTCTGTGGTGATGTCCTGCCCATGGCCTCTGTCTAGTCCAGGGCTGCCAGCCCCATGTTGGTCCCTGTGGGGGGATTTGCCATCTGTTCCTTCTTTTACCTGGAGATCCGCAGATGTGTCAAGGAAGTACTTTGTCCTCCTAAATACTTTATTTTCCAGGATAAGTATCTTCACATTCTTTCTTTGGCTTTTCTTTCTTTGTATTGCAGTTTTTAAGTTTTCTTAACATTCTGATTACTCTCCTTGGATGTACAAAGATCCATCTGTGACTCTAAGAAAAGGACATGCTCAGAGTTGATGTCTACCAGAAGCCAAGTAGAACCAGAACTTTTCCTCCTTGTAGGTGGTGTTCTCTCTGTTCATGTAGCCTAATCAAATCTTGTACAGGCCTGGCATGGTAGTTCATGCCTGTAATACCAGCGCTGCAGGAGGTAGAAGTAGGAGGATCACCACCTAATCCAGCCCAGGCAAAGTGTAGACTCTACCTGAAGAATAAACTAGAAGTGTGGCTCAAGTGATAGAAAAAAAGAAAAAGCATTTGTTCTCTTCTAGAAACATCAAACCCAGTAGAGGAGCCACAGGAAGTAGGTTTCACCAAATACTTAACTGTTTTAAAATTCTTCTCGCTGTGCATGCCAAGGATGAATTCTATTAACACGAGACGGCATCTTGGGAAGTGAAAAAGACCAGATGTGGAAAACAGCCTTTTGAAATATAATTCTGGAAGTTTTCCATGTGTCTAATTTGTTTCAATTACATTTGTAGTCTTTATAAACAGAATAACACACAAGGTCATTACAGATGCTGTTTTTTTCCTCGGTGGCGCTTTCTTACTCTTGTATAGTGTTATGTCTTGGCTTTTCAAAGATGCACCCAAACGCAACTTTTAGATTGCCCTCACCTTTGCTGTTTCATCAGGAAGGGGTTAGCCATATGTATGTTACAGGTGATTTTGATATTGACATGAAGTTCTGAGCAAGTCCTAACATTCTGACAAGCCTTTTTAAAGGCTTTGTACATCAACAAGTGCTTTCAGCTTTCACCCCAAGAATGGGTCTGCACAGCTGTTACCTGGCCTCGCGTGCATCCCATTAGAGACCCTGTGTGGATCGTTAAGTCATGAGCCGGTCTTGTCCCCTTCTGCCTTTCAGCACAACAGGGCGTTCTCAAACTGCACATCTTGTGAGGTCCGTAATTAAGATGCAGCCTTGTGCACAGGAACCCAGCTGGCCCTCCTAGTCTGGATGGTTGATTTATAACCTCACCTATCAAAAGTCAAAATGCTGCTTCCCATCCATCCTCATAAAGCAGCGGGAGTTTCCTGGAGGGAATGATGACACACTAATTGTTCACAGCTGGAGAATGGATCCCTTGGCGTGGTGGATGTTAACCCTATCCTTCCTGTGTCCCTTGTAACTTCAGAAATAGGTGTTGGGCTTCAGAGATGCGTAATGGATCAAGTTTACACAGGACAGTAAGGCTCTGTGCTGTGTTCTAACTCTGGACTTACTGGAGAGACACTTACCTGGAGTCGGTGACAGAGCAGCTGGAGACACACCCATGTGTCTATTTCAAACACGGGAGAATTTCATACTAGATGTGACTGCATTAGGTGAAGTCAGCTGAAAATTAGATTCAACCTACTAATCGAGGAAGTTTTGCTATAACTTAGAAACTGGAGAGTTACTTTATTTATGGAACTTTTTTTTTTCCTTTTTTCTTTTGTCAATACTGAGGCTTGACCTCAGGGCCTGGACACTGTTCCTGAAATTTTTCGCTCAAGGATAGCACTCTACCACTTGAGCCACAGACCCACTTCTATTTTTTTTTCTTTTTGCTTATATGGTGCTGGGGAATCGAACCCAGGGCCTCATGCATGCAAGGCAAGCGCTCTACCACTGAGCCACCTTCCCAGTCCATCCCCCTTCTATTTTTTTAGTGGAAGAGTCTCACAGACTTTCCTGCCCAGGCTGGCTTTGAACCTTGATCTTCAGATATCAGCCTCCTGAGCAGTTAATGATTATAGAACTGAGCCACTGACCCCTGTCTTATTTATGGGATACTTTATCAAACATCTCCAGAACAGATATATCAATTAGTAATAAGTTAAAATCTTCCTGTTTCATTCAAATCAAAATTATAAATGAGCAAATGATTACACCTTTTAAAATAAGTAATGTTAAATTTGAACAAAATACCTTTCCCATAAATCAGGGCTCTTTCTTATTATTATTATACTTTGACCTAGTAAAATATGTTAAGGATCTAAAGTAAAATGTTAATGGTCCTAGGAAATGTGTATATGTTTATGTGTGTATATGCCTTAAACAATTAAACATGTGTACATATATATTATCTTTTTTATTTTTATTTTTTGTCGGTCATGGGTCTTGAACTCTGGGCCTGGGCGCTGTCTCTCAGCTCTTCAGCTCAAGGCTAGCCCTCTACCACTTGAGTCATAGCACCACTTCCATTTTCTGGTGGTTAATTGGAGATAAGAGTCTCATGGACTTTCTTGTGCAGGCTGCTTTGAATGGCAATCCTCAGATCTCAGCCTCCTGAGTAGCTAGGATTACAGGTGTGAGTTACCGGCACTCGGCTTTTTTTTTTTTAAGGTCTTTTATTTATTTTTTCCTGTCCTGGGGTTTGAGTCAGGGCCTGGGCTCTGTCCCTGAGCTTCTTTTTACTCAAGGCTAGCACTTTACCACTGAGCCACAGCGCTACTTCCAGCCTTTTCTGTTTATCTGGTACTGAGGAATGAAACAAGCATTCTACTACTAAGCCACATTCCCAGACACACACACACACACACACACACACACACACACACACACACACACACACACACACACACACACACACACACACACACACACACACACACACACACACACACACACACACACACACACACACACACACACACACACACACACACACACACACACACACTTTATTTTATTGTAAAGATCCTGTACAGAGGGGTTACAGTTACATGAGTAATGAGTACATTTCTTGTGGAACTTTGTTACCCCCCCTCCTTTATTTTTTCCCTTCCCCCCCTCATATATAGTTTTTAAACTTACAAATTTTAAATCATTGTTGGATAAAACACTAATAAGCCTTCAATTTTTAATCACTTACAGTAAGAAAGGAAAATGAGTGAAACTGTGGTTTTTAAAATTGATAGTTGTTTGTGTTTAAGTTGAAATCTTGATACTTGTGGATTCTTAAATCTTCCATCTCAATGCATAACACATGTTTGAATCGTGTAAATTAGCCCAGGCTAAAAAGTTTGTGAGACTCCTTTTCCAATTAACCAGTAAAAAGCAACACTGAAAACATGGCTCGAGTGGTAGAGGGCTATCCAAAGAAGTAAGCTGAACAAGTGAAGGGCTCTGAGTTCCAGCCCTAGTATCAGGCCTCCCCCCACCCCTGCCGCACACAACTAATACTCTTTGTTATTTAGTTTTTTTTTTTTTTTAAATTTTTTTTATTGTAGAGATACTATACAGAGGGTTACAGTTACATGAGTGAGGTAATGAGTACACTTCCACTTCCTCTTGAACATTGTTACCCCCTCCATTGTTTTCCCCCTACCATCCCCTCCCTCCCTCCCTTCCCAGAGGTTCTTTTTTTTTTTTTTTTTGATCGTGATTAAGTGATTACTTAATTTCCGGAAATTCACAGTATTGTGGAATAATGATGCTCATTTAAAGTCACAAGTTCATTCTAACTTTCCTGGAGCAAATTGTCTATCACAGTCTGTAATATATAACGGTGCTCATATGTTATATACCATATATGTGATCAGCAGCATGGGGATATTTAGTAGTGGTTCAACCAGATGAGTGGGAGTTCTTTGTTTCTTAAGTCCTGTTAGTTTTGTCATATCACCTAACATTTTGGATTCGTCATCCACTTATGAGGGAGACCATGTACTGTTTGTCTCTTCGTTCTTGGCTTACCTCGCTCAACATGATTCCTTCTAGCTCCATCCATTTCCCTGCAAATGCCATTATTTTGTCATTTCTAATGGCTGCATAATATTCCATTGTGTATAGATACCACAATTTTTGGATCCATTCATCTGTGGTGGGGCATCTAGGTTGTTTCCATATCCTAGCTATTGCGAACAGTGCTGCAATAAACATGGAGGTGCACGTGTCCTTGTATATTGGTTCCTGTTGTTCAGGGTAGATGCCTACAAGTGATATGACTGGGTCGTAAGGGAGGTCAATCTTTAGCTTTCTAAGGACCCTCCAGACTGCTTTCCAAAGTGGTTGTATGAGTGTACATTCCCACCAGCAGTGTAATAGGGTTCCTCGTTCTCCACATCCCCTCCAGCATTTGTCGTTGGCTGATTTGTGGATGTGGGACATTCTGACTGGGGTAAGGTGGTATCTCAGGGTTGTCTTTATTTGCATTTCCTTCACCACCAGGGATGATGAACATTTCCTCATGTGTTTCTTTGCCATTTTTATTTCTTCATTTGAGAAGTCCCTCTTTAGTTCCCTTGCCCATTTAGTAATTGGTTTGTTGGGTTTGGGAGGGATTAGTTTCTTGAGTTCCCTGTATATACAGGATGTTAACCCCTTGTCTGATATATTGCTGGTAAATATTTTTTCCCAATTAGTTGGTTGTCTTTCTAGCTTAGTTGCGATAGCTTTATCTGTGCAGAAGCTTTTTATTTTAAGGTAGTCCCATTTGTCGAGTCTCTCTCCAATTTGTTGTGACCCTGGGACTCTGTTCAGGAAGTTCCTTCCTGTGCCTATTAGTTCAAGTGTCTCTCCTACTCTGTCCTGCAGTAGTTTCAGAGATTCAGGTTTAATGTTAAGGTCTTTAATCCATTTTGAGTTGATGTTGGGGCATGGTGATAGGCTGGGGTCCACTTTTAGTTTTCTGCATGTGGCTGCCCAGTTTTCCCAGCACCAGCGGTTGAAGAGGCTGTGTTTCTTCCATTGTATGTCTTTGGCTCCTTTGTCGAATATCAGCTGGCTGTAGGCCTGTGGATTTATTTCTGGATCTTCTATTCTGTTCCATTGGTCTTCGGGTCTGTTTTTGTGCCAGTACCATGCTGTCTTTGTTATTATAGCTCTGTAGTAGAGTTTGAAGTTCGGCATGGATAGCCCTCCCATATTGTCTTTATCCCCTAGAATTGTTTTGGCTATTCTAGGTCTTTTGTTGTTCCATATGAATTTTTGGACTGTTTTCTGTATTTCAGTGATGTACGTCATTGGGATTTTAATAGGAATTGCGTTGAATTTGTATATTAGTTTTGGAAGTATTACCATCTTTACTATATTAAGTCGGCCTATCCAGGAGCATGGGAGGTCTTTCCATTTCCTAGTGTCTTCTGCAATTTCTTTCTTTAACTTTTTATAGTTCTGATTAAATAGTTCTTTTACATCTTTGGTTAGGTTAATTCCTAAATATTTTATTTTTCGGGAGGTTATTGTGAATGGGGTTGCTCCCTTTATTTCCCTCTCTTCCTGTACATTATCAGTGTATAGGAAGGCAACTGATTTTTGTGGGTTTATTTTGTATCCTGCTATTTTGCCGAAGTGATTTATGATTTCTAAGAGTTTGGGGATGGAGTTTTTGGGATCGTGGAGGTATAGTATCATGTCGTCTGCAAAAAGGGATAGTTTAACTTCTTCTTTCCCTATGCGGATCCCTTTAATGTCTTTTTCTTGCCTTATTGCCCTGGCTAAGGGTTCTAGGACTATATTGAAGAGGAGTGGAGACAGTGGGCATCCTTGCCTTGTTCCTGATTTTAGGAGAATTGGTTGCAGCTTTTCCCCATTAAGTATAATATTGGCTATTGGTCTGTCATAAATGGCTTTTATTGTTTTTAGAAATGTTCCTTCTATTCCTATTTTCTCCAGAGCTTTTAGCATGAATGAATGTTGAATTTTGTCAAAGGCCTTTTCTGCATCTGTAGCGATAATCATGTGATTCTTGACCTTGGCTCTGTTGATATGTTGGATTACATTTATTGACTTACGTATGTTAAACCATCCCTGTGTCTCTGGGATGAAGCCTACCTGGTCATAATGAATTATTTTTTTTATGTGTTTCTGGATTCTGTTAGCTAGAATCTTGTTAAGAATCTTTGCATCTGTGTTCATCAAGGAGATTGGCCTGTAATTCTCCTTTTTGGTTGGGTCTTTGCCTGGTTTGGGGATGAGTGTGATATTGGCTTCGTAGAATGAGTTTGGGATAGCTCCTTCCTTCTCTGTTTCTCTGAAGAGCTTGAGGAGTATGGGTATTAGTTCTTGTTTAAAGGTCTTATAGAATTCTGCTGTGAATCCATCTGGTCCTGGGCTTTTTTTTGTTGGAAGACTTTTGATAGCTTCCTGTATCTCATTATAGGATATTGGCTTATTTAATTGGTTAACTTCTTCTTTGCTCAGTTTGGGCAACTTGTATTTCTCTAAAAATGCATCCATTTCTGCCCGATTTTCTTCCTTTAGAGAGTATAGCTTTTGAAAGTAGTCTGTTAGAATTGTTTGGATATCTTGGGTATGTGTGGTGATGTTTCCCTTGGCATCGCTAATCCTATTGATATGGGTTTCCTCTCTTCTTTTTTTAATTAATCTAGCCAATGGGCCATCAATTTTGTTTATTTTTTCAAAGAACCAGCTTTTTGTTTGGTTTATTTTGGTTATGGTTTTCTGATTTTCTAATTGGTTAATCTCTGCTTTTAATTTGGTTATCTGGCTTCTTCTAGTAGCTTTAGGTCCCATTTTTTCCTGTTTTTCTAGCTGTTTTAATTGCAACATGAGATTATTTACTTGGTCTGTCTCCATTCTCTTGATGTGGGCACTGAGGGCAATAAATTTGCCCCTCAGGACTGCTTTTGCTGTGTCCCACAAGTTTCTTTGTGAGGTGTTTTCATTTTCATTGAATTGTAGGAAATGCTTTATTTCTTCTCTGATCTCTTCTGTTATCCAGGCATTGTTAAGGAGTGTGCTGTTCAATTTCCATGTATTGGAGAAATTTCTGCGGTATGCTTTGTTATTGAGAGCTAGCTTGATTCCACTGTGGTCAGATAGGATACAGGGGATTATGTCGATCCCTTTGTATTTGCTTAAGTTCCTTGCATGAACTATGATATGGTCTATTTTGGAGAAAGTTCCGTGAGCTGCTGAGAAGAATGTGTACTGTGTTGTTTTAGGGTGAAATACTCGGTAGATGTCAGTTAATTCCGCTTGCAGTATGGCCTCTCTTAATTCGGTAGCTTCTTTGCCAATCCTCTGGTTGGTAGACCTGTGCTTTGGTGAGAGTGGTGTGTTAAAGTCTCCTAGTATTATCGTATTGGGATCTATTTTATTCTGTAAGTTTGAGAGCATTTGTTTGACATATCTGGGTGCACCAATATTTGGGGCGTATAAGTTGATGATGGTTATATCCTCCTTTTGGATTGTTCCCTTTATTAATATGTAGTGTCCGTCCTTGTCTTTCTGTACTGATTTTAATGAAAAGTTTATTTTGTCAGATATCAGGATAGCTACACCTGCTTTCTTACTGGGGGCGTTTGATTGGTAGATCCTTTTCCACCCCTTCACTCTGAGTTTGTTTGTATGTTTGGCTGAGAGGTGGGTCTCCTGAAGGCAACAGATGGATGGGTCTTGTTTTCTTATCCAGTCCTCAGTTCGTTTTCTTTTAATTGGCGAATTCAGCCTATTTATATTAAGAGAAAGTATAGAGAGATGCATTGTTGTCCCTGCCATTCCGTTTTCCTAAGTTTTTCTTTTTTCCTTTCCTCCTGTGCTTGCTCAGTTAGACTTTGAGTAACGCCTGTTTGGGGCAGGCCCCAGTTCCTGGCTGCTTTCTTCAGGTTGTGTCCCCCCTCTTAGAATTCTTTGTAATGCTGGCTTAATGTTTATGTATTCATTTAGTTTTTCTTTGCTATTAAAAGTTTTCAGTTCTCCATCAAATGTGAATGCTAGCTTTGCCGGGTAGATCAGTCTGGGTTGGCAGTTATTGGCTCTCAGGGCTCGTATGGTGCTTTCCCAGGCTTTTCTTGCATTCATTGTTTGTGTGGAGAGATCTGCAGTAATTCTTATTTTTTTTCCATTGTAGTATAGCTCCTTCTTCATTTTTGCTGCATGCAGGATTGTTTCCTTATTATTCAGATCTATCGTTTTTACTATAATGTGTCTAGAAGTGTTTCTCCTGGGGTGTTGCTTGTTGGGTGTTCGATAAGCTTTTGTGATGTAGTTAGGATGGTCGTTTTTGAGGTGGGGAAAATTTTCATTGATTATATTGTTAAATAGGTGTTGCATTCCCTTGCTCTGGAATTCCTCACCTTCGTCCACTCCAATTATGCGAAGGTTAAATTTTTTAGCATTATCTGCTTGCTCTTGAATATCCCTTTGGTTTAATTTGAGTGATTTTTCCATTTCATTCACTCTGTTGACAGTGGCTTCTATTGTGGTTTGCATGGAGGAAATGGATCCCTTTATGGATTCAATGTTGGTTCTCAGAGTACTGATCTCACCTCTCAATGAGGTATGCATTACCTCTAATTTGGCGTTTATCTCACTTCTTACTGAGGTTTGTGCAGCTTCTATTTTTGCATGCATCTCTTGTTTGATACCCTGTATCTCTTTGGATAGTTCATCCTTGTGCTCTTTCAATTTCGATCAATTTCTCGCTTTATTTCTTGAGTCATTGCCTCCAGCAACCCTTGGAAGTAGCCTTTGTCTTCCATTCCTGCTTTGCTCCCACTGGGGCTCTCCCCTGTGTGGCTGCTGGCTTTTGAGGTGAGCTTGCTGTCCTGGGTGGTAGTAAACCTTGTGATTTTTCTCTGTGATTTTCGCATGGAGGTTCAAGAGACTGCTCTTCAATTTTGTTTTGGTGTGTCTGTCTTTGCTTGGTTGCTGATTCTGTATTGGTAGAGAGAGTCTGTGCCTGATCTGGGTTCTGTTGGGAGCCTATTTCCAGCTGCTATTCTGACTTACTTAGGATTCTCAGCTCTCTGCTGTAGATTGCTGGCAGTTCCCACCTTTGGAAGGGTTGAGCAGCCTAGACTGCTTGTGTTTGCTCCTACGGGTGCTCTTGTGAAGAACAGATGCTCTGGATGCACTCTCCCAAATGCTGGAGTCTGCTATGGGCTCCTGATGTGTTTTTGTTTATTTGTTTTGGGCTGGTTGTGGGCTTGAACTCTAGGTTTGGGTGCTGTCCCTCAGCTTTTCAGCTCAAGGCTGGCACCCTACCGTTTGAGCCACAGCACCACTTCTGACCCTTTTTGCTTTTGTGATGCTGAGGAATCAGATCCAGGGCCTCATACATCCAAGACTATCACTCTATTGCTGAGCCGCCTTAACAGTCTGAGCTCCTGCTTACTATCAGGTGCTGGCAGCCTGTGTTGCCCAATTCCCAGTCTAGGGTATATGGGTGGAGTTTTGGTGGGGTTTGGGCTTCTCTTGTCCTGGGCCTCCAGGTCTTTTGTTGTCACAGGCGTGCTTCCCGGGGGAGTGTTGTTTCCTGGTTTTCTCCCCTCTGTTGAGGCGTATGCTCAGCTTTTTACTTCAATTGGGAGGAGTTGGTTGTGTTGTTCAGGCGCCAGATCCCCGGGCCTGGTTCCGGCCCCAGCCTGGAGCGCGCTTGTTAGGCCTGTGCTGATGTGTATACCACCTAGGTTATGCAGCCTGGAGCGCACTCGTTAGGCCTGTGCTGATGTGTATACCACCTAGGTTATACAGCCTGGGGGACACAGTTCAAATTTCTTCTACTGTTGGTAGTCTTGACCCAGGGGCGCTGTTCCTGGCTTGGGCATTTAAGCTCCCTTCCAGGGGTGCTCTTGCTCTAGCCTGGCCAGCTGAGTGTGCTCCATGGGCTGGTGGAGCTCTCAAACAGTTCCCAGTTTTAGTGGGTCCTGTGGTCCGGGTGCTGGGGTAGGGAGTCTAGGTCAGGGTCTGGGGATTCCCTCCAGCTCTGGTCTCCCTTGAGGGATACACTTCCCCTGTGGGGTACTCACCCTGGAGCTGGTTGTTTCTGTGTGGTGTAGGTCGTCAGTTGTTGTTGCAGTCCGGGCTGGGTTGGGCGGTGGTGGCTCTGTGTGATTCTTTTCTGTCTCTGCCTCTGTCGAAGCTGTTGGGTCAAGAGTGTCCACGCTCAGGCAGCTTCTTCTTGGTACCTCTGGAGCCCAAGTGACCCCGCCGGGTTGTTGCGATCGTGATAGGGCGGGCGGGTGGTCTGCAGACAGGACCCTTTGTCGCGCCGAGCGGCTTTGGCGGGATGGAACCTCTCTGCTCGGGTGGAGAGTGCTGGATCTTTGCGATCGTGATCAGGCGGGCCGGGTGGTCTGCCGCAGGTCCTTTTGTCACTCTGCTGATGCCGAGTGGCTTTGGCGGGATGGAGCCTCTCTGCTCGGGTGGAGAGTGAGGGGTGGGGGTGGGATCCTCGTGGAGACTCCCGGCTGGTAGGTTTCTCTGTTCCTGGCGATCTGCTGTTCTGCAAACCAGTACCTGATGTTCTGAAAGTGGCCCCCTGTGTCTCTGCTGTTTCTCTGGGGCTCCCCCAGCCCCCGCCGGGGCCGGCTGGCCGGCGGCTTGGCGCACTGCCGTGCGGCCAGTAAAGGTTGGGGGAGGGGTCTTCGCTTTTCTCTGTTTTGAAATTCTTTTCCTCTCTTTCTTTTTTTGTTATTCTCCGCCTCTGGTTTTTCTCTGAGTGTTGGTCTTTTTGTTGTTGTCGGTCTCTTGGGGAGATTAAGCGTTGGAACTCGAACTCTCTTTTTGGTTGGAGAGAGCTGTGGCGTTTCCCTACTGCCCCGTCGCCATCTTGGTCCCCCTCCCTGTTAGTTTTATTGGAAAAAACATGATCAGGGAGGGACTGTGTGGGGGTGGGGAGGGGGGTGAGTAGGTGTTTATGAGGTGAGTTCAGACCTTTGCTGGCCTCTTGGTCTATCATTTGTAGTTAATATGAAAATAGGTAGAGTGTATATTACTTTAGGTTCCTAGTTCACATGTTGGTAATTGGAGTTAAATGCTTAGGGGTTTTTATTTAGAATTCAGGTTTGTTTTAAAAGTTGTTGATCTTTTCTATTTTCTCTCAATTGGGGGATACTGGGATTTAAATTTAGGTGAGGTACTCCTTGAGCCACAATCCTAGCCCCTCCCCTCTTTGGCTTTTTTTTTTTTTTTCATGTAAGTCTCATATTTCTCCCCTTCTCACCCCAGCCAACCTTAGCCAACCTTAGAGTGGGAACCTTCTTACCTAGGTCTCCCAGGCAGCTGGGACTACAGGCACATACCACACCATCAGCTGGCTTTGAACTTTGATTCTCAGCTCTCAGTCTCCTGAGTAGCTGGGATTACAGATGTGAGCTGCCAGCACCCAGCTCATTAAGGCATTCTTCCTGGAAAAGACATACTCCATTGCATCTATTTTGGAAAATTACCACTGGAGAGCTATAGAAGTTGTGGAAAATAACTGCTATAAATCAGGAGGAGAGATTCGGGAAGTCTGGGAACACAGCATGCAACTTTGCAACTGGCTCTGCTCCAGTGACTCGAATTTATTTCTGTCATGGGAGAGGTTTCTTTGCCCTTTCCCTACAGGCAACACTCATAGCCATCACAAATCTCCTTCCCTAATTTAAGTTGAAGATGCAGGTTAGAAATAATGGGGTAGAGCTGAGCACCTGTAATACCAGCCACTCAGGAGGCTGGGATTTGAGGATTGAAATTTAAAACCAGCTCTGGCAGAAAGTCCCTGAGACTCTTGACTATATTTAACCAGCAAAGAGAATTGGAGCTGTGGCTCAACGGTAGAGCACCAGCCTTGAGCAAGGAAGCAGATTGAGAGTTCAAGTTCTGGTTTGATTTGTGCTCAGTCTGGCATAGACGGTGATCCTCCTTATTTGTGCTTCCCTCATAGCTTAGGGTAACACATGGTCAAGATGGAATTTTGATAACTTTTTTTTTTTCCTCGTGGTCGTGGGACTTGGGCACTGTCCCTCTGCTCTTCAGCTGAAGGCTAGTGCTCTACCACTTGAGCCACAGTGCCACTTCCAGTTTTCTGGTGGTTTATTGGCGATAAGATTCTCATGGACTTTCCTGCCTGGGCTGGCTTTGAACCTTGATCCTCAGATCTCAGCCTCCTGAGTAGCTAGGATTACAATGTAGCCACCAGCACCTGGCTTTGATAACTGGACTATCTTCAAACCAGGCTGGCCTCAAGCCTCAGTGCCCCAGTCCCTGCCTCCCAAGTAGCTTGAGCCACTTTGTGAAACATTTTTAGGTTTAAATCCACACAGAAGTATATTGATACTTGAAAGGCCAATGTTCTCACCCTGTGCTTGTCAGTCTGTTCTCTTGCCACGTGGCATGGCAGTGGAAACTCCGCTACCTCACATACCTCGTACAGTTGCTGCTGGATGTGGTGTCCTGTGAGCTGGGGGCCCAGGTCACCAGTCAGTACTCCAAGGATCATGATGGAAAGCTAGCCTGGGCAGAAATTAACCAGCAAAAAGCTGGAAGTGGAGCTCTGTCTCAAGCAGTAAAGTGCTAGCCTTGGGCGGGGTGAGTATTTTGCCAATCAGAGGTAAAGGTAAATCGGTGAGGTGGCAAAGCTGATGTATTTTATTTGTTTGCTTTTCTTCTATTTAATTTTAGTGCTGTGGTTTGAGCCCAAAGTCTGACACACATGAAGCAAGTACTTTCCTGCTTATACTGAGCTTTATTCAGCCACCTACTTTATTTCAATATGGGTCTTGTCAAGCCCTTTAAAATAGAGTATTTGCAGTGCATTAACTGGTGGCTCCCCAAATCCTGAGGCCCTATAATTGGAACCTATTCAGAAAAAAGATCTTTGAAGCCAGGAGCTCAGTGGCTTGTGCCTACTGTAATCTTAGTTACCCAAGAGGCCGAGATATGAGGATCATGGTTTGAAGCTGGCCCACGCAATAAAGTCCATGAGATTTTTTTTTTCCTTTTTTTTGCCAGTACTGGGGCTTGAACTCAGGGTTGGGCACTATCCCTGGGCTTTTGTGCTCAAGGCTAGAACTCTACTACTAGCCACATTCCCAGCTGTATGAGATTCTTGTCTGCAACAAACTACCCCAAAATAAGAAATGGAGGTGTAACCCATGTAATTGTAACCCCTCTGTACGGTATTTTCACAATTAAAAAAAGAAAAGAAAAGAAAAAGAAACGGTGTAGCTCAAGTGGTAGAGCACTAGCCTTAAGCAAAAGAGCGCAGGGACAGCGCCCAGGCTCTGAGTTCAAGCCCCAGGACCAGCACAAGGGGAAAAAAAGGGACTCAAAAATCTTAGAATTTGTATCTTAAATCAGTTGCTTAATACTGATCTCAAAGGATAACAGGGAGATTTTCCAAAAATACAGTGAAATAACACGTATTTATATCTGAATGACATTCTTAAAAACTCAAAAAGAGTAGGAAAACATGTATTCTACTGTGTTGTTTTTGTTTATCAGATTAGCATGTGTGTGGGTGTGAGCTGTGAGGATCAAGGACTGTGGCTATGGTTTTAATAGAGCACAGGGGCTTATGGAAAGCATTGTTATATCTTCTATTTTCTCTCCCCTTCCCCTCTCCCCCCTCAGGGCCTGGTTGCTGTCCCTTAGGTGTTTTACTCTAGGCTGGCATTCTACTGCTTTAGACACATCTCTCCTTCCAGCTTTTCTGTTGTTAATTGCAGATGAAAGTCTCATGGATTTTTCTGTCTGGGTTAGCGTTGAACCTCAGTCCTCAGATCTCAGCCTCCTGCGTAGCTAGGACTACATGTGTAAGCCACCAGCACCTGATTGTTATGCTCTGGGAAACATTCTTGGCTATAAACTCGCTTCAACCATTTTGCAAGTCTTTAACATGTTCAGAAATGTCTAATTGTAAGAATTCTGTCAGTGTCAGTTTATGAGCCAAGTTTAAAAAAACACGCATCTTTATTGTCACACTTCCTATGTATAAAATGCTTAAGCAATAAATATGTCTTAGTAATTGAGATTATAAGTAAGTCGAGATTCTTATGTCACATAATGCCTAGTGGCTGGCTTAGCCTGTTTTCAGGTGCAGATAGCATGTCTCATAAGGAAAGCAATCTGTTTAAAGCAAAGAAAGTTGTGATTGCAACAGTTTCTCCAACCCATTGCTCTGCCTCTTTGAGCTTACTACCCAGCCTATTTATTTATTTTTACCAGTACTGGGTATCTGGGTTGTTTCCAAAACTTGTCTGTGAATAGTGCAGCAATAAATGTGGATGTGTCAGTGTCTTTATTGCATCCTGACTTGTAATTTTTGGCTATTCCTAGGGTTTGACCTCAGGGCCTAGGTGCTGTCTCTGAGCTTCTGTGCTCAAGATTGTTGCTCTACCACCTGAGCCCACAGCTCATTTTTTGTTTGTTTGTTTGTTTGTTTGTTTGGTAGTTAATTGGATAAGAATCTCAAAGACTTCCATTGTTTTGTTTTTGCTTTTGATAGTCAATTGGAGATAACCTCACAGACTTTCTTGCCAGGGCTGGTTTTCAATCTGATCCTCAGATCTCAGCCTCCTAAGTAGCTAGGATTACAGGTGTGAGCCACTGGTGCCTGCCTCTGACTTGTAGTCTTTTGGATAAATTCCTAAGATTGAAATTACTGGATCAGGGGGTAGTTCTGTGTTTCATTGTTGGAGAACTCTCCATACTGCCTTCTAGAATGGCTGTACTACTTGACATTCTTACCAGCAATGGGATAGTATAATAAGGTTTCTTTTCCCACTTCTCAAAATCCACAGGGAAGTGTAAAAAAGTACAGAGGGATTCTTTAAGTATTTTTATTCAGTTGCCCTTTTGCTTACCTTGTATGCAACTATATCACAAGGTCAAAAACCAGGGCATCAGTTTTGTGATACTTGTGAATGTTTGAGTGTGATTTGCTAAAGATTGAGGTTGTTTCAGGTTTTGGTGGGTATTACCTAATTACTATTCAGAAGTAAGTTACAGAGTCATACAAAATTTCACTCCCATAAACAGCCCTTGATACTTCCTTTGCTAATGGAAATCCTGCCAACATTTTGTTCTATCATAATTCTAATTTTAATGTTTAATAGGGTAAAAATTAGACTTTGCCAGAGACCCACGCAGACATCCAGGTATAGAGAACAAAGAAAGGTTTATTGCCAGGAAAGGGATAGGCAAGAATCCTTCTCACAACGGAGAAGTGAGAAATACCGGCTATTGTCTGAGGTGACCTATATAACCTAGGAGGTTTAGGAGGGGCTAGAAGGGGCTAGGAGGCGGAGACCCTGATGTGGACGTGTGGACCAGGGGCTTCATCATGGAGGACTAAGATGTATGGCTGCTGTCCAAATAGTAGATAAGGGTCCTGCAGCTGCCCAGACCTGAACGTCACTCTAAGGGGCCCTTGTTGTCTTATATGGTGGTAGCTGCCCCCCAAGGGGGTTGGAGGCTGATTATTTACTGCCTTTACTACGTGGGCTTGGTGTTGCCTAGGAAGGGAGCATGCTAGGATGGGAGAGGAGAAGGAGTGTACTAAGCTATGGGAAGGGAGCTCATTTTGCTAACACTGTTTTATTTGTCAATAATGTGACTGAGAATTTCAGATTTGTTCCCAAACATCCAATCTGTAGATATCCCTTGCTGTTAGATGCTGTCTTTCAATTCTGTTGATGTTGCTGTTAGTTAAGATAATCATATTCATGCTGGGAGCTGTTTGCTCATACTTGTAACCCTAGCTATTCGGAGGCTGATATGAGATCTGAGGATCAGGGTTCAAAGCCAGCCTAGGCAAGAAAGTCTGTGAAACCCTAATGTCCAATTAACCACAAGAAAACTGGAAGTGGAGCTATGGCTTAAAGTGGTAGAGCACCATAACTGCTATTAAAAAAAAAGATAATCATATTCCCAGTGGTTCATATGCAATTCAAGTCTGAATTAAATGACCCTGCTTGATGGGTATTTCATCTTCACACTGTCATTCAGAAACCCTTTTACTCTCTGTATTATGGCTGTGCATTTTCAAGCAATGACCACAGGTCACCACGATTGTGAAGAACAGCATGGTGGCTGTTCACATGTTTGGGGGGATTGGATGGGCCAAGCCTCAAGTGAGGCTGTCTTTCCTGTCGCTTCCCTTCTTGTCCATCTCCACCTGTAAGTGAGGTCGAGAATTTGCTGCTCAGGAAGGGAAGCGGTGTTTGGAAGCACCAAAGCAATCATTGCAGCATGGCTTTATTTTACAACAGAGATAAAAACCAGATCATTGTGGCTTCAAACAGTTTTGGTTGCTTAGAAGCAATTTTTGTTCATCTCCCATCTTTGCATTTAAAAGTGATTGATTAGGCTATTTAGTAGATGAGATTCAGAATATTTCTGGAATAGTGTAAGGATAGAACTATGAGAATGACTCATCCAGTTAGATTAATTGGCATGCCATACTTGTCCTGCTTGTGGTTCTGTGCATATTTACAACAGATACTGTATGTGTGAAAAACTGTAGGGTAAAGAGCCTGCCACGAATTGGTTCATTAGTCTTGCTCAGATATGGTAAAAACAACAACAACAACAAGGACAAATAAACAGCAACAACAAAATCAAGAAAGCTGAGTGCAGGTAGCTCATGCCTATAATCCTAGCAACTCAGGAGGCTGAGATCTGAGGATCAGGGTTCCAAGCCAGCTTAGGCAGGAAAGTCCATGAGACTCATATCCCCAATTAACCACCAGAAAACCACAAGTAGAGCTGTGGCTCAAAGTGGCAGAACCCTTTCCTTGAGCAAAAAAGCTGAGGGAGAATGCCTAGGCCCTTAGTTCAAGCCCCAAGACTAGCACACATACACACAAAAAGCAGAGAACACTAAATAGAAGCTCAGGAATAAGGTAATATATACTGCACATTTTATTTTTATTTGTAAAAGCTTCAGTCCTGCAATCTTTTAGATTGTCTAGCTAAGAAAGAAAACACAGGAAAATTAGAAGCAACTTAGTTTATTCTCCTTTCTTTTTTTTATCAAATATATGTTTACTATTATAAGGGTAATGTAATGTTACATTACTATTATAAAGGTAATGTACAGTTACATAAGTCAGGTACAGAGTATATATTTTTTTGGACAGTATCACCTCTTCCTTTGCTCTCTCTCAGTTTTTCCCTCTTTTCCCCGCTGAAAAGTTGTATAGTTCATTTTCAACATAGTGTTGAGAGGATGAAGTTAGTTTCGAGGGCCATTTATTCTTCAGGAGAAGGGAAGATCACGTCCCGTAGTGACAGATGGGCAAAAGCTGCATTTGTTCACTCTAAGTCCTTCCATTTCTGAGCCCCACAAACCCCACGAAGACAGATAAATGAACAAACAAGACAAAAAGAAAAGGGGGAAAAAAGCTTGTTTCCATTGTCTGGAGTTCATTGTGGTAAATATTGTTTTATACGCTCAGAGGCACAGAGGTATATTGCGTCTTGTGATCCTCCCCTAAGAGTATCTTCCTTCTGATCTCACTGTGTGTGGATGCCTAGCCTTGTGGATAATTATGATGTTCAGTGTTATTATTCTCTTTTCTTTATAGGAGAACTAAGCATTGTGAGACAGTATGGAAAATGCTGTCAGGCAGAGAGCTCTGTACCTCTGTTTCACAGAAGGACCAGACTAGGCCCTGGTAGCCCCTCATTTCTAGGGCTTCATGTGGACTGTATTGGTCCCCACCAGATCATAGGAGTGTAAGATATTTGCCTTTTCACACACCATGGTGGAGCAGCCAGCTGTCCCAAAGGTTGCTGAGTCCATCATGTGCCCCTGTGGCCTGCTCCAAGCCCCCTCCCAGGGGTTTCTTCCACTGTGCTTAGGGATGCAGTGAGCCAACTGGATTTTAATGACTTATAGAATGGATTTAACACCACTTCCCATATCCTCCGGTCTTTCCTGAAGGAAAGCTCTTGCCCATCTGTCACTACTGGACATGATCTTCCCTTGTCCTGAAGAATAAATGGCCCCTGGAACTAACTTCATCCTCTCACTGCTGTGGCAGGGGTTGGGTCTCCCACTTGAGTAAAGTGCTTTTCCAAACACATCCTTCTGGAGTTCTTCTTCCTTTTTATTTTGGTGGTACTGGAGATTGAACTCTGAGCCTGGGCACTGTCCCTGAGCTTCTTTTTGCTCAAGGCTTGCACTTTGCCACTTGAACCATAGCTCCACTTCTGGCTTTTTTGGTAATTTATTGGAGATTGAGTCTCATGGACTTACTTGCCTGCGCTGGCTTCCAACTGTGATCCTCAGATCTCAGCCTCCTGAGTAGCTAGGATTACAGATGTGAGCTACCAGTGCCCGGCTTGAAGTTTGTTTTCTTGCTTTTTATTTTGATGGTACTGGGGATTGAATTTAGGGCCTTGTGCTTGCTAGTCAGGCACTAGAGCCATGCCTCTAGCCCATTTGGCATTGGTTATTTTTGAGGGAGGTCCGATTTTATGTGTGGGCAGATGTGAATTGTGATCTTCCTACCTGTGCTTTTCCTGTGTCACTGGTGAGCCACCACACCCATCCATTGTGTGTTCCCTTGTAACTGGGATGACAGGTTGTCACCAAACCAGTCATTGGTTGAGATAGAGTCCCAGGAAATTTTTTATGCTTGAGCTAGCCTTGAGCCACAATTTCCTGATCTCCACTTTTTAAGTAGGTAGAATCGCAGGCTTGCGCCATTGTGCCTGGCTTGGAGTTTGTTTTTCTTGTGATGAAATTGTACTGCTTTTGATATTATGCTTTCACAGTGTGGTTCTTCTCTCTGAGTGAGTGTCACTTGCTGACATGATAATGATTGGTTCAGGACACTGAAGCCTTAGTGTTTAGAGAGAGTAGGAATGATTTTAGCCAATCCTGTGATCATTAAACTTCACCTGTAAGGAAGAGGAGATGAAAGAAAGACTGTCTTACAGGGAAGAAGCATCTATAAACTTTTAGATTTAACTTTTAAAAAATTATTTTTAGGTAAACTTTTCATTTAAAAATAAAAAGTGAGCTGGGAACTGGTGGCTCACGCCTGTAATCCCAGCTACTCAGGAGGCTGAGATCTTAGAATCACAGTTCAAAGCCAGCCTAGGCAGGAATGTCCATGATACTTTTTCTTTTTTAATTAGACTCTTATTTTCAATTAATCATCCTTAAAGCTGGAAGTAGAGCTGTGGCTCATGTGGTAGAGTACTAGATAAAAAAGTAAAAAAAGCTCAGATATGGTACCCAAACCCCTAGTTAAGCCAAAGGACTGGGACTAAAAAGCAAAAATAAAAAAGAACTTACAGTTTTAATACAGGATGGAAACAAAGAAGAAGGAACAGGAAGTATGATGTCCAGCCAAGCTGTCTGGGCAGACTGTGGTCTACCATCTTCTGCCAGTCTGGTTCTCTGAGGCTTGCCCTGGTGAAGTCACTATCTTAAAAGGGGCCAATTGAGTTTCCATCATGTAATGTCTGCTAGGGCTGGGTCAAGGAGGGGCACCCTCTGTTCTGGATCTGGAGTCATTCTTCCTGCTTGGGCAGCAAAGGGGCCCAGTCTCCTCAGGAGGGAGGATTACTGGCTCTATTACTAGTTTTAGACAGATTCTCCTTACGTGATTAACACATCTATAAAACTAACCTGATTAGCTTTTACCCTTTTTTTTTTTTTTTTGCTTTGTGCCAGTGGTTGAACTCAGGGCCCAGGCACTGTCTCTTTTTTGCTCAAAGCTGGTACTCTACCACTTGAACCACAGTTCCCCACTTCTGGTTTTTTGGTGGCTAATTGGAGACTAGAGTCTCACAGACGTTTCCGCCCAGGCTGGCTTTGATCCTTGATCCTCAGATCTCAGCCTCCTGAGTAGCTAGGCATGTCACCCTTTTCCTTGCTCTGTCCCAGTTTTTCCCTCCTGTCGCCACCCACAAGTTGTCTTTATTTATACCATTTGTGTGTGTGTGTGTGTGTGTGTGTGTGTGTGTGTGAGAGAGAGAGAGAGAGAGAGAGAGAGAGACAGACAGACAGACAGACAGAGACAGAGACAGAGACAGAGACAGAGAACTAGAGAAAGAATTAGAGAGAATGAGAGAGAGGTTCAAGTAAATGTTTCTTTTTGAGTAATATGACAAGTAAAGAGTTTTAAATTTCTGGAACAATTTCCAAACCCTATTGAGTGGGCATTGAAAGTCCACTGGGGTTTCTGAATAGACAGAACTAAGAAATGCACCAGTATCTGCTTAGAATACCTTTGGTCTTTCCCTCTAGAATCTTCATTTGAATATCAAACAAGACACCAAAGGTTGTTCCTTGCAGAATGCCTCTGCTTATTAAGGTTTGGATGAAGCACTTCCTAAGTTCAAGGAGAATGTTTTAACAAGCTCATTTATACATAGTTATTCTTAGTAAGCTTATAATATTTTCTGTGAGCTCTCTCTACTATGTTTTGGTTACCAGAAATTTTTTGTCTTGTGTTTCAAAGAAAAATGGTTATTTTCAAAGTCTTAGTCTAAAAGTCTTATTCTGAAGTTTTATTCTAAAAGCTGTGAGTTATTTCTCAGCATGTGATTTTTAACTAATATCCTGAAATGGCATAGAAAATTAAGTTAGGAATCATAGATCTAATTCCTTGTAATTCATTTTTGTAACAGTTCATCCTTTTGTTACCAGGAGCTGACATGTAAGCAGAAATGATCTTTGTCTGAATAATTTTCTTCTTCACATTCTGTCTACACTCCAAACTATGAGCACTTTTATTTTGTACCCTGACCTCATACTGGAAGGAAAGGAACATATAGAACAAGAAAAAGGATTGAGAAGAGGAAGGTAAATTATGATACTTAAAATTCTGTTTAGGCCACTAGGTATTTATTCACCATTTTGCTATGATCAGTATCTATCAATTGCTATCATTTTGTAAAAGAAAGCAAGAAAGAAATTCACCATGTTAAAGCATGGTAAAGTAGACTTTACTTAAAGAAGAGTAGCCTATGGCAATACATACATAGATTACTGTGATGGAATTTTGTACTGGAGAGAGATAGTTTGGTATTAACACTCAGTGCAGTGTGGCTACAAACCAAGTAGCAGGATGGGGATCAGGGGTTAGAGAAGTTGAAAAACAACAAAGAGAAACTGTTAGGTAGATAAGGATAGAAAATAGTATACATGACATGAGGCAGACAACATGTGGCCCATTGTGGCCATAATGCCTTGGGCTCCTGCTCAGAATGGCATTTCTATTTCCTTCAATGCCCTGAGTTCCTGCTCAAAATCATATTTTGGTAGTGAGGTCACAGTCAGGCATGATCAGTTGGACTTGCTTGTGTCCAGTGGCAGAGTTCACATGTGGGTCCTCACTGACCGGTCAGATCCGGGGAAGAAGAATTAATTAATTAAGGCATAAAGGCCACTGTTCCGAGGGACTTCATTAGACTCCCAGCACCAAGATCCTTCTTACAGAGTCTCTGTTCTGCTCCCACTTTGAATAAACTTTCTGCATCACCACGCTAATTCTTTACTTGGTGGAGAAAGGGGACCCATGCCCCTAGATAGATAGATGGAAATTTCTGAAAGAAAATATGATGGATAAGAGGCTTCTGGCTCAAGTGACCTAACAGGATCTTCACTGAAGACAGGCCAGGCTGATCATGTATCACCAGAGGCATGGTGGAGGGTGAAGATCTGGATCAGGTATCTGTGGTGAGCGGATATCCAGTGAGAGAGGTTCTTGCTGAACAGGCTTATAAACTTTCACTTTTTATAAGGAACTACACAAGTGGGCACTGGCTTTCTGGAGCCTGACTGAACACTGACCAAGCAAACAGTCTTACGTATCAAGTATCAATTGACAGGACAATTCATGAACAAAGGCGGTGGCATAGAACAGTAAGCCCTCATTTAGATCTTAGGATCCTTGGTGGGTGATTTGGGGTGGCTGGCTTTCTTTACTAAGGTCTGTCTGTGTGAGCTGAGGATTGAGTTACTCTGAAAGATGAACCTCAGGAAGAGGGCAAATTTTAGTGCCAGTTCTGGGGCTTGAACTTAGGGTCTGGGTACTGTCCTTGAGCTTCTTTTGTTCAAGGCTTGTGCTCTACCACTTGAGCCACAGCTCCACTTCTGGCTTAAAAAAAATTTTGAGGGAGGGTAGTTTATTAGAGATAGTTAAGAGTCTCACAGACTTTTCTGACTGAACTGGCTTTGAACTGTGATCCTCAGATCTTAGCCTCCTGAATAGCTAGGATCACAGGTATGAGCCACCAGTGCCTGGCATATAAATTATTTTAAACAGAAAAAAGTCAGAGCCAATGGCTCATACCTGTAATCCTAGCTACTCGGGAGGCTGAGATCTGAGGATCGCAGTTCAAAGCCAGTCCAGGCAGAAAAATCCCTGGGAGACTCTTATCTCCAATTAATCACTCAAAAACCAGAAACAGTGCTATAGCTCAAGTGGTAGATTGCTAGCCTTGGGCACAAAGATGTTCAGGGACAGTACCCAGGCCCTGAGTTCAAGCCCCACACTGACAAAAAAAAAATTAAAATCATTGTTCCTATTAATTACTAGTTGTACAAAGAGGTTACAAGTCCATAAGTATGGTTATAAGTACAATGTTTCTTAGTCAGTGTCACCCCTTCATTCACCCTCATTTTCCCCCTCCCACCTCCTACCTTCAAGGTATGTAGTTCATTTTTTTTTTACATAATGTAAATTGGCTGTAATGACTGCATTTTCTCACCCTCCCACTCTCTGGTTTCATGGGGTGGAGAGGAAAGGATATAGAGAATTCAGCACAGGCAAGCTGCCTGTACACTTTAGGAATCATAGGCTGTCTGACCTAGTGGTTCTCAAAATAGGGCACCAGGGCATTTTGGCTTATTTTGTCATTTACTACAGTGTGAGCAGACATAAATAGAATCTCAAAAAGAAGTCTTAGTTTTAATCCACAAAACTCCATACTATTCCAGGCTAACATCTCTCTGGGATGTCACATTTTAAGAGTAAATTGGTGTCTGAGCTCAACTTCTTGGGGAAATGGAATTTTACCAAGAATAATGCTTTAGGACCATAATTACTGATAATAAGTATCATAGCAAGCTTTCAGAGAAACAATACATGGGGCTTCACTAAGCTGACCATTGGAAAAAAAATCTTAAATTCTGCAGTTTGTTGTTCTATAGAAGGAAACCCACTTCTAATTTTTCCACTATGTTAAAATAAACAAGCAACAGAATGAACTTGAGAAATGAATCTTCCAAAGGCCAAGCACTCCAGGAAGCCCTTTTTCCTGTCCTCCCTAGCACCTTTTCCTGCCTCCTCTGTCATTCATTCCCTTTGACTTCCTGCTGCCACTTACCTTAACCTTTCAATATCCAGAACTAGCCTAAAAATGATAGTTACCATAGAAACAAAACGGGGAGGAGGATGCTCAGCCGCGCTTTGACTTTTAGGAGTACAGACCCCTGTTCACACTGAAAAATCATCACACCCAGTGACTTTGCCTGAGAAAAATACACAGATGTGTGAGCATGTGTGTGTGTGTGCACACATACAACCTTGTATGCAGTCTCAGGGCTCCCTGAAGTTCTCTTGGGGACAGAAGCTATCTGTTCACTTGTACTGTGGAAGCTGACAGTATCGCTGATGTGGGACAGGAAAAGGATTCAAAAAGAGCATTTATTGATGGACCTAGTAGAAAGTTCATTACTAGTTAACTCTATTTTGTGTTTTGAGAACTTTTCTTTTTTCCTATTCATTTAATACTTGGATAGTCAGATCTGAACATGTAATTCTTTCAACTTTGTGTGGTGTGTGGGGTGTGTGTGTGTCCTAGAACTTGAACTCAGGGCCTGGGTGCTATCCATGAGCTTTTTTGCTCCAAGCTAGCACTTGGGCCACACCTTTTCTTCCAGCTTTTTATTGGTTGATTGGAGATGAGTCTCGGGGACTTTTCTGCCATGCCTGGCTTTAAAGCACATCCTCAGATCTAAGCCTCCTGGATAGGTAGGATGACAGCTACTTCCAAAGGGTTTTGTTTTTCTTTTTTAAATGAGACAGGAAGAGGAAAATAGAAGTGAGGAGGGAGATACCTGCTGTTGAGTAAGACTGCCATTTCCCCACACTTATAAAACAGTTGTTAGTAGACACTGGAACCTCACAAATACTTAGTAGTAGCCAAGGTGAATGTTTCCTGCAAGACTCTAAGACATTCAGATTGTACAAAAGGATTCCTGTTCTGATATCACTTTACCCAGTGTAGAAACTAAATTCAAATCCAGCTTTTAGGAGATGTTAGCAGAAATCCCTTTGAGTAAAAACTGGATTAAAAGGAGTGAAAGAAAAAAACACATGAAAGGGAATGAGGGAAACCAGAGTTGGAAAATATTGTTGGGTCACATGATTTGATACAGCTTCTTTCTTTAACTGTATACTTTAAACTGTAGATATGTGGTTGGCCTAGGGGTCACGCCTGTCATCCTAGCTACTCAGGAGGCTGAGATCTGTCAATCACAGTTGAAAGCCAGCTCCAGCAGAAAAGTCTGTGCGACTCCAATTAACCAGGAAAAAAATCCGAAGTGGAGGTATGGCTCAAGTGGTAGAGCATCAGCCTTAAATGAAAATGCCCAAGGAGAATATGGGACCCTGAGTTCAAGCCCCTAGTACTGACACAAATAAATACATAAACACACACACACACACACACACACACACACACACACACACACACACACACACACACACACGTGCACAAAATAGAAGCTTTCCTTGGCCTCCTAGGTTGTAGGCAACAGAGTTGGGGATTGGAGTCAGTGTTCAGACTCTACGGCCTGGCTCCCAGCTTCTCCAGATTCATAGCATATTTACTTCGGAGACAATACGTGGTATACTCTTGCATATATCTAAACATTTTTTTCTCTTCTCTCCTCTTTCAGGTACCTGACAACAGGCAGCAATAGTAATTACCTGCTTTCCATGAGACCATTTTTCAAAAGGGCCATTTTGGTCATAAGTTATGTAAGTATAAATGTATTTGTGAAATGTCTTAATAAAGAATGTTTTTACTTCAACTCAGCTCAGATACATGACCTAGATAATGTAATAGAATCAACAGTAGAATTGACGTGATCTGGATACAGAAGAGTTTGCATAATATGAATGTTAACACAGCTTTGGTATGTGTGAAAGTATTCTAGGTTGGCTGGGAATGTGGCTTAGTGGTAGAGTGCTTGCCTAGCATGTATGAAGCCCTGGGTTAGATTCCTTAGTACCACATAAGCAGAAAAAGCCAGAAGTGGTGCTGTGGCTCAAGTGGTAGAGTGCTAGGCCTTGAGCAAAAGCAGCTCAGGGACAGTGCCCAAGCCCTGAGTTCAAGCACCAGGACTGGTTTAAAAAAAAATGTAAGTATTCTAGATATGTGTGAACTCACTGACAGTGTGGGCTACACTGAAGGCCTTTAAATCTGTCAGTCCGTCTGCCTGTCTATCTATCTTATACAATTCTGAGGTTTGAACTCAGGGCCTGGGCACTGTCCCTGACCTTTTTTTTTTTTTTTTTTTTGCTCAAGTCTAGCACTCTACCACTTGAGCCACAGCTCCACTTTCAGCCTTTTTGCTAGTTTATTGGAGTTAAGAGTCTCATAGACTCATAGACTTGGCTACCTCAGCTAGCCTCCAACCAGGATCCTCAGATCTCAGCCTCCTGGGTAGATAGGATTACAGAGGTGAACCAGGTCTCAGAATTGTCTATTGATGGGTAATGGTCTCAGCATTTAATATTATATACAGAGCAACCATGTATTGCCCTCCATGACTTACTCAGCAGTATTTTCTGGTGGTGCCAGTCACCTGCTCAGGTGAGCTCCCTCAAGGGCTCACCCCTTGTTGTCTCCCACCCTTCTCTCTTTGTGATACCCAAACCTCCACAGAACTCCTTGCAGCCAAGCAGCTTAGTGCTAAAAAAAAAAATGAATCTGGAAGTTACAGGGCCTTGCTTATTCTTCTGCTGAGCACATGTAAGCATGCTAGAAGCCCTGTCAGACAGAGAAGGTTCTGCCTAGGGACCGCCACCTTACGAAGCTTCTTGTTTCCTGTAGGTGATGGTGCTTTTGTACTTTCGCCTGTGGATAATGGGAGGATCTACGCCCCTCTTTTCAGAGCAGGACAACCCAGCTTCCTTCTCACCCTACATTCTTACAAGGTCAGTGGACATAAATATCCGAAACTTTACTATTTGTACCATAGTTCATTTTCTAAAATTTTGTTAGGTATATTAATATTTTACTAGTATCTATCAGTTTTATAAATAATGACTTATATAGTGATACTTTCATACTAGAAAGTTTTTAAGTTTTTATTATTATTATGAAAGTGATGACAGAGGGTTAGAATGTCATAATGTACCAGAACGATTTAAATAACGCTAACCTAAACATTAAAATATGAATCCTAAATAATACTGCAGCTTTCACTCTACCACTTACACCACACTTCCACTTCGGGAGTTTTGCTGGTTCATTGGAGATCAGCAGATCACTGACTTTTCCTGCCTGGGCTGGCTTTCCACCTTAATTCTCAGATCTCAGCCTCCTGTGTAGATAGGATTGCACATGTGAGTCACTGCACCTGGCTTAAAATGATACTTTTGAGTCTCAGGAAACAGTCTTTGTTTTCTCTGCTGATCTGAGTGAGATCTCTCTGCTTACATGCCTCTCTGAGGCTAGCAGGCTGCCAGGTCTCAGTCCTCTTGCACTATCTCGCTTGGTTTCTTAGTTCTGCTGTGTTTCCTGGTCATCTGTGCTTTCCTCTGGGACAGGACTCAAAAGTCTGTCTCTTCTGGTTCCCAGTTGGTTAGTTGGCTCTGCCATCACTGACAGACTTCTTACTCACCATTAGATTCTTGCATAACTGTCAACCTCTGGCTGCAACACCAGGCATTTTTTTCTCTCCTGGTTGTAGAGGCTGCAAGTCCAGGTGAAGATGTTTATTTATTTTATTTTATTTTATTTTATTTTGGGTCCGGTCATGGGGCCTGAACTCTGGGCCTGGGTGCTGTTCCTCAGCTCTTCAGCTCAAGGCTAGCACTCTACCACCTGAGCCACAGCGCCACTTCCGGCTTTTTTCTTTTTGCTTATGTGGTGCTGAGGAATTGCACCCAGGGCCTCATGCATGCACGCAAGGTAAGCGCTGTACCACTGAGCCACCTTCCCAGCCCCTGGGTGAAGATGTTTACACAGGTTATGTGTGGTAAGGCCTCTCTCCTGCCTTGTAGATGGCTGCCTTGTCCCTGGGCCCTCACATGGCCTTTCTCTTGTGTCTCTTATAAGTCAGAGTATAAAACTGGGCACTTGTGGCTCACAGTTATAATCCTAGCTACTAAGGAAGCTGAGATCTGAGAATCATGGGGCTCAAAGCCAGCCTGGGCAGAAAGTCTAAGAAAGGCTTATCTCAAATAAACTATCACAACTACAGGAGTAGACCTGTGACTCAAGTAGTAGAGCCCTAGCCTTAAGCAAAAGAAGCTCAGGACAGAGCCCCATGCCGTGAATTCAGGCTCCAGAACTGGCAAAAATTAAAAAAAAGGTCAGATTCTGTATATGGTCTCACATTGTAGCCTAGGATGGCTACAAATTAGTCATTCTTTTGCCTCAGTCTCTAGGCAGGCGTGTGCGCGTGCGCGCACACACACACACACACACACACACACACACACACACACGAGAGATTAGTCATTCTTTTGCCTCAGTCTCTAGGCAGGCGTGTGCGCATACACACACACACACACACACACACACACACACACGAGAGATTAGTCATTCTTTTGCCTCAGTCTCTAGGCAGGCGTGTGCGCATACACACACACACACACACACACACACACACACACACACACACCCTACACACACACACACCCCGAGAGATTTCTGAGGCTCCCTCCTCTTCTCAAGGTACCAGCTCTAGATTAGAGCCCACTCCTGTTAGAACCTCATTTAATCCTTACTACTTCCTATAGTCAGATCTCCAAAGAAGTCACACTGGAGAGTGAGGCTTAGTATATGAGGTGGTAGCTGGCATAATACAGGCCATAAGTGTTACTTTACTGCATTTATAAACTGCATATAACTTAGTCATATTTCTGCTTTCTCATCTTGCAAGTATTAGCTCTCCTTTTAAAGTAAGTATAATGAATCATCAGGAGGTGTTTCAGTTGTTCTTTATTTAGGAGTTGCTGTAGTTATATTAATATATTAATATATTAATGCATGTCTTTTTATTTTTGTGTGTGTTAGTCCTGGTATTTGAACTCAGGGTCTGGGCACTGTCCTGAGATTTTTCACTCAAGACTAGCACTCTACTACTTGAGCCACAGCTTCACTTCTGGCATTTTGGTGGTTACTTGGAAATAAGATTGTCATAGACTTTCTTGCCCAGGCTGGCTTTGAACTATGATCCTCAGATCTCAGATTCCTGAGTAGCTAAGATTATAGGTATGATCCACTAACATCTGGCTCTCTCTCTTTTTAATTAAGCTTTTATTCTAGATTCTGTTCAGAGTGTTTCCCAGTGTTTGAAATGACCACTTGTGGCTTTAGGTCCAGCATACCCTCCTTCTAGGTAACCTAGTCTCAGGAGCTGAGTTCAGGAAATATCCTCCCTGTGTTTGGTGCTTAATTGAACTGAGATGAAGAGTCCTGATTGTGTGGTTAACATTGTTAAGAAAAATTATCACTGGGTGCTGGTGGCGTATGCCTGTCATCCTAGCTACTCGATGCTGAGATCCACTACTCGATGCTGAGATCCAAGGATCAAACTTTGAAGCCAGCTCCAGGCAGAAAGTCTGTGAGACTCTTATATCCAATCAACCACAAAAACCTGGAAGTGGTGCTGTGGCTCAAAGTGTTACAGCACTAGCCTTGAGCAAAAAAGAGTTCAGGGACAGAACTCAGGCCCTGAGGTTAAGCCGCATGACCGACAAAAATGAAAGAAAGAAAGAAAAAGAAAGATTATCTATGGCATAGAAAGACAGAAGAAACCTATATGACTTCTGTCGTAGCGTAGAGCTTTGGCTGGTTATGATATGTGTGTTATTACTTTTTACTGTATTTTTGGGTGTATGTGTCAATCCTGGGACTTACCCTTAGGTTCTTGCTCTTGGTTAGCTTTTTTGCTTAATTCTGACACTCCACGATTTGAGCCATACCTCCACTTTTGGCATTTTTCTGGTTAATTGGAGATAGGCGTCTCATGGACTCTTATGCCCTGGCTGGCTTTAAACCATGATCCTCGTATCTCAGTCTTTTGAGTAGCTAGGGTTACAGACATCAGCCACCGGTGCCTGGTTTCATCATCTTATACTTCAGTTTTAGGTTTTGAATTCTGAAAAAATTATCTCTTAGGGATTAAGATAACTGATATTTTACTTTTTGAAAAAGACTATGTTTAAATCTCTACATCGTCTTTCCATTGCTATCTTAAATCTCGGAAAAGTTGATGAGATCTGAAGCAACAGCTCTTTCATTTCTGTTAGCATGGAAACATCAAACTACAGTTGCTTTGTAGAATGAGTAAAATATCAGGTCCAGGCTTTGATTTCAGCATCGTGTTTCTTGTTGTGGAACGTTCTGGCAAACATTTCCAACAGTGTAATCATGAACTGGGTGTGCTGCCAGAGGCGTTCTTTCCTAATTCTCAGATTTGTATCTGCCTTGCTTTAATGTGTGATTGCTTGGGATTACCTGTGTTGTGCTGGCTAGTGAGTGGGTCAGGGGCCCTGGCAGGTAGTGCCTTTACATGCAGCCTTAAGATGTGATCATGAGGCCAGGCGCCACAGCTACACAGGTGGCTGAGGCCTAGGCAGAAAAGCCCATGAGGCTTTTACGTCCATTTAACCACCAAAAAACCAAAAATAGAGCTACAACTCAAGTGGCAGGGTGCCAGCCTTGAGCACAAAAGCTCACAGACAGCACCCAGGCTCTGAGTTCAAGCCCCAGGACTGGCACAGAAAAACAAACAGGAAAAAGATATAACCACGATATATTGCCTTTCAGTTCTCCACATTATAATAAAATGCTTCTAGCAAGCCCTTGGTGAAACTGTATTTAAAACCTCTCTCATGCTTGCTTTGGGACAAGAAGAAATCACAGCTGGTTCCTTAGGCACAAAGAAGGCAATGCTCACTGTACAGAGACTTTTAGTTGACAGGAAATCTCTATATTCATATGCTTTACAAACTTCAAAATGTTGTATATCTTAACAGGATATTTGAGGAGTGTGTATGTGTGTGTGTGTGTGTGTGTGTGTGTGTGTGTGTGTGTGTGTGTGTGCACGTGCGCACAGGTGTACATGCTCTGCTACAGGGCCTTGAACTCAGGACCTCACACTTTTGCTTGGCTTTTTCACTCAAGGCTGGCACTCTACCACTTGACCCACACCTCCACTCTAGATTTTTGCTGCTAATTGGAGATAAGAGTCTCTTGGATTTGTTTGCTTGCCCTGGATGGCTCTAAATCATGATTCTCATATCTCAGCCTCCTGAGTAGCTAGGATTACAGGCATGAGTCACTGACATCAGGCTAACAGAATTTGAAAAAATGAGATAGAAAGAGGTTCATCAATAGGCCAGCAGGATTTTTCCATGGATACCTGAGGCTCTGGATGGTAAGCAGAGCTACGTGCTGGTGGAAGTGAACATAAATTAGTCTGGAATAAAAATGTTGTTTAGGGCTTTATGGTGAAAGACCATAGTAGATGCCTTTGGTAACTAGATGAAGCACTAGATTCATTATTGTAACGAGATGGTCTGATAAGGAGTCAAATGCACCATCCCCACAGTCCTAGCTTTCCTAACTTGCATTTCTGTCATGAAACCTGTTGCCTTTCCTAATTTGTTTTTCCAGTCCTGGAGTTTGAACTCAGGGCCTGGGCCCTGTCCCTGAGCTTCCTTGCTCAAGGCTAGCATTCTTCTACTAGAGCCACAGTGCCACTTCTGGCCTTTACTGTGTATGTGGTACTGAGGAATCAAACCCAGGGCTTCGTGCATGCTAGGCAAGCACTCTACCACTAAGCCACATTCCCAGCCCCTTGTCTTCCCTAATTTATGAAGCAGAGTGCCTGATGAAATTGTCCAAGTTGATTTTCTGGCTCTCCAAGTTGTATTTTCCAATTGGTTGGCAGGATATTGTGGTGGTTTTCCTCCTGTAAGTGGAATTTATAGTAGAAAATTGGCAAAATAATTCCCTTTGTGTTTGTTCTTGCTGAGAGAGAGACAGGAGAGAGAGAGAAGGAGGGACGGGAGGGGAGGGAGAATCCAGTAAGTCCAGACATTGTACAGTTTATTTTGTTTCTGAAATTTTAGCAGATATGAAGGAAGTGATTGGCCTGAATGTAATTCATTGTCAAGGAGTTAAAAAGAAATGCTTTAGCTGGTGATTACAGCTAGCTCAAACCTTAAAATGTCATTAGCATTGGGAGTGATTCCAAATGGCCTCTTTGTGCTTATATCTGCAAGAAACTTGAAATGCTAACTTATTACCAACCTGACCTGAATCATGTGAGCTTGAAGATAGAAATATTTCTGCATCTCTAGACATAGTAAATGTGTACCAAAAGGGAACATGAGAATATGGGCATGGGTGGCTCCTGTCTATATAATCCTACCTATTCAGGAGGCTGAGATTGAGGATCACTGTTTGAATCTAGTTCAGGCAGGAAATTCCAGGAGACTTTTACTTCCAGTTAATCAACAAAAGTCCTGAAGTAGATCTGTGGCTCAAGTGCTAGCATTGAGTGTAAAAGCTAAGGGATAGCTCCTGGGCCCTGAGTTCAAGCCCCAGGACTAGTACTTGCACATGTGTGCCTTACCCCCTTCCCCCCATAATTTTGTTCAAGTAAATCGTTTAAACTTCTCTAGTATTGATAGAGAAGGTAACTTACTTTTAGTTCTGTGTTTTTTTTTAACTTTAGTTTTTAAAACCTATTTGAGTTACAATCTAAAATGTCACAAGAAGTATATTTCTAAATATAAAAGTAACATAAAACATTTTTTTCATTATTATTATTTACTCGTATGTGTGCCAGTCCTGGGGCTTGAACTTAGGGCTGTACTTTGTAAGCTTTTTTGCTCAAAGCTAGCACTTTACCACTTGAGCCAGAGCTCTCTACTTCCAGTTTGGGTTGGGGGGGGAGGGAGTTGTTGCTTAATTGGAGATAAAAGTCTCAGAGGCTTTCTTGCCCTAGCTGGCTTTGAATCTCTATCCTTAGACTTTACCCTCCTGAATAACTAGAATTACAGGCATGAGCCACTGGCACCCAGGAAAAAAATTCTTTTTTTGTGCCAGTACTGTGTGATGAACTCAGGGTTTCTCACCCTTGAGACTAAGGGATTTTTATCTCCTCACTACAAATAACTTTTAAAAAATCAACTCAGATCAATCTGTTCTAAAAATGATAAAATGTTTTCAAATTGACTGTGAGCTTCTAGACACTCCTAAGAAGGGATGGTTCAAATGTCTCTTATCAAGAGGATTGTACCTACAACAGTAGCATTTCTGACAAAGCTCTCAACAAGCACCAAGCACGTTCTTTCTGGTATTTATCTCAGGCTGTAATGCATTTATTTGTGATAGTGTCTAAGGTCAGGTTTGTTTGTGTCATTTGCCCACTAAAGAATTAAATGGCAGGAAAGTATTTTAAGTAGACAGAACAAGTTGCTTTGAGGGGAGAAAACAACAATAGTGGAATAGACTCTCTGAAGAAAGGGGTCCCAAAGATGGTAGCTGTGATCCCTTTGTCTGGACCAGTCAGATACATGGTCCCCGCTGCCCCTCCCCACCCCCTTGTACCCAACTAAGGGCTTATTTTTTGTTTAATTGGTTGAATAAAGGCCTGAACTATCAGAGGTCTCCTGATTGGTTTCCTCACCTCTAGCACAAACAGGAAGTTTACTTTTGACTGGGTCCCTGGCTTTGGGTCCAGAGCACAGAAGAAGAGGGTGGGTGGGACATGCATTCACCTCAGTTCATTGGAGGTGTGTGGCCTGATGGGAATAAGAGGCCAGATGAGATTCTGCTCAGTGCCATATTTCTTTAACATGTTGGCATTAAGCCCAGATGCCTTTTTTTCCTCCTGTTCCTAACTAGCCAACTAGAGCAGCTAACTCTTCCCTCATTTGCATGGTAGTTTTTAAACGTATGTCCTGGAAACTGTGTCTTTTCTTGTTCCCCATTGGAAAGGCCAGCCCCTAAGTGAGTGGCAGATACATCTCCAGATGCTCCATGGGAATGGGTGAATGTATGACTTGACATCTTTTCTGATCTTCCTGGGATGATAACCCTGACAGAGATGAAATGTGGATCTTGAGTTGTGTTTTGTTGCTTCTTTTTTCTGTATAGATTCCTTACCTATTCCTACCTCTTGGCCTTCAACGTGTGGCTTCTGCTGGCACCTGTGACGCTGTGCTACGACTGGCAGGTGGGCAGCATTCCTCTGGTGGAGACCATATGGGACCCGAGGAACCTGGCCACTGTTCTCCTTCTGGCCGTGCTGACCTCCCTGAGCCTGCACTGCCTTGTGGCTTTCAAGGTGATTTCCCCAAAGTTCAAATGCATTCTTATATTTGAATTCAGAGAGTCTGCTTAGTAATATTCATTTCTTAGGTGGGGGAGTCTGGGTTTATGTAGAAATGTCCCTGGTTTACAAAACTTTTTTGTACTTGTTTCTGATAGGTAATCTAGACTGTAAAGGGCTTAATTGCCAAGCCAGGCACCGGTGGCTCACACCTAGCTACTCAGGAGGCTGAGATCTGAGAATCATGGTTCAAAGCCAGCCCAGGCAGGAAAGTCGGTGAGACTCTCATCTCCAATAAACCACTGGAAAATTGGCAGTAGTGCTGTGACTCAAGCAGTAGAGTGTTTATCTTGAGCTGAAGAGCGCAGGGACAGTGCCAAGGCCCAGAGCTCAAGCCCTGTGACTGACCAAAAAAAAAAAAACTTAATTGTCTGCTTAATTGTATGGTTCGTCTGTCTGTATTTTTCCCCCTCTGCAGAAACTCAAGGTTTTTTTCCCTCGGGCTGGTTAGCTCTGTGTGTGTGTGTGTGTGTGTGTGTGTGTGTGTGTGTGTGTGTGTGTGTGTGTGTGTGTGTGTGTGTGTGTGTGTGTGTGTGTGTGTGTGTGTGTGTGTGTGTGTGTGTGTGTGTGTGTGTGTGTGTGTGTGTGTGTGTGTGTGTGTGTGTGTGTGTGTTGGTATTAGGGTTTCAACTCAGGGCTAAGGAGTTGTGTTGTCCCTTAGCCTCTTATTTGTTTTTTTTTTGCCGCTTCTAGAGCTTGAACTCAGGGCCTGGGCACTGCCACTGAGCCTCTTTGTACTCAAGGCTAGTAGCACTCATGGACTTTTCTGCTTGGGTGGGCTTCAAACCATGATCCTTAGATATTAGCCTCCCGAGTAGCTAGGATTACAGATGTGAGCCACTTGTGCCTGGCAGTCCTTAGCTTTTTCACTCAAGGTTGGTACTCTACCAGTTGAGCCACAACTCCACTTCCAGCTTTTTGCTGGTTAATTGGAGATAAGAATCTCATGGACTTTCCTGCCTAGGCTGGTTTTGAATCATGATCCTCAGATCTCAACTTCCTGAGTAACTAGGATTACAGGCGTGAGCTACAGAAACCCAGATGGCTAATTTTTTAAATGTATTTGTTATATATATATATATATATATATATATATATATATATATATAACATATTGATAAGTAATATAGTTATAAGCATTTAAATTGGGGTCAATAATTCTACTTCCACTTATGACTGCTTGAGGTTATTGGGTGATTTCTTTCCCCTGCCCTCTCTCCCCAAAATATCAAACTGGACAAATTACTGAATGACCCAAAGAACTGAAAGTATTTCCTCATGTACGCAGCTGCTGCACCAGGTAAAAGTTTGTGGCTTGTTGCTGGGGGCTGGGTCTGGCTGTGTTCTCATCTGTAGCTTCCATCAAAGAATTGATCTGAGACAAGGGCTGGGTTGCAGAGCAGTAGAGGATCCTCAAAAGGGAAAGGTCACCATCAGCACTTGAGTCAAGAAACCCAAGAGCCTTGTGGTTTAGGTCTGTCTTTTATTTTCTAGGAAGAATGTTTGGATATCCTCTATTGAGAATGTTTAAGCTAATTAGGGTTTGACTGCTAGGTCTGGGTTTCATAACTCAAGCCATATTGCAAACATGTCGAATGCTCATTCCCAGGTGTTTTATTTTTTTAAAATCAGATGCACAAAATGCAAATAATCCTTATGGACATCTCCCTTTACCCTAACTGCCAGATGCAGACAACCACAAGGACTAGTGGGGGCTGTTTGGGGAATGTTCTGGGCATTCCAAGGGTGACTCGTCTCATACCCTTCTTGTATGCCCCAGCTTCCTGCCTCAGCCTGAAGGGGCTGGACCTGGTGGTCAATTTCCCAGACTTACTGGGTGGAGTTCCTGATTTTGTTTGGGGGAGATGCAGAGCAAACATAATTACATGGGGAGACCCTGCGGATAAGCGTGTAGTGGCAGGCCAAGGCAAAGTCCTCTCCATGCAGCTGTGGCTGATGGATGAACAGCACATACATGAGGAACCCCTTGCAGGCCCAGCGAAATAAAAGCTGATGAGACAGATGCTGTAGTTTTTAATGGACTCTTTGACCTATGCATAGATGGGTAGCAGTGTTTGGAAGCTTCATACTTAAGTGTGGACCTCTGTCAAATCACTGACTGATCACAAAGCTGTGAAGGCCCAGGAGGGACACCGGAGATCCAGACCACACCAAACACAGACAAAACGAAGCCCTCCAAAATGTGAGCACTTTGCAGAAAAAGAAAAAAGAATAACACATAAAAAATTTTTAGAAAAGTAGTACAACGTTCTAACCTAGGAGTAGACTAGGTAATTTATTACAGAAATAAAGGGGAATAGTTATTCCAAATGATCACTACTACAAAGATTCAAATATTTACCATTTTATTCCTTTGTTTTGTTTTGTTTTTTTTGGGGGGGGGCCCAGTCGTGTGGCCTGAACTCTGGGCCTGGGCACTATCCCTCAGCTCTTCAGCTCAAGGCTAGCACTCTACCACTTGAGCCACAGCACCACTTCCGGCTTTTTTTTGGGGGGGGGGGTCCGGTCGTGGGGCCTGAACTCTGGGCCTGGGCGCTGTCCCTCAGCTCTTCAGCTCAAGGCTAGTGCTCTACCACTTGAGCCACAGCACCACTTCTGGCTTTTTTCTTTTTTGCTTATGTGGTGCTGAGGAATCGAACCCAGGGCCTCAAGCATGCAAAGCAAGTACTCTACCACTGAGCCACCTTCCCAGCCCTACCATTTTATTCTTTAAGAAGAACTCAAGGTCCTGAATTCAAGCCCCAGTAACACACATGCACATACACACACATCCCAACATAAAGTTTGCCAAGTATTATTGTAGTATTCTAACCCACATATATGACTCCAAATCTTTTTGGGAACAAGGTTAGCAATCTCTTTTTGGTTTTGTTTTGTTTTGAGCTGTTCCTGGAGTTTGAACTCAGGGCCTGGGCAATGTCCCTAAGCTTTTGTGCTTGAAGCTAGAGCTCTACCACTTGAGCCACAGCTCCCTTTTCAGCTTTTTTGGTGTTTAACTGGAGGTAAGAGTCTAATGGACTTTCCTGCCAGGGCTGGCTTCAAACTTCAATTCTCAGATCTCAACCTCCTGAATAGTCAGGATTATAGGCTTGAGTCTACAACACCCAGACAAATCATTATAGTCACTCTCTAAGAATGACAGTTATTCCATCTCTCATTGAGATGTGGGGAAAGTTTACATAAATAGTTTAGGCTTGTAACTGAGCTGGGCATCAGATATCTGAGCTTTGGTGGGGGAGGGAAGAGAGGAGGGAGTAAGGCATTGGAGGTGGAAAGCAAGACAATGGCCCCAGTAGGATGTTTTAGCCCTAGCCCCACCCCCATTCCTCCATTCCATCAAGTTGTTTGGGCTACACACCTTCATCTCCACATGGACACAAGAACTGGCATGTTTCCAGGGTTCAGAGCTACAGCCTGTGATTTATGTTGCTCTGAGCACTGGGAACAAGCCAGACCTGAAGGATGGAGAAGTTAAGACTGGTACAAAACTATAGCCTCTACTAAAAATGAACCGTAGGCCCAAACTTAAGAGTGGAGAGAGGGGTGGAACTGAGACCCTAACATACAATCTCAAAAGACACCTACAGCATTGTTAGACTACTGTTAGTAAAGTCAAGTATTTCTAAGCCCCCTCCATTATCTTGTGTTTTCCTTTTACAGATACACCCCAAGATTATTTAATAGGTATAAAGTGCCTTAAATGTTGGGCACCAGTAGCTCACTTTTGTAATCCTAACTACTCAGAAAGCTGAGATCAGAGGATCACAGTTTGAAGCCAGCCCATGCAGGAAAGTGTCTAAGACTCTTATCTCCAAAGATAGAAGTGGAGCTGTCACTCAAGTGGTAGAGCACTATCTATTAGCAAAAAAGTTCAGGGACAGTGCCCAGGCCCCAAGTTAGGACCAAGACCAATACACACACATACACACACACACATATACACACACACACACACACACACATACACACCTACTTCAAAAGGCATCCTGTTGGGTCTTCGTCCGTCCCACAAAAGACGGACGGACGGGGTCCGAGGAAAGGTAAGTGCGGTGCTCGCCCATTCCCTAGCCTCCCTCAGCCCAGGAGACAGTCAGACACAGCAGGGAGCCAAATCCAACAGGTAGAAAAACTCCTTTATTAACAGAGAGCAGCCCCTTTTAAAGACAAAAAGGGTGGGTGGCATGGCAAGGGAGGAAGAGGAACCAATCACTGTCAAGGTCACACCCTATCATTCACCTGAGCCTTCACGGGCTGGTTAGGCACTGATCGGCAGATCAACTGGGCTCTGCCCACTCTACTCTCTCCCAGCGCCATCTTGGCTGCCCATGTGCTCTACAGTAAATTAGGCTCTGCCCACTCAAACCCCTCTCAGCGCCATCTTTGCTGTCCATGTGCTCCACAGCATCCTGTAAAAATATAATAAAGAGTTAATACCAAATAAATTCTTCTTAAATATAATTCCGTGGCATTTCCTCTGTAATGCAGCAAAACCATATCAGAAGACATGGGAAGTGAGGAACTATAACAACTAAAACCAGCAGTTTTAACTTCCCAAAACAACCAAGTCAGACTGTCAATCTTCCTGGTATATGTCACTTTTCATTAAAAGTCTAGTCTGACTGACATCAAATCTGGAAGATTCACAAAGAAAACTCATGTACATGTTTAGCCTATGGTTCTCCTGGGGTATAGATGCTCACTTTTCATTGACAAGACAAACAGCTTTCCGAACTTAAATATCCTTTCATCTCTACCATATACAGGTTCCCATAAAATACCCTCATAACAAAAGATGATAACAAATTTATTCACTTTAAAATTCATTAGCTGGGTGCTCATGGCTCATGCCTATAATCCCAGCTACTCAAGAGGCTGAAATTTGAGGATCGTGGTTCAGAGCCAACCTAGGCAGGAAAAGCCAGAAGTGGTGTTGTGGCTCAAGTGTTAGAGTGCTAGCTTTGAACACAAAGAGGCTCAGGACAGTGCCAAGGCCCCAAGTTCAAGCCCCAAGATTGGCAAAAATAGATAGATAGATAGATAGATAGATAGATAGATAGATAGATAGATAGATAGATAGATAGAATAATGAGCAAAAAGCTGGGCTGGAAGTGTGGACCAAGTGGCAGAGTGCCAGCCAAACAATCAAGCCTAGCAATGCCCTGAGTTCAAACCCTAGTGCAGAAAAAAAGAGAGAAAAAGAAAAATGAATAATAAAAGAGAAAAAGCCTGAATAGGCTTGGGTCGTACAGAGGGGTTATAGTTATATGAGCTATATGAGTCAGGTAAAGAGTACATATCTTTTTGGACAATGTCACCCCTTCCCTTCCTCTCTCCCAGTTTTTCCCTCCTATCCCCACCCAGAAGTTGTATAACTCATTTTCAACATAGTGTCTAGTAAGTACCACTGTTGCATTTGTTCACCCTTTGTCCCTCTACTTCTTTGCCCCACCCTTACCCTTCCAAAGACAGATAAACAAGACAAAAAGAAAACTTAAAAAACAACAAAGAAAAAAACCTCTTGTTTCTGGAGTCCTTTTTTTTTTTTTTTTTGGTTGGTCGTGGGGCCTGAACTCTGGGCCTGGGCGCTGTCCCTCAGCTCTTCAGCTCCAGACTAGTGCTCTACCACATGAGCCATAGCACCACTTCCAGCTTTTTCTGCTTATGTAGTGCTGAGGAATCGAACCCAGGGACTAATGCTTGCGAGGCAAGCACTCTACCACTGAGCCACCTTCCCAGCCCTGGAGTCCGTTTTGATAAGTACTATTTTATATGATCAGATGCACAGAGACATTGCACCTTTGTGTTCCCAAGAGCATCCTCACATTGCAGAAACGTAACCTGAATGTTGAACTAAGCATAATTTCAGGTCTCTGGAAATGATTTTGTATTTAGCTCAGGTTACAGTATTATTGTAGCCCATCAGTCCCTGAAATTCCAGAATAGCCATTATGAAACCTGTTAAAACAAGCATCATGTTTTTATACCAAGTGGAAAAACAAAATCAAACATGGGGATGAAGATTACATTTAATAGTGGATGGCTCTAGTCCAGCACTGATTCTGTTTCTTTTGGATGGTATTTCTCTTTTTAGTTCCCACTCTCTGAAAGCAATATTCTAAACTCAGTTCATGGAATTCCTTCTTACACTCATGGAGTGCATTCACCTTCCCTAGCCCATATACTGTCCATCCTTCCCCCCCTCCCCCCCCCCCCCCCGGCCACACACACACAGAGGCCCTGGTGATATCTTGCCATGGCTCCTGTATCGGTGACAATCAGCACTGCGTACAAGTAAGCCATTGCAAGAGATGAGCTCCTCTCATCCTCTCAGCCTTGGCCAGCCCAGTTGAAACAGCCTCTTGTCAGTGCCCTTCGCTGGCATCTTTTGTCCTGTGTGGACTTCATTGTCTACTTGAGTCCCAGTTCTCTGTCTCAGTAGCTGTAGTCAGTATTGGCCTTTAGGCTATACTGCTAAACCTGGAATTTTTGTCTTTGTCATTTTTCTGATGACTGTGAAAGGACAGCAATGGGAATTAGAGAAGCTGGATTTGAGCCATTGCACTGGATCTTCACACTTTTTTTTTTTTTTTGGTATGTGTATATGGTGTGCCAGTCCTGAGGCTTGAACTTAGAGACTGAGCATTATCCTGAGTTGTTTTTTTCCCCCCCCTCAAAGCAACACTTGAACCACATTTCTGACTTTTTGGTGGTTAATTGGAGAAGAGTCTCACAGTCTTTCATTCTCAGGCTGGCTTCAAATGGGGATGCTTCCATCTTAGCATGTTGAGTAGCTAGGATTACAAGTGTGAGCCATGAGCACCCAGCTCTTTCCATACTTTTTTTTTTTTTTTTTTGTCAGTGATGGGTCTTGAACTCAGGGCCTGGGCACTGCTCATAAACTTTTGTGCTCAAGGCTAGCACTCTACCATGTTGAGCCATAGTGCCACTTCCGGTTTTCTGGTGATTAATTGGAAATAAGAGTCTTACATACTTACCTTCCCTGGGCTGGCTTTGCACTGTGATTCTCAAATCGCAGCCTTCTGAGTAGCTGGGATTATAGGCATGAGCCACTGGTGCCTGGCCTCATACTTTTTTATGTCATTGCTTGGCCCTGTGTGATATAACTTACATTGGTCCTGTATTTTGTGATTCATGCTTTAAATTCATGTTTACTCACATTAAGGGAGAGCCAGATTCCTTCATATGGAAGCAACTGTGGTGTGTGTGTGTGTGTGTGTGTGTGTGTGTGTGTGTGTGTGTGTGTGTGTGTGTGTGTGTGTGTGTGTGTGTGTGTGTGTGTGTGTGTGTGTGTGTGTGTGTGTGTGTGTGTGTGTGTGTGTGTGTGTGTCTTTGTGTGTCTGTGTGTCTGTGTCTGTGTATGTCTGTGTGTCTGTGTCTGTGTATGTCTGTGTGTCTGTGTCTGTGTAGAGCTGTCCTAGGTTCCAGGTCAGTAGTTGAGGGACTGGGAGGAGGGGCTGGGAGGAGTGGAGTGACTGGCCATGGCCAGAGCTGGGGCTGAGCTCTGCTGCTGTCAGGCTGTGGGAACTGGCCTCACCTGCCCTTCCTGCAACATGTGCGAGGTCAAACCAGGGCAAGCCACAAGACACACTCAGTACCTAGGGAGCTCTGAGTTCCTGACAGCTGTCTTCATAGTCACTGTCATCGTCTTCACTGTCATCATGAGAGTGTCACAGCGTAACTGCAGGAGTACTATACGTCTCCTGCCTCTGTATTGTAGAAGTGGGAGACATAGAAAAAATGAGCTGGGCCCTGGTAGCTCACGCCTGAAATACCAGCTACTCATGATGCTGAGATCTGAAGATCATGGCTCAAAACCAGCCCAATCAGGCAATTCTGTGGGATTCTTATCTCCAGTTCCAGCAAAAAGCTGGAGGTAGAGCTGTAGCCCAAGTAGTGGAATAGCAGACTTGAGCAAAAACACTAATCAAGAGTATGAGCTCAAGCCCCAGTATTGGCACAGAAAGAAAAGAAAAAAAAATCAAGCAAGAAAGAAGAAACCTAGTTATTACCTTTATAGAGCCTATATTTTACAAGGCCCAGACTTATGTAATCAGAAACTGTGTGACATTGCTGTTGCTTATGAAAACTCACCACCACCATCACCATTCCATCTCCCATCCTCCTCCATGCCAGGAGACAGGAAGCTTTCTAGTAACAGTCTTCCACCTGTTTATTGCCAAAGCCTAAGTGTAGAAAGCTACGATGTTCAGATATACTAGAGGGACAAATATAACATAACACGATTGCTAGTTCCTCAAGAGAGAACCAGCAGTGGCAAACATCAGTGACGGATGTATAAATGAACCAGCCTGCAAAAATGAGAAGTGCTGATACTGTCTAGGGTTTGGGGTTGTTTATCCGCTGATTCAAGAATTAAAAGGCAGGAGTGTTTAAAGCAGACAGAGCAGGTTTATTTGAGAGCAAAAGTGAAACAGACTCATTGGGTGAAGAGGGCTTCCAGAACCATATGCACAGTCTTTCAGCGCCCGCTAGATATAGGGTCCTTGCCTCCTCCCCTAAGGATGTGCTTCTGGTCTGATTGGTCGAGGAATGGACATGGGCAGCCAGGAGTCTAATGATTGGTTCCGAAACCTGGAAACATAAGCCTGGGAGTTCCCCTATGATTGGATTCCCATCTCTGCTCACATGTATGAAAGGGGCTCCTGATTGGAGGAGGAACATGCTCTTGGCCGTGGCTGCAAAGGGAGGGAGCATGCATCTCTGCATCTCCGCCCCCATGCTGTAGCGGGGACTGGCCTCTGTCTTCTGTCCCTAACTATCGGTTCATTATGGATAGCTTTTTAAACATACTTGGAAACATAAAAGTAGATTCAAAAGAGGAACTAACCCAAGGAGAGGGTGGGAAATGAACCCAGGACTTCATGCTTAGAGATCAGACTGCATCCCGCCGTGGAGCTTCCCCTCAGCCCTCCTTTTCACTCAAAACCTCATTGTCCTTAAGACCCTTTGCTCTGGTGCCTCTTCTCTCTTCCCCTCAGTGGAGAGACGAGCAAAGGACAGACATTAAAAAGGCAGCCCTTTCCTCAGTGCTTTGTAAAACCACGGGTCCTTGATCCAAGGCTTCCCAAAGCTTTCCTTCTCTGTTGGTGATTAGCGTGCCAGCTGTGAAGTTATTCTTGCCTCATAGCTGAGAGTTGTACAAGTCCTTTCCCCTGGTGTTCTGTGTATGCATGTTGACTTGTAACTGGAACATTCTGTGTGGTTTTTGATTGGGCCCTGCAGGAGTTTCCTAGCATCATTAAATAAGATCCTTTATTCTTTGCTTTCACAGAGCAATTACATTTTCACAAGTCACACTGTTTAATAAGACTTACCTACTCCTCTGATGTTTATGGCTGTGTTGGAAGGTGCTCTGAGTTTATTAATGGAAGAATGAGATAGTTGTGTCATCTTAAAAGGAGTTTTCAGACATCACTAACAGCTGGCTTTCTTTTTCTGGATGTGTATGCTTTGTGAGTCTCGGCAAGAGTACAGTCTGCAGTATATAGTTAAAATCTCAGAAAGTGCTACATTTTAGTTGGTAATTATTTCTTTTACTTTCATGATTCATTTTCCTAGAAGAACAACCCCTGACCACATAGCTTGCCATTGCTTCTGATGGTTTTTGTCATTAAAAAGGTCAAAAAACATTTTTTCCTAATTTCCCAAGCCATTCTATCATTTGTATTTCCGTCAGAATGTTAAGTTTTATTTAAAGAGCCACATTTTGTTTCTATTTTGTGCTAAGAAAACTATGGAATATGTAATTAGCACCCTCTGAGATGAAAATAGTGGAAACAAGCCACATAGAAATAGGTAGAAAGCTTACTAGGTTGCACATTGAAGGAAAAACTCTTCACTTTTGGGCTTGCTAAAGAGGTGGTCCAGAGTGTTAGAAAGAAAGCAGGTTTGTAAGATGAGCCTTCATGGTATTGCTCAGCAAAGTCTTGACAGTAAGTTCTTCAGAGAATCTTTCTCACCGATACTGAAGAAGAAAGGAAGTAGCATATTCCTTACCTCCCCTCTGCAAGGCACCATCCATACTCAGTGTCTCCACCTGGAGCTCTCAAATTAGCATTCTGAAATTTAACTCTCAACTTCCCTAGTGAGTCTTATTTCCTCAGCAGTGTTTTCCATTTTCAGATTTCTACTGTTTACCTAAGTCAAACTTCAGGTTCTTTCCTTTTGTGCACATGTTCTTTTTCAAACCTTACATCTAGCTTGACAGAATCTCTTGTCTAACTTACTATCAGAGTGTATCTTGACACTGAACACTTAACTTCCTATCACCTTCCCTGGGACTACTCCATACAAGCTTACATCCCCTTCCACCTGAATTATTTTCACATTATTAATTACTGTGACTGGTCACTCTGCCTCTGCCATGTGTGGTTCGTCCTATCTGTTTTCAACCTATTGGCTAGACTGCTTATCTCAAAATATCAGCGAATGCCCCTCTTGGACATAATGTGTTCTAGGCACTTCTTGTTTATCTGAAAGGAAGTCACAATCTTGATAATGCCTAGAAGGTTCTCCATGCTTTGGTCCATTGAGCACCCAGCTTATTGTCTCTTGTTTCTTCCTGAACTCATTTCCTTCTCTTCCTTATGGGTGTGGGTGTGGTTGTGTGCTTGTGCACCAGCTAATCTCGGGGCTTGAACTGAGAGACTCTAGATTTTACTTGGCCTTCTCTGCTCAAGGCTGGGGCTCTACCATCTGAGCCACACCTCCATTTCCAGCTTTTTTGGTGGTTAAGATTTTTCAACTCTGGTGGCTTAAAACTGCAATCCTCAGATCCCACCCTTCTGAGTAGCAAGGATTACCAGTATCTGCCATCAGCAATAATTATCAGCATGTGCCATCAGCATCCAGCTACAAAATTGTATCTTTACCTACCTCACTGGTGATTTTGTTGGGTGGAAATGGAGTGGTTCTGCTTTACATAGGAGGTGTTTCCTGGAAAATTCATGACAAATTGCTGGGGAATAGAACAGAGGCTTGAACTTCATGATAGACTGGTGTGTGTCTGTCATAAATGGCAGTGTGTATGTCATTTCTGGTAGATTTTGTCTTGTTTTTTTTTTGTGGGGGGGGTTTCCGGTTGTGGGGCCTGAACTCTGGGCCTGGGCGCTGTCCCTCAGCTCTTTAGCTCAAGGCTAGCGCTCTACCACTTGAGCCACAGTGCCACTTCCAGCTTTTTTCTTTTTGCTTATGTGGTGCTGAGGAATCGAACCCAGGGCCTCAAGGCAAGCGCTCTACCACTGAGCCACTTTCCCAGCCCCTTCTGGTAGAGTTTTGTCTGAGGCTTGCTCTCATTTTGTGTCCCATCTGGCTCCAATTGCTAGAGGCCACCAGTATTTTTTTTTTTTTTTTTACATTGAAAGTCATCTTTATTGTCTGGGAAACCATGTTTAAGTGAAGGAAACTGGAGTTTTAAATTGCTTGGGAAGGGTCTGGTTTCTCTGTTTTTCACAGTTTCTACCATAATATGATTCTTACATCTTTATACCATTCACAATTGTGTTTTTTTTTAATTTTTTTATTGTAAAGATACTATACAGAGGGTTACAGTTACATGAGTGAGGTAATGAGTACACTTCCTCTTGAACATTGTTACCCCCTCCATTGTTTTCCCCCTACCATCCCCTCCCTCCCTCCCTTCCCCAAGGTTCTTTTTTTTTTTTTTTTTTTTGATTGTGATTAAGTGATTACTTAATTTCCGGAAATTCACAGTATTGTGGAATAATGATGCTCATTTAAAGTCACAAGTTCATTCTAACTTTCCTGGAGCAAATTGTCTATCACAGTCTGTAATATATAACGGTGCTCATATGTTATATACCATATATGTGATCAGCAGCATGGGGATATTTAGTAGTGGTTCAACCAGATGAGTGGGAGTTCTTTGTTTCTTAAGTCCTGTTAGTTTTGTCATATCACCTAACATTTTGGGTTTATCATCCACTTATCAGGGAGACCATGTACTGTTTGTTTCTTCGTTCTTGGCTTACCTCGCTCAACATGATTCCTTCTAGCTCCATCCATTTCCCTGCAAATGCCATTATTTTGTCATTTCTAATGGCTGCATAATATTCCATTGTGTATAGATACCACAATTTTTGGATCCATTCATCTGTGGTGGGGCATCTAGGTTGTTTCCATATCCTAGCTATTGCGAACAGTGCTGCAATAAACATGGAGGTGCACGTGTCCTTGTATATTGGTTCCTGTTGTTCAGGGTAGATGCCTAGAAGTGGTATGACTGGGTCGTAAGGGAGGTCAATCTTTAGCTTTCTAAGGACCCTCCAGACTGCTTTCCAAAGTGGTTGTATGAGTGTACATTCCCACCAGCAGTGTAATAGGGTTCCTCGTTCTCCACATCCCCTCCAGCATTTGTCATTGGCTGATTTGTGGATGTGGGACATTCTGACTGGGGTAAGGTGGTATCTCAGGGTTGTCTTTATTTGCATTTCCTTCACCACCAGGGATGATGAACATTTCCTCATGTGTTTCTTTGCCATTTTTATTTCTTCATTTGAGAAGTCCCTCTTTAGTTCCCTTGCCCATTTAGTAATTGGTTTGTTAGGTTTGGGAGGGATTAGTTTCTTGAGTTCCCTGTATATACAGGATGTTAACCCCTTGTCTGATATATTGCTGGTAAATATTTTTTCCCAATTAGTTGGTTGTCTTTCTAGCTTGGTTGCGATAGCTTTATCTGTGCAGAAGCTTTTTATTTTAAGGTAGTCCCATTTGTCGAGTCTCTCTCCAATTTGTTGTGACCCTGGGACTCTGTTCAGGAAGTTCCTTCCTGTGCCTATTAGTTCAAGTGTCTCTCCTACTCTGTCCTGCAGTAGTTTCAGAGATTCAGGTTTAATGTTAAGGTCTTTAATCCATTTTGAGTTGATGTTGGGGCATGGTGATAGGCTGGGGTCCACTTTTAGTTTTCTGCATGTGGCTGCCCAGTTTTCCCAGCACCAGCGGTTGAAGAGGCTGTGTTTCTTCCATTGTATGTCTTTGGCTCCTTTGTCGAATATCAGCTGGCTGTAGGCCTGTGGATTTATTTCTGGATCTTCTATTCTGTTCCATTGGTCTTTGGGTCTGTTTTTGTGCCAGTACCATGCTGTCTTTGTTATTATAGCTCTGTAGTAGAGTTTGAAGTTCGGCATGGATAGCCCTCCCATATTGTCTTTATCCCCTAGAATTGTTTTGGCTATTCTAGGTCTTTTGTTGTTCCATATGAATTTTTGGACTGTTTTCTGTATTTCAGTGATGTACGTCATTGGGATTTTAATAGGAATTGCGTTGAATTTGTATATTAGTTTTGGAAGTATTACCATCTTTACTATATTAAGTCGGCCTATCCAGGAGCATGGGAGGTCTTTCCATTTCCTAGTGTCTTCTGCAATTTCTTTCTTTAACTTTTTATAGTTCTCATTAAATAGTTCTTTTACATCTTTGGTTAGGTTAATTCCTAAATATTTTATTTTTCGGGAGGTTATTGTGAATGGGGTTGCTCCCTTTATTTCCCTCTCTTCCTGTACATTATCAGTGTATAGGAAGGCAACTGATTTTTGTGGGTTTATTTTGTATCCTGCTATTTTGCCGAAGTGATTTATGATTTCTAAGAGTTTGGGGATGGAGTTTTTGGGATCGTGGAGGTATAGTATCATGTCGTCTGCAAAAAGGGATAGTTTAACTTCTTCTTTCCCTATGCGGATCCCTTTAATGTCTTTTTCTTGCCTTATTGCCCTGGCTAAGGGTTCTAGGACTATATTGAAGAGGAGTGGAGACAGTGGGCATCCTTGCCTTGTTCCTGATTTTAGGAGAATTGGTTGTAGCTTTTCCCCATTAAGTATAATATTGGCTATTGGTCTGTCATAAATGGCTTTTATTGTTTTTAGAAATGTTCCTTCTATTCCTATTTTCTCCAGAGCTTTTAGCATGAATGAATGTTGAATTCTGTCAAAGGCTTTTTCTGCATCTGTAGCGATAATCATGTGATTCTTGACCTTGGCTCTGTTGATATGTTGGATTACATTTATTGACTTACGTATGTTAAACCATCCCTGTGTCTCTGGGATGAAGCCTACCTGGTCATAGTGAATTATTTTTTTTATGTGTTTCTGGATTCTGTTAGCTAGAATCTTGTTAAGGATCTTTGCATCTGTGTTCATCAAGGAGATTGGCCTGTAATTCTCCTTTTTGGTTGGGTCTTTGCCTGGTTTGGGGATGAGTGTGATATTGGCTTCGTAGAATGAGTTTGGGATAGCTCCTTCCTTCTCTGTTTCTCTGAAGAGCTTGAGGAGTATGGGTATTAGTTCTTGTTTAAAGGTCTTATAGAATTCTGCTGTGAATCCATCTGGTCCTGGGCTTTTTTTTGTTGGAAGACTTTTGATAGCTTCCTGTATCTCATTATAGGATATTGGCTTATTTAATTGGTTAACTTCTTTGCTCAGTTTGGGCAACTTGTATTTCTCTAAAAATGCATCCATTTCTGCCCGATTTTCTTCCTTTAGAGAGTATAGCTTTTGAAAGTAGTCTGTTAGAATTGTTTGGATATCTTGGGTACGTGTGGTGATGTTTCCCGTGGCATCCCTAATCCTATTAATATGGGTTTCCTCTCTTCTTTTTTTAATTAATCTAGCCAATGGGCCATCAATTTTGTTTATTTTTTCAAAGAACCAGCTTTTTGTTTGGTTTATTTTGGTTATGGTTTTCTGATTTTCTAATTGGTTAATCTCTGCTTTTAATTTGGTTATCTGGCTTCGTCTAGTAGCTTTAGGTCCCATTTTTTTCTTGTTTTTCTAGCTGTTTTAATTGCAACATGAGATTATTTACTTGGTCTGTCTCCATTCTCTTGATGTGGGCACTGAGGGCAATAAATTTGCCCCTCAGGACTGCTTTTGCTGTGTCCCACAAGTTTCTTTGTGAGGTGTTTTCATTTTCATTGAGTTGTAGGAAATGCTTTATTTCTTCTCTGATCTCTTCTGTTATCCAGGCATTGTTAAGGAGTGTGCTGTTCAATTTCCATGTATTAGAGAAATTTCTGCGGTATGCTTTGTTATTGAGAGCTAGCTTGATTCCACTGTGGTCAGATAGGATACAGGGGATTATGTCGATCCCTTTGTATTTGCTTAAGTTCCTTGCATGAACTATGATATGGTCTATTTTGGAGAAAGTTCCGTGAGCTGCTGAGAAGAATGTGTACTGTGTTGTTTTGGGGTGAAATACTCGGTAGATGTCAGTTAATTCCGCTTGCAGTATGGCCTCTCTTAATTCGGTAGCTTCTTTGCCAATCCTCTGGTTGGTAGACCTGTGCTTTGGTGAGAGTGGTGTGTTAAAGTCTCCTAGTATTATCGTATTGGGATCTATTCTGTAAGTTTGAGAGCATTTGTTTGACATATCTGGGTGCACCAATATTTGGGGCATATAAGTTGATGATGGTTATATCCTCCTCTTGGATTGTTCCCTTTATTAATATGTAGTGTCCGTCCTTGTCTTTCTGTACTGATTTTAATGAAAAGTTTAATTTGTCAGATATCAGGATAGCTACACCTGCTTTCTTACTGGGGGCATTTGATTGGTAGATCCTTTTCCACCCCTTCACTCTGAGTTTGTTTGTATGTTTGGCTGAGAGGTGGGTCTCCTGAAGGCAACAGATGGATGGGTCTTGTTTTCTGATCCAGTCCTCAGTTCGTTTTCTTTTAATTGGCGAATTCAGCCCATTTATATTAAGAGAAAGTATAGAGAGATGCATTGTTGTCCCTGCCATTCCGTTTTCCTAAGTTTTTCTTTTTTCCTTTCCTCCTGTGCTTGCTCAGTTAGACTTTGAGTAACGCCTGTTTGGGGCAGGCCCCAGTTCCTGGCTGCTTTCTTCAGGTTGTGTCCCCCCTCTTAGAATTCTTTGTAATGCTGGCTTAATGTTTATGTATTCATTTAGTTTTTCTTTGCTATTAAAAGTTTTCAGTTCTCCATCAAATGTGAATGCTAGCTTTGCCGGGTAGATCAGTCTGGGTTGGCAGTTATTGGCTCTCAGGGCTCGTATGGTGCTTTCCCAGGCTTTTCTTGCATTCATTGTTTGTGTGGAGAGATCTGCAGTAATTCTTATTTTTTCCCATTGTAGTATAGCTCCTTCTTCATTTTTGCTGCATGCAGGATTGTTTCCTTATTATTCAGATCTATCATTTTTACTATAATGTGTCTAGAAGTGTTTCTCCTGGGGTGTTGCTTGTTGGGTGTTCGATAAGCTTTTGTGATGTAGTTAAGATGGTCGTTTTTGAGGTGGGGAAAATTTTCATTGATTATCTTGTTAAATAGGTGTTGCATTCCCTTGCTCTGGAATTCCTCACCTTCGTCCACTCCAATTATGCGAAGGTTAAATTTTTTAGCATTATCTGCTTGCTCTTGAATATCCCTTTGGTTTAATTTGAGTGATTTTTCCATATCTGTCACTTTTTGGTCCAGTTGGTGTATTCTGTCTTCTGTATCTGACACTCTACCTTCCATTTCATTCACTCTGTTGACAGTGGCTTCTATTGTGGTTTGCATGGAGGAAATGGATCCCTTTATGGATTCAATGTTGGTTCTCAGAGTACTGATCTCACCTCTCAATGAGGTATGCATTACCTCTAATTTGGCGTTTATCTCACTTCTTACTGAGGTTTGTGCAGCTTCTATTTTTGCATGCATCTCTTGTTTGATACCCTGTATCTCTTTGGATAGTTCATCCTTGTGCTCTTTCAATTTCTGATCAATTTCTCGCTTTATTTCTTGAGTCATTGCCTCCAGCAACCCTTGGAAGTAGCCTTTGTCTTCCATTCCTGCTTTGCTCCCACTGGGGCTCTCCCCTGTGTGGCTGCTGGCTTTTGAGGTGAGCTTGCTGTCCTGGGTGGTAGTAAACCTTGTGATTTTTCTCTGTGATTTTCGCATGGAGGTTCAGGAGACTGCTCTTCAATTTTGTTTTGGTGTGTCTGTCTTTGCTTGGTTGCTGATTCTGTATTGGTAGAGAGAGTCTGTGCCTGATCTGGGTTCTGTTGGGAGCCTATTTCCAGCTGCTATTCTGACTTACTTAGGATTCTCAGCTCTCTGCTGTAGATTGCTGGCAGTTCCCGCCTTTGGAAGGGTTGAGCAGCCTAGACTGCTTGTGTTTGCTCCTACGGGTGCTCTTGTGAAGAACAGATGCTCTGGATGCACTCTCCCAAATGCTGGAGTCTGCTATGGGCTCCTGATGTGTTTTTGTTTATTTGTTTTGGGCTGGTTGTGGGCTTGAACTCTAGGTTTGGGTGCTGTCCCTCAGCTTTTCAGCTCAAGGCTGGCACCCTACCATTTGAGCCACAGCACCACTTCTGACGCTTTTTGCTTTTGTGATGCTGAGGAATCAGATCCAGGGCCTCATACATCCAAGACTATCACTCTATTGCTGAGCCGCCTTAACAGTCTGAGCTCCTGCTTACTATCAGGTGCTGGCAGCCTGTGTTGCCCAATTCCCAGTCTAGGGTATATGGGTGGAGTTTTGGTGGGGTTTGGGCTTCTCTTGTCCTGGGCCTCCAGGTCTTTTGTTGTCACAGGCGTGCTTCCCGGGGGAGTGTTGTTTCCTGGTTTTCTCCCCTCTGTTGAGGCGTATGCTCAGCTTTTTACTTCAATTGGGAGGAGTTGGTTGTGTTGTTCAGGCGCCAGATCCCCGGGCCTGGTTCCGGCCCCAGCCTGGAGCGCGCTTGTTAGGCCTGTGCTGATGTGTATACCACCTAGGTTATGCAGCCTGGAGCGCACTCGTTAGGCCTGTGCTGATGTGTATACCACCTAGGTTATACAGCCTGGGGGACACAGTTCAAATTTCTTCTACTGTTGGTAGTCTTGACCCAGGGGCGCTGTTCCTGGCTTGGGCATTTAAGCTCCCTTCCAGGGGTGCTCTTGCTCTAGCCTGGCCAGCTGAGTGTGCTCCACGGGCTGGTGGAGCTCTCAAACAGTTCCCAGTTTTAGTGGGTCCTGTGGTCCGGGTGTTGGGGTAGGGAGTCTAGGTCAGGGTCTGGGGATTCCCTCCAGCTCTGGTCTCCCTTGAGGGATACACTTCCCCTGTGGGGTACTCACCCTGGAGCTGGTTGTTTCTGTGTGGTGTAGGTCGTCAGTTGTTGTTGCAATCTGGGCTGGGTTGGGCGGTGGTGGCTCTGTGTGATTCTTTTCTGTCTCTGCCTCTGTCGAAGCTGTCGGGTCAGGAGTGTCCACGCTCAGGCAGCTTCTTCTTGGTACCTCTGGGTCCCGAGTGGCCCCGCTGGGTCGTTGCGATCGTGATCGGGCGGGCGGGTGGTCTGCAGACAGGTCCCTTTGTCGCGCTGCTGGCGCTGGCGCCGAGCGGCTTTGGCCGTATGGAACCTCTCTGCTCAGGTGGAAAGTGCCGGATCGTTGCGATCGCGATCAGGCGGGCCCGGGTGGTCTGCCGACAGGTCCTTTTGTCACTCTGCTGATGCCGAGTGGCTTTGGCGGGATGGAGCCTCTCTGCTGGGGTGGAGAGTGAGGGCTGGGGGTGGGATCCTCGTGGAGACTCCCGGCTGGTAGGTTTCTCTGTTCCTAGCGATCTGCTGTTCTGCAAACCAGTACCTGTTGATCTGAAAGCGGCCCCCTGTGTCTCTGCTGTGTCTCTGGGGCTCCCGCAGCCCCCGCCGGGCCGGCTGGCCGGTGGCTTGGCGCACTGCAGCGCGGCCAGTAAAGGTTGGGGGAGGGGTCTTCGCTTTTCTCTGTTCTGAAATTCTTCTTTTCCTCTTTCTTTTTTTGTTATTCTCCGCCTCTGGTTTTTCTCTGAGTGTTCGTCTTTTTGTTGTTGTCGGTCTCTTGGGGAGATTAAGCGTTGGAACTCGAACTCTCTTTTTGGTTGGAGAGAGCTGTGGCGTTTCCCTACTGCCCCGTCGCCATCTTGGTCCCCCCTCTCCGGCCACCAGTATTTTTAAAAGGAAAGAACCAATCGGGCAACTTTAAATGGCCAAATTGGCCCTATCTGCTTGTAAGGCAGATAGGCATTTGCTATTCAGTTGTGATTCTTTGGGAGGAATGATTATCAATGCCAGCCTCCTGGCATTGCTTTGAAAATTCTCAATGTAGTGCACCCCAGTTCCTTTGGATTTGAGTGGGCTTGGTCAGTAAACTTGTTTTCTACCTGTGGCAGAATTAGGGCTCCTTCTGCACATGTCTTCACATGAGACAAATCTAACACATCAGCATTGGAGAGGCATGTTTTTGCCCTGTAAAACACACACACACATTTTTTTCACCAGGTACTAGTGGCTCATGCATGTAATCCTATTTATTCAGAAGGCTTAGATCTGAGGATCCAGGTTCAAAGTCACCTGGAGCAGAAAAGTCTGTGAGAATCTTATCTCCAGCTAACCAGTAGGGGGGTGGTGTGGGGGGGCAAAAAACAGAAGTAGAAGAGAGGCTCAAGTGTTAGAGCACCAGCCTTGTCAGACAAACAAGCAAGATGACAAGGCCTGACGGAGTTCAACGCCCTGTACCAGCACAAAACCAAACAAAAACTCTAAACCCACATATTATCCCACGAACTGGTAAGCATTTCCCAAGAAAAATATAAATTCTACCCAATAATCATTGGATGAAAAGTTCTTTCATCTTATGTCAGATGTCATAGTGTATAAATCTTTCTTTCTCCTAGACATTTTGAAGATTTCAGCTGTTGCCATCTGGTGGAAATTGACCCTGTGGTATGTAAGTCTCTCTTGCTTTTTAACAATGAAAATAGGTGTCTGCACTTGGAAAATTACAAGTGTTTGATGCCATTTTTTGGCAAGACCTTCATTTACATCCATTAGTCAAGGAAATTAGCCCTTTTAAGCTCTGGCAAGGGTAGGAGCTGTTTAACCCAGTTAAAGGTGAGGGGAGTGTCATTCAGTCATGTTGGTAATTTGTGAAAAGTACCTTTTAACACCATGGACAGACAGGGAAACAATTACCCATCAGGTTTGAACTCAGGGCCTTGCTTGCTTGCTTGACATTTTCACTCAAGGCTGTCTCTCTACCATGTGAGTCACAGTGCCACTTCCACTTTTGCTGAGTAGTTTATTAGAGATAAACTACTCCTGCCTGGGCTGGCTTTGAACTATTATCCTCAGATATCAGCCTCCTGAGTAGGATTACAGGTGTGAGATACCAGTGCCCTGCTCATTTCCAGTGTTTTTCGTTGGTTAATTGGAGATAAGACTCTCAGATTTTCATGCCCAGATTGGCTTCAAATTGTGATTCCCAGATCTCAGCCTCTTGAGTAGCCAGGATTACAGTGAGCCACCAGCAAGCTGCATTCATCAGGCTTTTATCATTGTACATTTCAGAAGAAAAATGAGCCTTTTCCAGTATATTTCAACACACTTTAATTATACAGGATATTTGAGTTTGGGGTGAGTACACTGACAAGTAACAGGACCAAATCTACCTTGATAGTAGTTCCAAAAATTGAATTACTCAAGCAAATCTCACTTCTTGTTTTCTTGTTCAGCTTTTAGGAAATAGGATTACTAAACTGGTCACTTACAGAGTAATATCTCTGCAATTTTTTTTAAAGTCCACTCAATTGTCCTTAGGAAATATTACCTAAATTTTTGAGAGTTTCACTATCTGAGCAAATGGTGTACATTCCTGAGGCTCCTCCTTGTCATTAATTTTAGAATATATATAGACTACTTGATGGAGAATAATGTATTATTCTCCATCCTGTATTGTCCATTCCCATGGCATAAAGAAATAAATCATCTTGTCTCTTACTTTGTGGAGAGGAGTCTGTGCCCCTACTTTGGATGCTGCAGGCCTTGAGCTGGAGTCAAGGGTAGAAAACCACTTCTGCCAGGCATGTGGGTTATCACAGGAACCAAGCTGCCTGGGAAAATACGTCTGAATTCTTTTCTGCCTGTTTCCATCACTTCACCGATGCTAAATCACCCCTCATTTGGCTCGTGTATGGAAGTCATCTTGGTCACTTACAGAGGGAATAAAAATGAGCCAAGTGCAGGTGGCTCACCTGTGTAGTCTTAACTACTGAAGAAGCTGAGATCTGAGGATCATGATTTGAAGTCATCCCAGGAGAAAAGTCTGTGAAATGTATCTCTTAATTAACCAGCAGAACACCAGAAGTAAGGTGGGGCTGTAGTGGTAGAGTGGCAGCCTTGAGTGAAAAAAGCCAAGTCCCAAAAGAAATACTCGTTACCTGACTTATGCAACTGTAACCACTCTGTACATCACTTTTATAATAACAATAAAGAAATTTAAAAAGAAAAGAAAAAAGCCAAATGAGAGCTAGAGGGCCTGAGTAAAAGCACTAGTGTCAGCATGCGCGCGCGCACACACACACACACACACACACACACACACACACACACACACACACACACACACACACACACACACACACACACACACACACACACACACACACACACACACACACACGATGATTAGCAAATGATTGATTTCTCTTGCCTCCTAACAGTCATTTTAGGAATTTAGTGTCAGACCCAGGATTTTGGATCTAAGATGGTATGTTGGAACACTTGGTCATTAGCCTTGGGCACTGTGGGGAGGTGGTGGAGCATTTAGGAGGTGGGGCCTCTCGGGAGGAAGTGAGGTCCCTTGGGGCCATGCACATGGAGGAACTGTCCAAGGCTGCCCTAGCTCCTTCTTGTCCCTTGTTACTTCCTAGTAGTCAGGAGGTGAGCAGCTCTGCTCCACCACCATATGCACCCTATCATAATGCACTGAATGCTGTGGACCAAGCCATCATTAGGTTGAAACCTCAGAAGTCATGAGCCACGATAATCCTCGCTTCTTAGAAGTTAATTCTCAGGTATCTTTCTATGGAGATGGAAAACTTCCTAATTGCAGTGACAGTACTGTGTGACCATTACCTTCATGTTGTCAGCCGAGTGTGTGTTGGGCCTGGCCCTCTGCTTCCCGGCAGGTTGCAGGTACCATGTTGAACTTCTGCTACTTCTCATAGGCACCACTGATCCTTCCTGGGACACTGTGTCTCGTGAAGCCACCTTGGTATTCACTGATTCCTGTTGTAGTTCTCAAGCTCCTCCCCTCACCTCAGTCTTTCTCCGTGTGAATACATGAGTCCATAGCCTTTAGAGCAATACAGTTTAATTTTCCAACTCCATCTGCTCAAATGAATGCTACCTACCACACAACTCACACAGGTGACAGTCACATGCTACATTTTTGGAAGATTCATGCATCCATGAATGTATAGATATAAGTTATTGAATGGTAAAGAGAAAAGCTTAGAGCAGTAGTAAGATATGGAATTTAGAGGGCATTTGTCCTATTGAGTTGCCCATTTGTCTTATTTATTGCATCTCTGTGGTCCCCAGAAGGTAAATTTTCTTTACTTTCTAAGGTCAATTACACTGCAGTAGTTGATTTTTTTAAATTTAATTTTATTGTAAAGATGCTGTGCAGAGAGGTTACAGTTACATGAGTAAGGCAATGAGTACATTTCTTGTCCAGCATTTTTACTCCCTCCCTTGTCAGTATTTTATTTTTATTTTATTTTATTTTTGTGTAAGTACTGGGGCTTGAATACAGGGCCTCATGCTCTTATTTGGATTTTTCAGTTAAGGCTGGTTAGTTGGCAGTAAGAATTTCAAGGACTTTTCTGCCCTGGCTGGCTTTAAACCTGGATCCTCAGATCTTGGCCTTTTAAGCAGCTAGGATATACATGTGAGACATGGTACCTGCAATGCTTGATTTCTTGAGTCAGAAGTTATCATTCTCCTCTCCTCAGTCCTTCTCAAATCAGCGATATTCTCAATTATCCTAATGTAGTTGGTGGTCATTCCATGTCTTCTTTCAGGGCCAGGGTATCTGGGATGAGATTGACCATCTCAGATATTCACCAAGCTATTCAAGCAGAACACTTCATCACAAGGAACACATATAATATGCCACATAGCCTGTCCCAGCCCTGTAGATTGGAGAACACTTGTGCAAGTTAATGGCACCCTCTGTTAGAGGCCCTGGAGTTCATGAAGACATCAGCAGTAACCCTGGCTACCTCTAAATTGTAGGATCTCACCTACTTTTACTGTGTTTCTGTTTTATAAAAAAGAAGGCAGTGTAGGGTTGAATTTTTTCCTTACCATGGCGTTGGTCCCTGTAGTGCATTCCTGTAGTACTAGCCATTCTGAAGGAACAGAGGTTGGAGATCTGGAGGATCATGGTTAAAGGACCACCAGGAGTAGTTTGTCTCCAATAAACTACTCAGCAAAAGTGGAAGTGGCACTGTGACTCACATGGTAGAGAGACAGCCTTGAGTGAAAATGTCAAGCAAGAAAGCAAGGCCCTGAGTTCAAACCTGATGGGTAATTGTTTCCCTGTCTGTCCATGGTGTTAAAAGGTACTTTTCACAAATTACCAACATGACTGAATAACATTCCCCTCACCTTTAACTGGGTTAAACAGCTCCTACCCTTGCCAGAGCTTAAAAGGGCTAATTTCCTTGACTAATGGATGTAAATGAGGGTCTTGCCAAAAAATGGCATCAAACACTTGTAATTTTCCAAGTGCAGACCTGCACACACCTATTTTCATTGTTAAAAAGCAAGAGAGACTTATATACCACAGGGTCAATTTCCACCAGATGGCAACAGCTGAAATCTTCAAAATGTCTAGGAAAAAGAAAGATTTATACACTATGACATCTGACATAAGATGAAAGAACTTCATAGACTCTCCAAATTAACCAGTCCAAAGTAGGGATGGAGGTGTGGCTCAGAGGTAGATTCCAGCCTAGCAAGCATGAGGCCCTGAGGACAAAGCCAGAACACAAGAAATGTAGAGTGTCGGCTGATGAACACTCTGATTTTAATCTAATCTGCTTTTGGCCCAGTTTGTTAGGGTACCTGACATTGCTCCTTGGCATAGGAGGTCTGGTTGGGGAATATGGTTGTTTAAATTGGAGAAAGAGACGTGTCCGGTAAACTCCTCTTGTCTCCGAGGGGCTTTCACTTGTTTATTCATTTCCCCCTTAAAACGTTGTGTCCTGTGCATTCTGAGTCAATGTTAGCACTCTTGGAAAGGGAGAAATGGTATCACCAGTCTGAGCCAAGCACATTTGACTTGGTAGCCAGGCTGCTGTGATCCTGAACAAAAACAGTTTTCCGACGGGGAAACAACATAAGTGACAGCTTCCCATGTCTACATGCAAACATGACTTGTGCTCCTGTGGCACAGTGGCTCTTTGGCCCAAATCAGGATCTTACCTCAATGTGCGTTCCTTAAGAAATGTGGGCGTGCCAGGTACCAGTGTCTCACACCTGTACTCTGAGCTGCTCATTTGGCTGAGATCTGAGGCTCACAGTGGGAATGTGGATCAAGTGGTAGAGCTGCCAGCATTGGCAAAACACCATGCAAGAGCTTGAAGTCCTGAGTTCAAGCCCAGTAACAGCACCAAGGAAGAAGGAGGAAGATGAGGACGAGGAGGAGGAGGAGGAAGAGGAGGAGAAGGAGAAGGAAGAAGAGGAGGGAGAAGGGAAAGAAAAAGAGAAAGAGAAAAAGAAAGAGGAGGAGCTAATAATATGGGAACAATAAATGAGCCACCGAGATAGAGCTCTTTCTAAATTCCCCCTGCCTCAAGTTGGCCCTTACTTTCTGTCTCACTTTAATACAGTTCAGCTTGTAGATCTTGTTGAAGTCCCAAGAAGTGGGCTGTGACGTTTGATTCTGTGATTGCAGCAAAATGCAAAACTTGATCTTCCCCGGTCCAGAGCAATTTTTAAATCTAGCTGGACCAAAAAAGCTCTCACAGTAGTGTTTATCTTGACTGTTTCTGTGCCATTTTAAAGCTTCAGTGGCCTTAAAAATGAGAGGCTAGTTGGGCCCTGTGGTTACTCCTATAATCCTAGCTACTAGTGAGGCTGAGATCCGAGGATCATGGTTTGAAATCAGCCTGAGCAGGAAAGTCTGTGAGACTCTTACCTCCAATTAATCAGCAAAAAAAGCCAGGAGTGGAGCTGTGCTCAAGTGGTAGAGCACCAGTCTTGAGCGAAAAGCTAAGAGACAGCATCTACACCCTGAGTTCAAACCCCAGTACTTGCACCAAAAATAAATAAATGAGAAGTTTACCTAGTCACTGAAAGGTAAGAGTAAGACTATTCTGAGATCATGTGAAGGCAGAGCCTCCTGGAATGCCCTGGAATGAGCTCCCATCAGCCCAGCTGTGTCTGAGTTCTCTCTCCATCCCCATAGTCCCTCACTGCTGCTCTCTCAGCTCGAGTCCTGGACGATCACAGCATTAGCTTCAAAGGCATGGAAAATAGACACTGAGGGCCCAATACCAGCACAGGTTTTTCTCCAGCCAGAACTCGAGACTTGATCTTTGTTTATAGTCAGGTATTTACAGTAGGTCCTCGGGAATGCTAGAGTTTCCTGGTGGGGGCTGCTACAGAAGTAACTAATAGTGAGACATAATAGATTGCATGTGCGAAGGGTCACAGCTGGGAAGAGGGAGGGAGTGAAGCAAGGTGTCAGTTCAAAGCCCCAGCCTTGGGACTGGGAAGGTGGCTCAGTGGTAGAGCACTTGCCTTGCATGCCTGAGACCCTGGGTTCGATTCCTCAGCACCACATAAGCAAAAATAAGAAAGCCGGAAGTGGCGCTGTGGCTCAAGTGGTAGAGCGCTAGCCTTGAGCTGAAGAGCTGAGGGACAGCGGCCAGGCCCAGAGTTCAGGCCCCACGACTGGACCCAAAAAATTAAATTAAAAAAAAGCCCCAGTCTTTTGCTATCCAGAAGTTCCATCAAGGAGAGAAGGTAAGGTGGAGTGGGCGTAAGTCAAGGTTGAGTGGGTATAAGTCAAGTTCAAGTGGGCTGGCAGGCAGCCCAGGGCAAATGAATTAAATCTATGTAAACATCACACAGAATTACTGCTCCAAAAGCCCAGTTATTTCCACAATTCTTCCTCTCCCTTGACAATGCCTGTCTGGTCTTACAAGTATTCTTAGCATCTGAGTTGGAGATTGGAGGATGAGACCAGTTCCCACTCAACTGGTACTGTCTATGCATCATTTTTTCTTGGATAGCATCACTAAACACAAAAGCTTTTGAGGATGGGAAGTTCATGCTGGTGTGTGTGTGTGTGTGTGTGTGTGTGTGTGTGTGTGTGTGTGTGTGTGTGTGTGTGTGTGTGTGTGTGTGTGTGTGTGTGTGTGTGTGTGTGTGTGTGTGTGTGTGTGTGTGTGTGTGTGTGTGTGTGTGTGTGTGTGTGTGTGTGTGTGTGTGTGTGTGCTGTTCCTGGGGTTTGAACTCAAGGCCTAGGCACTCTCCCTGGCCCTGGGCCTTGTTTTGTGCTCAACTAGTGCTGTACCACTTGAGCTACAACTCCACTTTTTTTTTCTTTTTTGGTGGTTAATTGGAGATAAGAGTCTCACAGACTCCAGGCTGGCTTTGAACTGAGATCCTCAGATCTCAGCCTGAGTAGTTAGGATTACAGGCATGAGCCACCAGTACCTGACTCTAGATATTTCAGGTTTTGAGTTACCTGCTTATCTACTCACTTTTGTTCACAAGGAACTATTTGTGAGTCTCTGCTTGGACCAGTCCCATGTGCAGTTATTTCAAAGAGCATGAACTAAGCAGGACACCAGTGTTTATGTCTATAATTCTAGCAACTCAGGAGGCTGAGATCTGAGGATTGCAGTTCAAAATTAGTCTGGGTAGGAAAGTCTTATCTCCAGTTAACCGAAGAATAGAGAAATGAACTTCTAAAATATAAATAAAACTCCCTAATAGGAATTACAAAGTGAATATTGTTGGGTTTTGTTTGTTTTTTTGTGCCCATCTTGAGCCTAGAGTTTGTGGCCTGGGCGCTGTCCCTGAGCTTTTGTGCGCAAGTCTAGCATTCTACTGCTTGAGCCACAGCTCCATTTCTGGATTTCTTCTGGTTAATTGGAGACAAAAGTCTTAACAGATTTTTCTGCCCAGGCTGCACTTGAACTTTGATCCTTGGATCTCAGCTTCCTGAGTAGCTAGGATTACATATGTGAGCCACTGGTGGCCAGCTTGAATGAATTCTTATAGTGGGTTTTTATTACCAGAATACATTAGAATATCCTTTAGTCCTTGTTTTCATGCTAAGAAGCTCTCATTGCAGTCCTAAGGTGTACCACTGCCATTCCTGTCCTTTGTGGCAAGGTGGGTTGTCTGGGTATGTGTTGTTGGTTTCTGGAGGTGTTTGCTGTTAGAAGATATTATTTATGTCTCCCTGGTCCTGCATGCCTGATTCACCCAGCTGTTTTGTGCCCAGGTAGTCCTGTCTTCCCTGAAAGACAAAGACTCTGAAAGCAGCTAGAGTGAGAAGCAGGGTTGCCATGAGGTACACGCACAATGTCAAGCTGTGGTCAGGGACTGTGCTGTGCCAGTGCCAGATGCTTGCAGTCACAGATGTGTGTCAGGAATATGTGTGGGCGCATGATATGACAGCTGATCCATTACCAGTGGCTGCAGAGGTAATGACCTTGGCATCTCCAACAAAGAATTTTGAATGAACACACACGTAAAAATGTAAAATGGCAAAGCAAAGAGTTGAGCTGAGAGAGAGAGACAGAGACAGAGAGAATGTACCCCATTAAGGGAAATGACAGGCTCATGTTAAATGGCTTGAAAAAAACACATGGTTAAAACTTTCAGTTTTCTAAAGTTTGAGGAGTATAAGAGGAGTTCATGCTTGTGATAGTAGGCTGATCTTAGGGAGATGAGAGTTGTGACTTGGCAGAGTTTGGAAAGGGATTTGCGCATGTACTAGGTTGCCATGCCTTAATGTTAAGTATGTGTGAGATGCAGTGCATATCCATGAAACCTAAGGTAGAAATTTGTTGGGCAAAGGTCGGGGTAAGGACTCAAAAGGTTAGAGCTGGCCTGGAATTCCTTCTAGGGAGAAGCTCTAAGCACACCTGACCATTAATTACTCATAGCAGGAGTGGCTGTGGGAGGAGTAGGAAGGAGGTAGTACTTGTGGGTGCTTTTCAGGGCAAGAGTAGGAGAGGGGATTGATTTTTGTACTCTTTCTCTACCTAACCTGCCTCCATTCTAGCCTGGAGCCTTCCATGTTCAACTTGACCCTCATCCAAATGTGTGCCCACTTGTTACTCTTCCTGGAATACAAGAGGTGGGACCTGCTGGTGACTGTGGATCTAAACGAGTTCCTTTGTCCTCCCTGTTGTGTTTCAGAGGCTGGAGCATAAAGAGGTGCTGGTGGGTCTGCTCTTTCTGGCATTCCCGTTCCTCCCAGCCAGCAATCTCTTCTTCAGGGTGGGGTTTGTGGTCGCTGAGAGAGTCCTGTACATGCCTAGGTAATTGTCCTACTTCTGCCCCCAACACTGGCATCTCCAGAGACAGTCCTTGCATGATGACATCTGAATTGGGGGGGGGGGGTGAGGGATGGAGTTTAGCTTCAAGTGATTTCAATAACAGCTTCGTCCAATAAATTTTTATGTGCCAGTACTGGAGCTGGCACTCTACCACTTGAGCCACATTGGAAATAAGAATCTCATGGACTTTCTGGCCTGGGATCACTTTAAACTGTGATCCTCACAGAGTTCAATCTCCTGAATAGCTAGTATTACAACTGTGAGCCATTGTGCCTGTCCAAATATATTGTTAAGCCATAAGAATTTTTTCCTGAAGTTACTATGTTTAGTGTCTTTTTTTCCCCTGAGTTTTTTTTTTCCCTGTTTAAGACCTCAAAAACATTTGTCCATGTGGGGAAAACTGATTTTAAAATTACAAAGGAACCTCATGCTAGTGGCTCATGCTTGTAATCCTAGCTACTCAGGAGGCCCCAATGTGAGGATCATAGTTTAAAGCCAGTCCAAGCAGACACAACTAAGAAACTCTAATCTCTGGTTAATCTCCCAAGAGCCAGAAGTAGAGATATGGCTCAAGTAGTGGAGTGCTAGCCATGAGTGAAAAAGCCAAGAGAGCACCAGACCCTGGGTTCAGGCCCCAGTACCAGCACAAAATCAATCAATACAAAGAAATAACTGGCAAATATGTTAATGTAGCATTTAAAGCACTAACATAGAAAGGTCGTCTAAGACAAGAGAATGGCCTTTGTTCCTGTGGCCTGGGTGAGCATTCTTTGATAGCTATGCTGTTAGGCCAAGTTGGGGAATCAGCCCACTTAGTAAACCCTGTGCCTGTGCCTTAATTTTCAGCATGGGCTACTGCATCCTGTTTGTGCATGGACTGAGCAAACTCTACACATGGCTGAACCGATGTGGAGCCACCTTGATTGTGTCCATAGTGCTGCTGCTGCTGCTGCTCTTCTCTTGGAAAACAGTGAAGCAGAATGAAATTTGGCTGTCCAGAGAATCTCTATTCAGGTATGAATTGAAAGGCAATAGTTCTTCCCACCAAGCTCTTGGTTTAAAAATGGTTACCAAACCAGGCACTGGTGGCTCATGCCTGTCATCCTAGCTACTTAGAAAGCTGAGGATTGCAGTTCAAAGCCAGTTGGGCAGGCATGTCTAGAAAACTCTTATCTCTAGTTAACCAACAAAAAGGCAGTTGGTCAAGTGGTAGAGGGGAATCCTTGAGCACAAAGCTCAGGAAAAGCACCCAGGCCTTGAGTTCAAGCCCCAAGACTGGCACCAAAAATAAATAAATAAAAATAAATAAATAACATAGCTTCCAAACCATGGGTCTAGTAGTAGTTTTGATCTATAAAATTGCATTTAATGCTGGATACCAGTGGCTCATGCCTGTAATCCTAGCTATTTAGGAGGCTGATCTCTAAGGTTCTTGATTTAAAGCCAGTCCTGTCAGGAAAGTACATGAGACTCTTATTGCCAATAAAAAATGAAAAAGCCAGAAGTTGAACTGTTACTCAAATAATGAAGCACTAGTCTTGAGCAAAAGAATCTCAGGGACAGTGCCCAGGCCCTGAGTTCAAGCCCTGGGACTGGCTCAAAATACAGAAAAGTTTTAACTTTAGTTGTTCTTTTTTCCTCCCCGTATTTTGTGTGTGTGTGTGTGTGCTAATATTGGGGTTTGAACTCCAGACTGTTGGGTCTTCATCCGTCCCACAAAAGACGGACGGGGTCCAAGGAAAGGTAAGTGCAGCGCTCGCCCGCCCGTTCCCCAGCCTCCCTCAGCCCAGGAGACAATCAGACACAGCGGGGAGCCAAATCCAGCAGGTAGAAAAACTCGTTTATTAACAGAGAGCAGCCCCTTTTAAAGACAAAAAGGGTGGATAGCATGGCAAGGGAGGAAGAGGAACCAATCACTGTCAAGGTCACACCCTATCATTCACCTGAGCCTTCAGGGGCTGGTTGATCAATTGGGCTCTGCCCACTCTACTCTCTCCCAGCGCCATCTTGGCTGCCCATGTGCTCTACAGTAAATTAGGCCCTGCCCACTCAACCCCCTCCCAGCGCCATCTTTGCTGCCCATGTGCTCCACACCAGACCTGGGCACTGTCCCTTGCTTTTTCACTGAAGGCTGGTGCTCTACTATTTGAGCCACAGTTCCAATTCAAGCTTTTCTTTTTTTATTGGAGATAAGAATCTTAGGTCAGGGCTGGGAAGGTGGCTCAGTGGTAGAGCGCTTGCCTTGCATGCCTGAGGCCCTGGGTTCAATTCCTCAGCACCACATAAGCAAAAAGAAAAAAGCCGGAAGTGGCGCTGTGGCTCAAGTGGTAGAGCGCTAGCCTTGAGCTGAAGAGCTGAGGGACAGCGTCCAGGCCCAGAGTTCAGGCCCCACGACCGGACCCCCCCCAAAAAAAAAATGAATCTTAGGTCAGTTCTTGCCTGGGCTGGCTTTGAACTGTGATCCTCAGATCTCAGATCTCCTAGCTGAGTAGCTAGGATTATGTGTATAAGCCACCAGGGCTTGGCTAATTTTAGATTTTGAAAATGTTAGTCTGTGTTCCAAGTGAATATATGAAAATAAGACTCCTGGGAAGGCATTGAGTCTGTGAATTCAGGTGGAAACAGCCTGCTGATGAGCCAGGCTGTAAAGTCAGCTATAAACAAAATGAAACTGATAAGCCTAATTTCATTGTTTAGTCACACGAGTGGCAAAGGCAAGAACCCAGCGAGGAGGAAGAGAAACGCAATGCATCTGCATAGACTGTTTCAGTATGTTAAGCACTGACTGATGATCTGATAGCTTTATTTTGAACACTAGTTTTGAATGAGAAAATGAAAGACTTTTTCCTGGCAGGTGTGTATGTGTGCGCACGCACATACACCCACACCCACACACCCCCCCACACACACACACCACACACACATACGTTGAGCATGCATGCCTGTATGCATAGATGATGGAGCTTTGTTACTAACCATGTCACTAGTGCGGAGTTGGCTCAGACTCATGAGTCCCTGGCTTCCAGTTTTCAGCTACCTGAAGTAACCATATGGGATCTCAAGTGCACACTTGAATATGTTTTTGATAACCATGAAATGAAAGATGGCATCTGAGAATTCTCCAAGTATTTTGACCAGATGTAGGGGTGGGGAGAGGGTTATATAATAAACATTTTTATTTGGTTTTTATTTAATGGAATGTAAAGCTTTTTACATACAAACCAATGGGACATCTGGCAAAAAGATGATGGATTATAAATGTTCTTTTTGTGTGTTGTGTACTAGTCCTGAGGCTTACACTCAGGGCTTGGGTGCTGTCCCTGAACTTTTTTTTTTTTTTTAAATCAAGGCTAGCACTCTTATCGCTCAAGCTCCACTTCTAGCTTTTTGGCGGTTAATTGGAAATAAGAGTCTCATGGACTTTCCTGTCCTGGCTGTCTTTGAACCTCAATCCTCAGCCCTTTGCCTCCTGAGTAGCTAGGGATTACAGGCATGAGCCACCAACCATGCTGGTGATATAGCTGACACTAGCCATGAAAACAAAAACAAAGACATACTGATGTCCTCCGGAAGCTTCAGGTTTATCGTATGAGCATAATGTTGAAATCAGTCAGGCAAACATTCACCAGTAACCTATGAGGCACAGCACCTGGGGCTTGGGTGTAAGGTATGGAGTGGGCTTTGTGACTCTGCTCAATTGTTGGATAGCTGTGTGGTCTTGGATAGGTTGTTGTCATTTGTACATTTCAAAAGTTAGAATAGTCATGTGTCTCTCCAGAATAGAGTGCAAGGATGCAGTTGTTTGTGAAGATGCATAAGATATTATCTATCCAGCAGCAAATGCCATATGTAAAGTGTCCAGTTCATTACCATGCTCTGTGTTCTAGGGTAAGAGAGAAGCATGGATGGGAGTCAGGCATGTGTGAGTCAGGCACATAAACACAAGCAGGACCTACAATACTATGTAAGTGTAAAAGATGACTAAGACCTATCATTCTATTGCTAATCTGAGATGAGTATTAAAAGATGAGAAAAGTTGAGCATAACAAGTACACCTGTAATCCCAGCCATTCAAGAGGTAAGGTAGACGTAGGAAGATCGTAAGTTCAAGGCCAATTTATAAGGAAAGTTGGCACGACCCATCTCAAACAACAAAAGGAAAGCAGAAATTCTGGGCTTGTGATTCAGATGGTAGAGCACTTGCCTAGCATGTGGGAATCCCTGAGTTTAATCCCCAGTACTGCAAAAATAAGAGCAGGGGAAGAAAGGAGGGTGAGTGTTCAAATATCAAAAAAGCCACAGTGGCAAAACAAAGAGCTGACTGAGCTAAGGAAGAAAAATATTTGCAAAAGTTCCAGAGGTGAAATTCAGTTGGCACCCTGGGTACCAGGGGCCTCTGGTAAACCCATTCCCAAGACATGCAGCCCAGCTTAGACCTGACTAACTATGTGAGACAGTTTTGGCTTAGAATGCCGTGAGGGTCCTTGTTGAGTGTCTGAAGACAGACCTTTGTGTTAGAGAGAATACCAGAGCCGGCCAGACTCCAGAACTTCCAGTCGAGACGCTGCCCCTAGCTGTGTGTTTGTAGATCTGCAGGCAGCCATTCCCAGCTTTGCCTTACACATGTGGCTCCTTAGAGCCAGGAGACAGGCTGAGTTTGTCCAAGTCAAGCTGAACCTTCAGGGTTTGACCCTAACTGTGGTCTACAACCCAGAAGAACAGAAACCTTACTCACCTTTTTAAAATTATTTTTCAACCTAAGGTAGATCCAATATAAACACACACACACACGTACACATACACACAAACACACATACACACACAGAGATACAGAAAGAGAAGGACAGAGCTACAAAGACCCATAGTCTTCCTAGAAGACTATGTTACGTATCCTGACCTGGGAAGAAGTTTACTGCCCGGTTCTGATTGGCTTCATAACTACCTAGAACCTTCTATTTGATACATGTAGGATATATGATGTCGTCGGAACATAATTTGATCTGACAAACCCCATTTTCTAGGTACCTGGAAAGACAAACTCAACATAACGTAATTGTGTTGTGTGCAGTTCAGTGACTTGCTCTGTGACCCACAGGCAGTGGGGAAGAGACTGCAGACCTCTGCCGCCCTCCCCTCCTCCAGAGGCCTTGAGCCACAGGCCAGCCCATCTTCCAGCACCAACCCTCTTCTGTGAAAGCCAGACAGGAACTATTGTGGGATTTGTGGGCCACATAGTCCCTCTTGAAACTCCACACTGGCTTCAGGAGGAGACCAAGAACACATAGTCACACAGTGACTTCCCTGTGGTACTGGAGGAAGCTTGCAGCTGTGATGGGAGTGTTGTGATAGTATAGTACTCATTTCATTGACTTCTAGTTTCTGGTTTCGGGTGGTATGTTTGGGCTTTGCAGCTTTAACTAATCATTCTGACATGTCATAGTCTTGGTTGAAATTTGGTTCAGTTGCTTACTAGCTCCACAGCATTAGGTAAGGGTCTGCACCCCTTTTGCTTATGTCTCCCTTAATGCACTATGGGAAATGCAGTTAAGACCACCCATCTGAGAGGTTCTTGAGAAATCTAAAGGAGATAATCCAGGGAAGTGAGGCTTCGATCCCTCATGGTCGTTTTTTGTTTTGTTTTGTTCATGTGTGTGTGTGTGTGTGTGTGTGTGTGTGTGTGTGTGTGTGTGTCTGTGTGTCTGTGTGTCTGTGTGTCTGTGTGTCTGTGTGTCTGTGTGTGTAGACATGAACTCAGGTCTGGACACTGTCCCTAAGCTTTTGTGCTCAAGGCTGCACTCAACCACATGGGCCACAGATTCATTTCTGGCATGTTAATGGTTAATTGGAGATGAGAGTCTCATGGATTTTTCTGCCCATGTTGGCTTCGAGCTGCAATCCTCAGATCTCAGCCTCCTGAGTAGCTAGGATTACAGTAGGTGTGAGCCATCAGCACCCTGCTCTCTGCTAGTTATAATAAGAATGTTCCCACTCAGGCACTGGTGGCTCACACCTATAATCCTAGCTACTCAGGAGGCTGAGATCTGAGGATCGCAGTTCAAAGCCAGCCCAGACAGGAAAGTCTGTGAGATTCTTTTTTTTTTTCCGGTGAGATTCTTATGTACAGTAAACTACTCAGAAAAAAAGCTGGATGTGGCACTGTGGCTCAAGTGGTAACAATGTGAACCCTGAGCCCAAACCCCAGAGTTCAAGCTCCAGAATTGGCAAAAAAAAAAAAAAAAAGAATGTTCCTAGAGTGCAGCCATCTATGTATGGCAGTATAAAACCCTTGCGTCCAAGCAACCTTCAAGATTAAGAAAGGCCACGAATTCTTCTCACTTTTCTGTCACTTTGTGGCTGAATCTTTTAAAAACAATTTTAAATGTGTGTGTGAGCCAGATGCTGGTGGCTCATGCCTATAATCTTTTTTTCCACATATATTTTTATTGTAAAAATATTGTACAGAGGGGTTACAGTTACATGAGCAAGGTAATGAATACATTTCCTATCAAGCATTGTTACCTCCTCCTTTGTTTTTCCCTTAACATCACTTCCTTCTCCACCTCCCCAATCCCTCCCTCTCCCCTCCTCCCCAAAATTGTAAAGTTCATTTTCAACATAGTGTCTTGTACATCTCATTGTTACAATGGGTCAACCTGCATCCTTATTAAGCATTTTGTTATATCCCTTCCCCTTCCAAAATTATAAAAATGTATATACAAGATGCAGGACACCGGAATCAGATACAGTGAAAACAGGGGTTATATCATGGGGGAAAAACATACAAAGGAAACAAGAGAATCACATAGTGCATTATAAGTATGTTAAAAACAATAACAAGAAAGAAAAATCCACTTATGTCCCTGTCTTAGGGTTCATTTTGCTTAACATCATCTTATATGATCATATGTGCATAGCTTTTGACCTTTTTTTGGTTGTCCTAGACATGTACTGGTTATTGCAAATAAGGGAAACCATGGGACCTATGTTTCTTTGTGCCTGGCTTACTTCACTTAGAATAATTTTTTCCAAGTCTTTCCATTTCCTAACAAATGGGGCGATGTTATTCTTTCTGATGGAGGCATAGAATTCCATTGTTGTGTGTGTGTGTGTATGTGTGTGTATATATATATATATATATATATATATATATATATATATATATCACATTTTCTTGATCCTCATCTACTGAGGGGTATCTGGGTTGGTTCCATATCTTAGCCATGGTGAATAATGCTGTGATAAAAATGGTTGTGCTGGTATGACCTTGTTTGTGATTGTTTGGGTAAATGCCCAAAAGAGGGATGCTGGGTTATAGGGGAGCTCTATGTGGAGTCTTTTGAGGAACCTCCATACTGCTTTCCAAAGTGGTTGAACAAGTTTACATTCTCACCAACAATGCAGTTGAGTTCCCTTTTTGCCACCTCCCCTCCAGCATCTGTTGTTATTAGAGTTCTTGATTATAGCCATTCTAACTGGGGTGAGGTGGAATCTCAATGTTGTTTTGATTTGCATTTTTTTAATGGCTAAAGAAGATGAGCATTGTGTCATGTGTCTATTGGTCATTCTTATTTCCTCTTCAGAGAAGTCTCTTTAAATCTTTAGTCCACTGATTAATTGGGCTGTTGTTTCTTTGAGGATTTGTTGTTGGGGGTTTTAATTTTTTGAGTTCTAAGTATATTTTAGATATGAGACCCTTGTCTATTTAATGGCTAGTAAAGATCTTCTTCCAATCTGTGGACTTTCTATTGATCTTGCTAGCTATGTCCTTTGCCATGCAGAAGCTTTGCAGCTTCATGCATTCCCATTTGTCCAACCTTCCTTTGATTTGTTGTGCTTCTGGGTCTCTATTAAGAAAATTTTGGCCTGTGCTAAGGAGCCCTAGAGTTTCTCCTATTCCTTCCTGCAATGTTTTCAGGGTGTCTGCTTTGACTTTGAGCTCTTTGATCCATTTGGAGTTGATTCTGGTGCAGGATGATATTTAAGGATCTAGCTTTAGTTTTCTACAGGTGATTAACCCATTTTGCCAGCACCATTTACTGAAAAGGCATCATTCTTCCATTCTATTTTCTTTTAGCTCCCTTGTCAAAGATCAGATGACTATAGGTCTGTGGGTTCATTTCTGGGTCTTCAGTCCTATTCCATTGGTCCTCAGGTCTGTTCTTGTGCCAGTACCAAGCTGATTTGATTACTATGACTTTGTAGTAAAGTTTGAAATTTGGTATTGATATTGCTTCCGCCCTGTTCTTTCTGCTAAGAATAGTTTTTGCTATTTGGGGTCTTTTATTGTTCCATATGAATTTTTGGATTGCTTCTTCTATTTCATTGAAGAATGAGGTTGGCATATTGGATATCACATTCACACCTATAATCTTAGCTACTCAAGAGGCTGAGGATCAAGATTCAAAGCCAGTCCAGATAGAAAAATCTCTGAGACTCTTATTTCCAGTTAGTCAGCAAAAAGGCAGAAGTGGAGGTATAGCTCAGGTAGTAAATAAACCAGCCTGCGTGAAAAGCCAAGTAGGAGTGTGAGGTACGGAGTTCAAGCCCAAGTACCAGCACACACACATGTACACACAAAATTGTTTTCTAACTAGGAATTTGAGTTTTATTGTGCTAACCTATTGTTTCATAACACCAACAAAACAAACTACTCTTCTAAAACCTGAAGGATGCACTTGATACAAGTGGTTCTTTGTGTGTGTGCGTGTGTGTGAGAGAGAAAGAGAGAGAGAGAGAGAGACAGAGACAGAGAGACAGAGAGAGACAGAGAGAGAAAGAGAGAGATAGAGAGAGAGGGATACTAGAGCTTGAACTCAGGGTCTCACTCTCTTACTTGGTTTTTTCCAATAAAGATTGGTGTTCTACAACTTGAGCCACATCTCTACTTCCAGGTTTTTGCTGATTAATTGTGGATAAGAGTTTCCTACCAAGGTTGGCTTGAAACTTTGCCCCTCAGATCTCAGCTTCATGAGTAGCTAGGATTATAGATATGAGGCACCAGAATCTGACTTCAAAGTGGCTATTTTCTTTCTGGTTCCTCTCAAGTCTTCTGCTAAGAAGAGGTGTAGAGGAGAAACATGAAATGCATATGTTAAAGTACTGAATTAAAGGGTGATTTTGCTGGGCGCCAGTGGCTCATGACTGTAATCCTAACTACTCAGGGGGCTGAGATCTGAGGATCATGGTTCAAAGCCAGCCTGGGCAGGAAAGTCCATGAGACGCTTATCTCCAATTAAACACTAGAAAACTGGAAGTGGCGCTATGGCTTAAATGGTAGAGCACTATCCTTGAGCTAAAGAGCTGAGGGACAGTGCCCAAGTCCAGAGTTCAAGTCCTATGACCAACAAAAAAAAAAAAAGTGATTTTTGCTAGGTGCTGGTGACTCACTTCTATAATGCTAGCTACTCGGGAGGCTGAGACCTGAGAGTCATGGTTCAAAGAAAGCTCAAGGTATAGTGACCAGGTACTGAGTTCAAGCCCCAGGTCCAGCACTTAATAAGTAAATGAATGAATGGGGATTTTAACAATCCTCAGTGCAGTTATTAACCAGGCTTTGCTCCAGCCATGTGATTTATGAACACTACATTGTTTCTTCAGAGTAAGCACTGAAAAGCTGAAGTGTTTCCACTGAAACAAATGGACGTGGTAAACCAGAGCTTGAAGGCAGGATGGGGTCCCTGGCTCAGGAGGCTAGGGCCACCTAGCCAGTTTCATTTTCACAGAAAGTGTTGTCTTTGGCTAGTTATTTACTTTTGCAAACTATTCATTGTACAAGGAGATCTGGAAAAACAGGAGAAAAATATCACAAAGGTCAGAAACAGCCATGGGAACAGCCCTGTGTGGTGGAGTGTTCGTTACCCCACCTACCTGCTTGCCTGTGAATATTTCCTCTCCACGGCCCCAATTCCACCCTGAGCTCATGCAGGCCAGTGTTTTCATAGACCTGGGATTCTCTGGCCTGCATTCCACAGAAGAAAGACTCGACATCATGATCGTGCCAGTGTGATCCCAGGTCATTTCAGAACCGGCCTGTTTACCAGGCACCATTGAATTCTGGATAGAAAACTCTGAATTTCCATGGATAGAAATTTAATTTTCCTTTTTTTTTCAGGTCCAAGACAGGGACTTGAACTCAGTGTCTGGTGCATTTGCTCTTTGCTCTACCAACTCAGCCATGCCTCCAACCAGAAATTCAATTTTTTCTAACTGTTACATTCACCCTGATCCAGATCCTGTCTATAAATTCACCTTGAGTAGTACTCATTCTTATTTAGTTTTGTGTATGGTGGAGCTTGAACTCGAGCCCTTGAAAGCTTGCTTAGCTTGTTCTCTCAAGGCTGGTGTTCTACCACTTGAGCCACATCTCCATTTCCATGATAGTACTCAGCAGGTCTCTGAGCCGCCAGCCTTTCCTTCTTCCAATCTCTTTCTGCACTACAGCCATTACAGTCCTCTCAGAAGCTCAACTATGATTCTGGTTTCTGTGCTTGGAACTAATCATTGTGCAAAACCTCAAAAGTTGCAGTGGCCCTGAGACCCTTTGATGTCTCCGTACTATTCAGACTTGTCCTTGGTGATCTGAATTTCTTTCGGTCCCTGAAAAGCCCCCATTCTCTTTTCTCTGGGCCTGCTGCTTAGGATAGTCTGTTCCCAACAGCTAATTCAGTTCTCTCTTTTTTCTTTTCTTTTCTTTTTTTGGTGCTGGTCCAGAAGCTTGAACTCAGGGGTCTGGGTACTGTCTCTTAAAAAGCTCAAGGCTAGCACGCTATCATTGAGCCACAGCTCCACTTCTGGCTTTTTTTGGTGATTAATTGAAGACTCTTATGGACTTTCCTGCCCCAGCTGGCTTTGAACCCATCATCCTTTTAACTGATCCTCCTGAGATGCTCGGATTGCAGGAGTGAGCCACCAGTGCCGGCTCACTTCTCTTCTTTATAAAATCTCAGCTTTCCTGTCATTGTCATAATCCTACCAAGCTTAATTGATAGATGATTCAACTAGAAGCCAGTATTGCAAATCACCCCATTTGCCTTGCTGCCTTTATTTCCTTACCCTAGTAAGTTCCCAGAAGGGAGAGACTTGGATTAATTTATATCTCCATTCTCTGGGATGGGGCATGACACTCCACAGATACTGAACAGGTGTGCAGGTTACTGTACTGCAGAGAAATACTTGCAAACTAATTTTATCAAACCATCAGATTTCTGCAATGTAGCCCTCTAGTGATTCTACTGGGCTGAATTTCTTTTCAGGTGGCTTTTTTTTTTTCATTTGCCCTATACCATCTATTCTAGGGCCATACATGTGATAGTCTCCCCACTGAACCCCATATTTACTACCCACTGCTGTTGAGTGGTTACAGACCTTTTGAAGTTCCTAGTCCATGCCTTTGAACATCGCAGCCTGGGGTGCCATGTGGTCACAGTGATTGTGGACTGGAGGGAGCTGATGGAGAGGGTTTCACACTCCCAGGTTACATGGGTCCAGTGTTGAAGGACAGAGGAATGGAAGAGAACAAAGGTTCCTGCACATCATCTCCCACCTCAGCTTTTGGGAGCCCTGTGGCTCTGGGCTGTGCCTTCTCATGTATGGAATCCACTGTCACCTGCTGTCTGTATTGGGCACACAGAGATCACTGGGGCAGTCTGCTCCCGACATAGATATGAGAGAGGTAGTAAGGGTTCACCTAAGGCTGAGCCCCCTCCAGAGTGTGATTGCTCATGTCCTTCAGAATCCCCAGAGCACCTTCCACCCACAGCATCTGCAATTAGCCAAGTCTACTGACCTGCTTTTTGCAGGGTTGCCTCTTGTTTGGGTGAGGTACCCCCAGGTCTGTAACTAGCTCTTGAGAGCAAGCCTCAGGTCAGATGACACAGATGCCCAGGTGTGTCTCTAGCAGATTTTTCATATGTTTTTTATTGTAAAAATACTGTACAGAGGGGTTACAGTTACATGAGCAAGGTAATGAGTACAGTTCCTATCAAGCATTGTTACCTCCTCCTTTGTTTTTCAACATAGTATCTTGTACATCTCATTGTTACCATGGGTCAAACTGTATCCCCATTTAAGCATTTTGTTTTTTCCCTTCCCCTCCCCAAATTAGAGAAGTGTATATACAAGATGTAGGCACTGACATCAAATACAGTGAAAACAGGGGGTATGCCATGGGGGAGGAACATACAAAGAAACAAAAAAATCACATGGTACATTATAATATGTTAGAAACAATAGCAAGAAAGAAAAAACCACTTGTGTCCCTATCTTGATTTTTTTTTAAGTTCTTCTAGCCAGGCACCAGGACTGGGGCTCACGCCTATAATCCTAGCTACTCAGGAAGCAGAGATCTGATATGAGGATTGCAGTTTGAAGCCAGCCTGGGCAGGAAAGTGCCCATGAGACTCTTACCTTCAATTAACCACTCAAAAACCAGAAGTAGTGCTGTGGCTTAAGTGGTAGAGTACAAAGAGGTTCAGGAACAGTGCCCAGGCCCTGAGTTCAAGCCCCACAACTGACAAACAAAAAAGCTCTTCTACCTACCTGTCTATAACATTTTGTTCATGCTCAATTAGTGTATTTCCAATTTTGTACTGCCTTTATCATTTCCTCTAGAAAATTGTGTGGTTAATTCTATAATTCATAAATTTTAGAAATCTTGTTTTGTCTGGATACAATGGACAACTTCAAATACAGGATCAGGAAATGGAATCAGGAGCAAATCTGAAAATTATATTCCTTATTGTACTTTTTAAAAACTACTTTAAAAGTCAGGCACTGGTGGCTCATGCCTATAATCTTAGCTTCTCAGGAAGTTAAGATCTGAGGATCACAGGAAAGTCCTTGAGATGCTTATCTCCAATTAACTACCAGAAAACCAGAAGTGGAGCTGTGGCTCAAAGTGGTAGAGTGCTAGCCTTGCCTGACAAAGCTCAAGGACAGTGCACAGGCCACACAACCAACAACAACAAAAAAGAAAAAACTTTATTACAATGCATCTATTTTAGGTCTGGAGTTGAGACTCTGCCACACAATGCCAAGGTTCATTACAACTACGCCAACTTCCTGAAGGACCAGGGTCGGAACAAGGAAGCAGTCTACCACTACAGAACTGCCCTCAAGTAAGCACCACACCAGGAGACCGGAATGTATCCTCAGAGGTGGCTTGTTACTAAATTCTGTCTCAAAAGAAAAGCTCAGTATTCCAGTCTGCTCTAAATGTGGCAGCTCTGTCTTTCTGATTCATTGGTTTATTTATTTTTGTGTGTGTTAGTATTAGGCCTCCAGCTCAGGGCCTTACTCTCTAACTTGACGTTTTCCACTCAAAGCTGGCACTCTACCACTTAAGCCACCACTCCACTTCCAGCTTTTTGCTGGTTAATTGAAGTTAAGAGTCTCACAGATGTTCCTGCCTGGGCTGGCTTTGAACCATGATTCTCAGACCTCAGCCTCCTGTATAGCTAGGAGTACAGGTGTGAGCCACTGGTGCCCAGCTGGCTTCTGTCATACTCTGTATAAGGAAGAAGTATAAATATCAGAGATACTCATCATTTTGATAATTATCTGTTCTTGGTGAGTTCTTTTTAGAAGTTGCTGAGACAGACTTTCTCTCTCTCTCTCTCTCTCTCTCTCTCTCTCTCTCTCTCTCTCTCTCTCTCTCTCTCTCTCTCTCTCTCTCTCTCTCTCTCTCTCTCTCAACTGCTTAGTGCCTACTTCAGTCATATTGTATATTGCCATGTCTACCCACTGCAGGAAGAACCATCAGGGAAGGCAAGGTTAAAGACCCTGGAATTTGTTATCAGTTTCAGCAATTATCCCCAACTGCAGTAATGACCATAGCCATCCCAGAGGCTGTGGTGAAATTAGTTGTAAAAGTTGAATCTATATGAGCTCTCTCTTTTCTTGGTGCCAGTTCTGGGCCTTGAACTCAGGACCTGGGTGTTATCTCTGAGTATTTTTGCTCATGGCTAGCACTCTACCCCTTGAACCACATAGCTCCACTTCTGTTTTTTTTTTTTTTGGTTTTGTTTTGTTTTAATGCTTAATTGAAGATGAGAGCCTCATAAATAGCTAGGATTACAGGTATAACTCTTATCTTTAAGCACCAAAGAGCCAGAAGTAGAAGTCTGGATCAAAATGAAGTGCACTAGCATTGAGCAACTAAGGACCCCAAGCTCAAACTCTAGAACCAGAACACATACAAAAAAAGCTCACATGAGGGCAAGAGCTACTTACCAGCCTGACATGGGATGATTCTAGCTCTGTCCCATCTCCAGAAAGCCCACATATAAACCCAGAGAAGGTAGTGTGTGCTGGAATGGGTGTGGTGACAGATGGTTTATAAGCACCAGCCAGCTGCTCACACAGAACCAATCTGTCCACAGAGGGCAATGTAATTAACCTTTTTAGAAAGAAAACAAATAAAGCACAGACACAGATCCAAAAATCGCACAGCTGTACAGACATTCTTGTTTTCTAAGTCCTTTTCAGGAATATTTCCATGTACCATGGCAGTTTTCTACCCATCCTGCCACAAGAAAAAAAAATAAGAAAGCTTATTGTGTTCACTCCAGGTCTTGGAGAAAGGCTGCTTAACATTCATTGTATCTATTTAAGAGTAGTAACATTTCAGTCCATGTATTTCCTACAATCTCACCTATCAGGAGAATTCCATCCTTAGAAATGACTCCTTTCCTCAGGACATCCGAAAGCCATGGTTTCATTCTCAGAACCTTGGCATTCAGCGGGGCGGAGGGAGACCTTCCGGACCATTTTTGGAAGTCAAGTTGAATGGAGGTCACCCCCACCCCCTAGTGGAGTGTGTGCCACATTTCTCTAAATTGTATTTGACATTTTGTCCCCAGGGCTATCTTTCATGAGTCAGAAGGAGTACAGTGCTAGAAATACAGGGGCGGGGGGGAGGGGAAAGTAGGAAGACATGTTTGCTAAGTGTTTATGACCACTTCAGACAGAAACAGGTCAAGATGGAAGGAGAACAATTGAAAGGGTGACATTGATCAAAATGTATTATACTACTCACAGTTGAACAAAATGAATACCAGGAAGCTGAAATATGTTTTGTCTGGGGTGGGGTTGCTGTGGGGAGGGGACAGACAAATGGAGAAAGGATGGGTGGGCCAATACTGTCATAATGTTCAATGTACATGTATGAAAATTGAACTAGGTAACTTGAGGGGCTGGTGGGGTTGAGATGGGGGAGAATAATGGAAAGGATGACATTGCTCAAAATGCATAGAGTCATCAACTGCCATGTTGAATTGAGAGCCCTTTGTACAACTCCTTAAGGATAGATACAGTGGCTCACCCTATATTCCTAGCTAATCAGGAGGTTAAAAACTGAGGATTCTCAGTTACAAGCCAGCCTGGGAAAGAAAGTCCATGCAAAAAGCCAGAAGTAGAGCTGTGGCTCAAGTGGTAGGGCACCAGTGTTGAGTGAAAAAGCCAAAGGAGACCACCCAGGCTCTGAGTTCAAGCCCTAGTACCAGTACCAAAAATACATAAATGAAATAAATAAATGAAGCAGGTCCATAAAGTTAACAATTGTACATGGGTGTAGTTTAATCACATGATATGATGACTTGAATTTTGTGACATGAAAGAATCAAGAATTTTTAAAATGTCAAAGACAGATGATTGAAAACATCCTGTCAACCTGTGAAACAAAAGTTTCATTTGTATATATTTTAGACCGGAGAAATCTGGCTTCAGTAGTTAATTTTTTTCCCTAGACACATTGTCCTTTTGGGTTATTTTGTTGTTGTTTTTCTTCAGGAAGTAGAAAATAAATATGTGGCCTTAGCACAATTAGCCTCAAGTAAATTAATGTGTGGAGTAAAAATCTGAGTACCAAATAAGGGTGTGTGGACTCAGAAAGGAAATTACAAATAGTAGCACAGGAACCGATAATATTTGAACAATGAAATGACTTGTAAGGTATTAAAGCTATAAAAATTAATAGCATTTTTACTTTTGAACAGATTGTATAACATTTCAAATAAATCACAGAAATAAAATACAAAACCAAACTCCAGTTGCAAACTTCTGTCTCTAGACAGAGGGGTGATGTCACTTTCCTAGTTTATCCCTCCCATCCCTACCCACAAATTGTATAGTTCCTTTTCCACATAGTGTCTAGTAAGTACCACTTTGTTCAGCCATTGGTCCCTCTATTTCTTTAGCTTTTTTGCTCAAGGCTAGTGCTCTACCACGTGAACCTTGCCTCCACTTCTGGCTTTTTGCTGGTTAATTGGAGATCACAGTTTTGTGTACTTTTCAAAGGCTCTGCTGCTTGAGCAACACTCTCAGAAGGTTTCCTTTTTTTTTTTTTTTGGTCTGGTTTTCTCACGGACTTTCCTGCCTGGGTTGGCTTTGAACCACAGTCCTCAGATCTCAGCCTCCTGAGTAGCTAGGATTATAGGCGTGAGCCACCGGCGCCTGGCCAGAAGATTTGCTTTTTAGTTTGTTTTAGAATTTCTCACTTTTCCTGGTTTCAAATTTCAGTCATCCTACTTTCCCCTCTAAAGTAGCTGGGATTTTAGGCATACTCCACAAAGCCCATTCCAACCAGAAACAATTTTTTTTTTTCAGTGAGTAAGACTCATAGATAGACAGTATATAAAGAAATCCACCAAATACTGAAAAAGAGGGAAGGGAACTTTAGAGGACTATAATTGATGGAGTTAACTTGTCAGAGTATACTGTACATATCTATGGAATTACCACAGTGAAAACTGCTTGTATTATTTGAGGCACGCTAATAAGAAAATTTAAATTATTAAAAACACACAGAGAATCTAACTAGGCAAGTTTCCCACATCTATTTGGTTTCTTTCGCTTCTATCATTAAGGACTGGTTTCTGTGTGATGCCACTTGAGTAAAGTGGGCAGAGAAACCAGAAGCCGAAAGCTGTAATTGTAAAATTTATGGATTCACTGAAGGTTAAATGTCTCATGTATTATTGGAGGGAAAAGCCAAGTCAGAGCGACAGGCCCTGGGATCAAGCCCTAGCACTGATGCACGCCATGCATACACGTGCGCGCACACACACACACACACACACACACCACACACACACACACACACACACACAGTACCCTGATGAGACAGAGATGGAACATGCCAATGGATGCTATATGCATCCATTTTTAATATACCCAAGGAACTGAACTATGTAGCCACAGTGATTTAGCTTCTTCACTTCTGAATTAAAGAAGACACATTGATTCCTTTCCTTTCTTTATTTCTTCACTAGCTTAAGTTTGGTTTTCTGTGATATCTACTGCATTCTACGTAACATGTGCTTTTGAACATTAGGAAAGCTGGTTTTCACAACATTGTATGTATCTCATTTTTAGATCTTTAAGTGTCTTAAGTTCTCATGATATTCATACAGAGAACTCTATCAAGTCTACATCAAGGTAGAAACAAATTGCAATAGAAGGGAAATGGGGGACAGGATGTAAAGCTATTTGGGAGATTATTTTTTCTTATAGGGAGATACCACTGTCCTCTCTCAGTCATGGATGTCTTAAAAATGACCCCCCTCCTTGCTTCTGAAGCTGGCCCCACATGGCTCACACCTGTACTCCTAGCTACTCAGGAGGCTAAGATCTGCTAATTGAAGTTCAAAGCCAGCCCAGGCAGGAAAGTCTGTGAGACTCTTATCTCCAGTTAACCACCGGAAAACTGGAAGTGGCGCTGTAGCTCAAGTGGTAGAGCATTAGTTAGCCTTGGGCAAAAAGAGATCAGGGACAGAGCCCAGGCCCTGATTTCAAGCCCCAGGACTGACAAAAAAAAAAAAAAGGGGGGGTGGCGGGGGGGGGGGGGAGAGAATTTGGTGTTTGATTTTGGTGAAGCAGACCAGAAGGAGGGGAAAAAAAGAAGTCTGTGTGTACCTGACTTGGAAATCATGGCTTGATGCTGTTGATCACCCAGGTTGTATCCTCGCCACGCCAGCGCTCTGAACAACCTGGGAACACTGACCAAAGACACTGCGGAGGCCAAGATGTACTACCAAAGGGCACTGCAGCTCCATCCTCAGCACAACCGGGCTCTCTTCAACCTGGGGAACCTGCTCAAGTAAGTGCCAGGTTGCCCAGCCATGACCATGCGTCGAGCCTTCAAAGCTTTACTTTAGATACAACATTTCATGCTATAACTACTGCTGTGTCTACAGGCCACTGAATAAAAGTGCTTTCAAATATTGGGAGAATATAATATTCATCTCGTGTGTGTGTGTGTGTGTGTGTATGTGTGTGTGTGTGTGTGTGTGTGTGTGTGTGTGAGAGAGAGAGAGAGAGAGAGAGAGTGTGCTGGTGCTAGAACTCATGCTCTTGTGCTCTAACTTGGTTTTGTCACTCAAGGTAGGCAGTCTACCTACCACTGGAGTCACATCTCTACTTTTAGCTTCATGCTAGTTAACTGGATATAGGAGTCTTGTCAACTTCCCTGCTTAGACTGTCTTTGAATCCAGAGCCTCAGATCTCAGCCTCTTGAGTAGGTAGCGTTACAAGTGTGAGAATCTTGTATTGTTGTATTCTCCTTTTTCATAATAAATCTTTCAATTTTATTACATAGTTTCACCCTCTGAGTCCATCTCACACTACCCACATTTATAGCAGCTACTATAACCTTGACTTTGAAGGAAATAGGATTCTTTGCACTGTCCAGCAGACCTAAGAAAGACATGATTCGGTCAGAGGATCCCCTTGCTGCAGCTCATTTGAATTCTTGGAATCATAACACAGACAGCTTTAGATCCAGCCCCAGTGCCTACCTCACTGCATGTGATCCAAATGTATTTGGCCTCTCTTGTGCCGTTTCCTGTGTCTCCAAGGCTGGTCTGTCACTCCATGCAGCACATTTGTAGAGTGAAAGCCTGGCAAAGAGCAGCCTCTTCGTTTATGTTAATGGTTGTTGGCTTTGTTTGGAACCCAAAGAGTCAAAAACGAAAAAGAATGAAGAGAAAATAAAAAGGAAAAATTAAGACTAACATAAAATTTTTATTCATGAAGAGAGCTGAAGTCAAGATGGTCAGGCGACCATAGCAAAATGTCTCAATCAGGGTATGAGGAAACAGTTCTGTGAGTTTATGGTTAAAATGGTTGGTAGTGTTTGTTACTAAAATGGAATATGAACAGATCTTTAAAAATTATGCTGTAGTTGGTGCTGGTGGCTTAAATGTCTGTAATACTAGCTACTCAAGAGTCTGAGATTTGAGGTTCAAAACCATCCCAGGCAGGAAAGTCTGTGAGACTCTTATCTCCAGTTAACCACCAAGAAAAATCTGGAAGTGGAGCTGTGGCTCAAATGTTGCTAACTTTGAGGGGGGTGGTGGGGGTGAAAAACGCTCAGGGGCAGTACCCAGGCCCTGAGTTTAAGCCCCAGGCCTGGGACCAAAAAAACAAAAAAGAAATAAATCATGCAATATCTGGGTATGGCTGGATGTGATCACATAAGTAATCATCTAAGGTTCCAACTTTCTATTTTTTTTGATTGATATGATATTATACTCATGATTATTAATTATTTCAGCTTGAGTAATGTTTAAATGCTTTACACAGTTAGCAAGGGAAGAAACCCTTCCCCAGTGTTTCCTTACTGTACTGGCTGCACTCCACACAGTTGAAGACAGATGACAGCCACACAGGAAGCCCAGTGCAGAGTACAGGCTTTATGAAACTCTGCTCTTGTTTACATTCCCTTGAAGGAATGGAATGTCATCATTTTCTTTCCATGCATAAATATTTTTAGCAGAGGATGATCACACGGGCCTGACTGCTTTGCCAGATACAAGAGTTTGCAGGCATCTCCTGTGCCTTGCAAGTCATCCCTGCCCCCACGAGCGCCTCATCTTCCCTGAGCTCATTTGTACTTGAGTTCCTTTAAACCCCAATACTTTGGAATGACTTAAAAAGGTGGAGCAAGGACAGAATGATTCAATTAAATTTTAATGCAATCGCAATAGTCATTGGACATTTCCCTTTTCTAATGGCCCTAATTCTCATAGCATTATCATACCTTATCATACCTAGCAAAAGATCAACTCTGCCTTTGCACAAAAGTAAAATTGTATAGACAGAGGTTTCTTTTTTTTTTCTCAGTACTTGGAGTTGAACTCAGGACCTCAAGGTCTTGCTTGGCTTTTTTGCTAAAGGCTGGAGCTCTACTACTGAAGTTATACCTCCACTTCCAGCTTTTTGCTAGTTAATTGGAGACTATCAGGTTTGTCTTCCCTGGCTGGCCTCCAGCCTCAATCCTCAGATCTCAGCCTCCTGAGTAGGATTACAGGTGTGAGCCACCAGTGCCTGGCACAGAAGTCAATTTTTTCTTGTAGAGAAATTCTCCTAACTGTTCTGGTATAGCTCATGTAGGGAAGATTCAAGTAGTTAGAATGAGCAGCCGTGATTCAGTGGAGGATTGTTCAGAGGATGAATTATGTGAGTGTAGTACAGTCATGTGACTATGCTGAATCTGAATGCTGCATTAGAAAACTGAGCATAGCAACAGGACACATGATCATTACCAAATCAATAAATAGGGAAAGCGTAAGCTTTCATTATAATGTCTAGTACTAAACATTAGATCAGTGCTTGTAGAACTATAGTCACAGCAAAATTATCACTTCCCAGTGTATATTTCTGGCTTCTGACATTGAATTCAGGATAATGACCCAGTGTCTTTCCGTAGTACTTAAGCAAAGAAAACTGTCACCCAAGAAAATGTAGACATTCAGAGCTGATTCTCCCTAAGAGCAAGGGAAATCACTGGGAGAAGACCTAAATGCAGAAGACAAAACTGAAGGCAGAAAGAGAGTCTGGCTGGGCCATCAGGGCAGAGGCCTCCTTCCACAGATTCTGCCTCCCTCACCATGGCCCTGAGCAGTCCTGTGTGCAGACCCCTGGACATCTCATCCCCATGGCCCTGAGCAGTCCCGTGTGCAGACCCCTGGACATCTCATCCCCATGGCCCTGAGCAGTCCCGTGTGCAGACCCCTGGACATCTTATCCCCATGGCCCTGAGCAGTCCCGTGTGCAGACCCCTGGACATCACCATGGCTTTGAGCAATCCTGTGTGCAGGTCCCTAGACATCTCATCACCGTGGCAGTGTGCAGTCATACATGCAGGCCCTTTGTGCATATCTTCAAGACCCATTGCCCCTAGAAGACATGACTGACAGACTGATTGGACCACAGAGGTCTATGTTGAAACAGGCACCAATTAGAGGGACTATAAACAATGCATGGAGAGCTGCAGGCTGTGTTGAGCCTCTGCTTGAGTCTGGGGACTGATAGCGCTCTCAGGCTGTCCAATGATCGTATCTCTCTCCTAGAGAGATACCTGATTAACCCTGCACACTGCACCCCAGGTGATGCCCTTCCTTGAGACCCCCCCTGTCTAGTGGGTGCTCTGCTTATATTTTTCTTTGATAGATGTTGGCCATTTTACTTCTCCCCTTATATCTTTGAGACCATCAAGGAAATCTAGACAAACGTATTGCAGGTTTTCAATATCAAGACCAGCCCAAGTTTTTAAGAAAAATCTGAAAATGAAATATCTCATGATTCTCTCACAGCTGGTGGTCACAGTATTTTCTACTTTCATGAATGGTATCTTTTGATAGAACCAAAAGATCATCCTTGGCATTTTGCCTGGCTTATCCTGGGTTGGTTGCTTGGTCTCCATTCAGAACTGTGTCTACCATGATGCACTTGAAAGAGGAGTTCAAAGCATCTCCACATCATTGCCAACATTGCCACTGACTCCATGCTACCCAAGTAATGTTACCACGTGACCTGCCAGAGGACCAGTACAGACTGGTTAACAGACTTACAGATTATTCAGTGAAGCTTTGAAGAAGCACAGAGCAGAACATAGAAGGTAGAGAAATCAGTGAGCCATTTGTAGCTTCTTCTGTGACTTCACATTCCTTTCTAATGAGAATTCACTCACAGGAAGAATCTATTATTAGTGTGTTCACATGCCATAGTGTAATTCGCATGTAACCAAATCCAGAATGAATTGCCTAATGTTTGATAGAAGAAACGAGAATTTTAAATCTAATCAGAGGATTTCTACAAAGTGTTCATAAAAGATATTCTTTTCCTTCTTTGTTATCTTTAGGTCCCAGGAGCAAAAAGAAGAAGCTATTGCCCTACTGAGGGATTCCATTAAATATGGTCCAGAGTTTGCAGATGCGTATTCAAGCCTAGCTTCACTATTGGCGGAGCAGGTAATTTTTTTCTAATTTGTTTTACATGGTCTAATTTTAAATGTTATACTGATAAAAACCTATGTTCGTGCCATACCACTAACAACCATTAAGCTCATATTAGACACTAATTTTCTTTTTGTTTTGTTTTTATTTTTATTTTATTGTATAATCTTTGAGATCTGTGGATGGTGGTTTGAAGCCAGATAGAGCAATTAAGTCCATTATACTCTTATCTCCATTTAAGCACCAAAAAAAGCTGAAAGTGGACCTTTGGCTCAAGTGGTAGAGTGCTATCCTTGAGCAACAAATCTTGCTGACAGCTCCCAGGCTCTGAGTTCAAGCCCCAGGACTGGCACATATACTCACCAAAATAAATCTCACTGACAGCTCCCAGGCCCTGAGTTCAAGCCACAGGACTGGTACACATACTCATAAAAACAACAAATCTGATGGGGGTGTAAAAAAAAAGAAACCCTATTGTAATGTTGGTAGGAATACAAACTAACAATCTTATGATCCAGCAATGCCACTCTGAAAGTATTTATCCCAAGATTCTTTTTTTTTTTTTTTGTGAACATACTGTACAGAGGGGTTACAATTACATGGGCAGGATAATGTGTACATTTCTTATCAAGCATTGCAGCCTCCTCCTTTGTTTACCCTTCACATCCTTCCCAGCCTCCCCCCCCACCCCCCCCTCCCAATCCTCCCCCCCCCCCCATTAAACGACTTGTTTTTCCCCATCTCCTCCACAAGTTATCCCGAGATTCTAAGTCAGGATACAATTGAGACACTTGAACACTAAATATTTCACTATTTGCCATAACTAAGATGTTCCAAATGTATGTGTGGATCAAGTAACTGTCAGCAAGATTTGTTGCTCAAGGATAGCACTGTACCACTTGAGCCAAAGGTCCACTTTCAGGTTTTTTTTGGTGCTTAAATGGAGATAAGAGTATCATGGACTTAATTGCTCTATCTGGCTTCAAGCCACCGTCCACAGATCTCAGCCTCCTGAGTAGCTAGGATTACAACTGTTGATTGTATTTTTTCTTTTTTTCTTTTTGGTAGTGGGGCTTGAACTCTGGGCCTGGGCACTTGTCCCTCAGCTCTTTAGCTCAAGGCTAGCGCTCTACCACTTGAGCCACTGAGCCACTTCCAGTTTTCTGAATGATTTATTGGAGATAAGAGTCTCACAGACTTTCCTGCCAGGGATGGCTTTGAGCTGCAATCCTCAGATCTCAGCCTCCTGAGTAGCTAGGATTACAGGTGTGAGCCACCGGGGCCCGGCTGTATTCTTGATGTGGTCATTTTTCTTGGGTGAGAATTCTATGTCTGTTTTCTTCTTGACAGACTTTAGAAGCCTCATTTTCTTCTCTAAAGTAATCTGTGTAGAGCAGGAGGCCCTTAGACAAAGATGATGTCTTATTTGTCAATATATTTGGAACAAAGTCTATCAAGATTAATACATGATATTCACTGTCTTTATTGCTACTTACTGTCATTTTTTCTGAGATATTGCTAATAGATGAAAGAAAGTCTCTGAACTTAACATGGAGCCAATTACTAAAAATGTTGTATATCCTTAGTCTTAATTCCTGTTAGAAAATGACAGGCAGGGGAAAGTGAAGGAGGGATTGACATTGTCCTAAAAGAAATGTACTCATTCCCTGACTTATGAAATGGTAACCCCTCTGTACACCACCAACAATACAATTTTTTATATGTATATATTTTTTTCTGTTAGTGGTCTTGAACTCTGGGCCTGGGCACTGTCCCTGCACTCTTCAGCTCAAGGCTAGCCCTCTACCACTTGACCCACAGTGCCACTTCTGGTTTTCTGGTGATTAATTGGAGATAAGAGTCTCATGGACTTTTCTGCCTGGGCTGGCTTTGAACTGTGATCAGCCTCCCGAGTAAGTAGGAATAAGGTGTGAGCCACCAGCACCCGGCTAAAATGATATTATTTTTAAAAAAGAAAATGACAGGCTTGTAGGATGGGCTCCTCTGAGAACATCTCTCACAACATATGACAGGTGGGAGCCAGGTGGAGGTGCCTCACAACTGTAATCCCAGCTTCTTTGGAGGCTGAGATCTAAGGACAGCTCAGCTCAGGTAAAAGAAGATCAGAGATCTCCAATGAACCAGCAACTGTCAGAAGTGGAGGAGTGACTCAAATGGTAGAACAACCACCTTAAAAGAAAAAGCTAAGGGAGAGCCTGAGGTTCCGAGTTCATGATATCAATTACGTAAAGATCAGAGGAAAATCTTTCTTGTCAGAAGTAATAGACTGTGTGAGTCGTGTTTGCAGTGGGAAGGGCAGCATGGCATGGCAAGTGCAGTCACGCACATGTCAGCTTCTCCTCCTTTTCCTGCGCCCATCACTGTGTTACTCCTTACATGCTATGGGCTTACTTTCTTTTGTGTGTGTGTTGGGTGGGGGTGGGGTGCCAGTATCTGGACTTGAACTCAGCATCTCACCCTTGCTCATCTTGGTTGCTCTCAGCTGGGAGAACTCTACCACTTAAGACATACCTCCAGCCTTGTTTACCTGGTAATTTTACATAGAAAGCATTATGAAACTTTTCTGTCCAGGCTGCCTTTGAACCGTGATCCTTTGAATTTCATCCTCCTGAGAGCCACCAACACCTGGTACTCCTGTAAGATGCTTATCCTCCTCCTCTTCTTCCTCCTCCTTCTCCTACTTTTCTTCCTTCTCCCCCTCTTCTCTCCCCCCTTCTTTTCTTCTTCTTTTTTTTTTTTGTCGGTCATGGGGCCTGAACTCTGGACCTGGGAGCTGTCCCTCAGCTCTTCAGCTCTAGACTAGTGCTGTACCACTTGAGCCACAGTGCCACTTCCAGCTTTTTCGCTTATGTGGTGTTGAGGAATTGAACCGAGGGCCTCATGCATGCAAGGCAAGTGCTTTACCACTGAGCCACCTTCCCAGCCCTTCTGTTTTTTTTGATGCAAGGATTGAACTCAGGGCCCAGGTGATGCCCCTCAGCTTATTTTAAGCTCAAGGCTAGCTCTCTACCATTTGAACCATAGCTCCATTATTCTCAGATCTCAGCTTTGTAATTAACTAGGTATGAGCCACTAATGTCCAGCTGTATGTAGTTTTGACCAAGTGTGATCAAAGTTTAATGAGAAATTTAAATAAGCAAATAAATAAAATCTTAAAGAATGGTTTAAAAAAATCAAAAGAGATTCCAAAAACAATTTTTAAATCCTGTGCCCAAGGCCCAGCTCAGATGCTGCCAAGAAGCTCTCAGCCAATGCCTAGTCATTGTCTATTGTGATTAAATAATTGTGATCTGTTATTTCATTTTGTGAATTCCTCCTCCCTCCCAAAGTACAGCCCTGACCGCTGTGTGGACTGCACATGTGCAGTACTGCAACTGTATGCCCTGAGCATGCACGGTACAGACCTTATGGTACAGTCCTGACCTCTGTCTGCTGCCCTGACCTCTAAGTTCTGAGCATGCACAGATCTTGCTCATGTGGTCTCCTTGGAACCACATGTGGACTCACTGAAACCACCCTTAAGTGTAATTCATATTGGCTGGAATGCAGGGAGGCTCATAACAGTGCAGCTCAATGTCCGTGCTAGAATGATGATTAGTAGATGGCTTCTTCCTGTCCTGCTTCCAGTATGCAGGTTTTTTGCTTCTGTGTATTGAATTTTGTAAAACTTTCTCATGTCTTTCTCTTTGGTTGCCTTTGGAAAGGCAAGATTTAAAGAAGCTGAAGAAATCTACCAGGCTGGGATTAAGCACTGTCCAGACAGCTCAGATTTACACAACAACTATGGAGTTTTCTTGGTCGATTTTGGTAAGTGAAATTCAAATGAACATGTTCTGGGACAATTCTATACTGAATGTTCTCTACTGAACAGATGACCACAACCTAGATGATGCCTCAGAAATCAGCTCTGCCAGCCCAGGAATCAGCTCTGCCGGCCCTGCAAAATGTTGCCACTGAGATACTCATTTCTCTAAACCTGCACTAAAACCTGCCATTCCTCATGCTTATGTCTCTAAAGAAAATTCCCCAGATGGCAAGAAATAGCCTTGATTTATGAGCCCCAGTTTCAGTCCAGCCTGGAGAAAAAGTTAGTGAGACCCCATCTCAGTGAGCAAACTGGACTGGAGAGCTTGCTGATGACATTTCAGATACTCTGGAGGAAAAGGTAGAAATATTCCCAGTCCTAGGCTGTCCACACAGAAAATAAGACCCAATCTGAAAACAATGAAGCTGAAATGGTCACAGGTATGGCTCCCCGGGCAAAGTGCTTTCCTACCAGCATACAATGAATACTTAGGAGTCATTCAGTGCACTTGCATGTAATGCAAGAACACTGTTATGTTCTTATTAACTAGTAGACCCGCTTCCCTGCAATAAAACACCATTTCAATTATTTTTCAATAGGAAATGCTTGAAAATATCTTTCTTTTCTAGGGAATAAACTCTTGTGTTTTATGGAGTATAAGTTTACATTATGTTACATGGAGAAAAACTTTTTTTGGATATAAATTGTTGTGCACTGCCCCCTGCTGGTGGATGCGCTACTTTACAACAAAGTAAGCTCTTACCGGCCTGATATAAACCTGTTTTTTAATGCATCATCACAGTCCCACCTCTACCCCTGGAGGGGATGACAGTTGGGTGGCCTCTGTGACATAATGGCTTTGGCATCTCATGTTCAAAAAAGACATAATCAGGAAGGCTGCTGTGCAGACCGCAAGAGCTCCATTCCACGTAGAACTTGAGACTGTTTTCAAGCTCAGTTTGCTTGGCTACTGTTTCATTCCCAAGCTTCTTTGGGGCCCTTTCTCAGACCAGTAGCTTGGCTCTCATTCTGAGCTTTACGTTTGCCTGCCCTAGGATTTAGTTCTTTGCACTTTAGAATCTATCTGTAAAGTACTGATTTTGTTGTTATTGTGCTTTTAAAGAAATACTCTTAAACCAAGCACTGTTGAGTCACACCTGTAATCCTAGCTACACAGGAGGCTGAGATCTGAGAATCGAGGTTTGAAGCCAGCCTGGGCAGATAAATCCAATAGATTCTTATCCCCATATAACCAGCAAAAGCCCAATGTGATGGTGTACCTGGTGTGCCTTAAGTGGTAGAGCACCAACCTTAAGCAAAATAGCTAAGAGATAGCACAAGGCCCTGAGTTCAAATTCAACATACACACACACACACACACACGCACACAATTGAAATCTCCTTGGTAGTAAAAAATGGTTCCCCACCCCTGAAACTAAGTGAGGCCACTAATATTCTGTCTTTCTGAAGGAGAACCAGGCACTGACCAAGGCCTTTCCTGTTTTCTCCCCCTGGGGGCAGGGTCTCCAGAGAAGGCAGCCGCCCACTACCGAGAGGCCATCAGACTTAGCCCAGGTCATCACGTGGCCATGGTCAACCTGGGAAGACTCTACAGGTCCCTGGGAGAAAACAGCCTGGCTGAAGAGTGCTATAAACGGTACAGTTGCTTTTCTTTACTTTTTCACTTTTCCAGAATCTTTACTGTTCCTCACTTTCTAACTTTTGTAGCTACTTTTGCAATCACATACTACCATTTTAGTTAATTGGGACAGAGAGAATGTCAGATTAGGGGCAATTTTTGCCAGTCTTGACTATACAGATTCTTCTTTAAAAAGGATCAATTATGTCCTAAGGAGTGACTTCCATTTTCCTGCTGGTTAGACCAGGAATTCTATGCCAATATAGTTAATGCAGTGTGTTCTGGATTACATTTCGGAAGTGGGAGGCAGATGAAGACTAGGTTGGCTTTAGACCCCCAGCAAGTATTAATCACCATTAAGGAAAATCCTGGGCCAGCTGTGTGGGCAGCCGAGGGTGTTAGGTTCCGGGTCACTCACGACCCACTTCTTATAAAACCTTGATCTTGACACAAAAAGACTGTGGAAGCCAGCTGCTTGTGTTCACGGTCATCCTAGCTGCTCAGGAGGCTAAGCTCTGAGAATCGAAGTTCAGTGCCAGCCCAAGTAGGAAAGTCTTGGAGACTCTTATCTGCTAAAAGCTGGAAGTGGAGGTGTAGATCAACTAGTAGAGTGGCAACCTTGAATAAAAAAGCCAAGCATGAGCACAAGGCCTGAGTTCAATTCCCAGTACCAGCACCAGAAAAAAAGAGTTGAAGCAGCGTCTCAAAGGCTGGAAGTCCTTCCTCAATCTGCTTCTGGAAATGTGTCTCATAGGAAACAGTAACACTTTCCGTTTTCCCCAACTCAGAGCCCTGCAGGTAGCACGCACTGCCGAGGTCCTGTCCCCCCTGGGAGCACTCTACTACAACACGGGCCGGCTCAAGGAGGCGCTGCACATTTACAGGGAAGCCGCAGCGCTACAGCCTTCGCAGAAGGAGCTCCGCCTGGCACTGGTGAGGGGCAGGCGAGGAGGGGGTGCTGGGGACAGTAGCACATGCACACAGGCGCTGTACCACCAGGCGCAGAGCTGCAGGGATGGTGCTAGTGACGTCCATGCTGTCCATATTCCTAACCAGGTGCGGCCACCCCAGACACCACACACCCACAGCACTTAGATTAGTTTCAAGTCAGTAGCTCTGTCTCTTTTTGTCTCCCTCCCACTTTGCTTTCTTCCATTTTCTCCTTCCTTCCTTGCTTTCCCTCTGCCTGCCTGCCTGCCTGCCTGCCTTCCTTCCTTCCTTCCTTCCTTCCTTCTTTCCTTCCTTCCTTCCTTCCTTCCTTCTTCCTTCCTTCCTTCCTTCCCTCCTTCCCTCCTTCCCTCCTTCCCTCCTTCCCTCCTTCCTCCCTTCTTTCTTTACTTCTTTTCTTCCCTTCTTTGTTGCCAGTGCTGGGAATTGAACTATGGTCCTTACACTCATTTGACTTTTTGCCCAAGGCTAGTGTTCTACCAGTTGAGCCATACCTCTAACCTGACTTTTGCTGGTCAATTGGAGATGGAGCCTCAAAATCATTTCTGCCTAGACTGTTTTCAAACCACTATCCTCAAACCTCTTGAGTTGGCTTTTTTTTTTTCTTGCAGTGCTAGAGATTAACCCCAGGGCCTTCACAAGTTAGGCAACTGCTCTATCAGTGAGCTAAATCTTTGGCCCTAATTATTGTTATTTTGTTTGTCACCACATCTAAGCAAGTATGTATATGTATACATGTTCACATGTGTGTATTTGTAACTGTCTATAAGTAATGCCTCTTAGTACATGGGGTAATTTTTTTCTGGCCCATGTGAGAATTACATATAGGCATCATTTCCCCTGATGTCTAAATATTCAGCATGTAGCTCTGAGGAAGGAGGAAATTGTGTAGCATGCTACAGGGGTGTTGTCAAGTCAGAAAAACCAACATCAGCTGAGCGCTGATAACATGCCTGTAATGCTAAATACTCTGGAGCTGGTTCAAAACTAACCCAGGCAGAAAAGTCCAAGAGATTTTTTCCTTCAACTAATCAGCAAAAAGTTGGAAGTAGAGTTGTGTCTCAAGAGCACCATTCTTGAGCAGAAAAGTCACCTAGGAGTGTGAGTCCCTGAGTATGAGCACCAGTATACACACACACACACACACACATCAACTTTGGTATCAATAATAATTTTACTTCAATATTTGAAATTTCACTTCTTTTTTTAGATCTGCAGCAAATCACACTAGCCTTATTACAATATTCTGTTAAAATGATAGGAAATTAGGTTTTGCACTAGTCTGTCTCTCCTCCTTTTTTTCTTTCTTTTGACTGTCCTGGGGCTTGAACTCTGGGCCTGGGCTCTGTCTCTGTGCTTATGGCACACCCTCTACCACTGCCACAGTGCCACTTCTGGCTTTTTCTATGTAGTTTATTGGAGATAAGAGTCTCATGGACTTTGGCTTCAAACTGTGATCCTCAGATCTCAGCCTCCAGAGTAGCTAGTAGTACAGGTGTGAACCTCTGGTGCCCAGCTTAGTCATTTTTTTTTTCTGAAGAGGCAAAAGCCATTTCACTGGATTAATGTTGGCATTCCTGCCAGTCACTGGCCTTAATATACAAAGAAAGATGTAAGCTTATGCCTGTAATTGGACCTACTCAGGAGATCTAGAGGATTGAGGTTCCAGTGCTAGCCAGAAGAGACTTTGAGACTCTCCTCCAAAATAAGCAGCTATTTTGGCTTGACTGCAGGTGTGGCACAAGTGGTAGAGCGGCAGCCTAGAAAAGAAGGGGGGAGTAAGTGTGAGGCCCTAAGTTCAAGTCCCAGTACTAGAAATCATTCAGCAACCAAGCAAGCAAAGGAAGGCACCCTGAGACATGAAAGCCCCGTGGTTTTGCAGGCACAGGTTCTGGCAGTGATGGAGCAGATGGAAGAAGCAGAACAGATTATGAGTCACATGGTGGCAGAGGAGGCGGGGTGCCTGGAATGCTATCGCCTCCTGTCTGCCATTTACAGCAAGCAGGAACACCATGACAAGGTAGAGACCAAGCTGGGCCTGAGGAGGAGATGTGTACGTGTGGGATCCCAGATTGCAAGTCGTGCTGTGGGCATGCGTGGGTCTCCAGCTGAGTCACAGGCCAAGGAGAGCAACTTCATTAGGTGGCATGTTGAATCTTAGCAACTTGCACAGATGCCCCTTAACCCCAGAGCCCTCTTGAAATACGCTTAGCTCCTTCTTGGTCTTGCCATCATCTTTGTGTTAGGCTAACTCCCGAAAGGCTGGTGTTCATGGGCTTTATCTTCTGACTGATTCTGTATGGAGACCTGTCATGATCCCATAAGGTAGATCCATGTTACCACTGCCAGGATTTTCTCTACTTCGAAAACCACATAGTGGTTTTCAAACTAGTGCCAGTGGCTCATGCCTGCAATACTAGCAGTTCTGGAAGAACATGGCTCAAAGCCAGCCTGAGAAGAGCTCACTGACTCTTATTTCCAATTAACTAGCAAAATGCAGGACTGGGGGCATGGCTCAAGTGGTTGAGCACCAGCCTTGAGAAAGAATCTTGGGAGAAGCTTTGGGGCTTAAAAGAAAAACAAGATGTTGGTGCATTGAGAGAGAGAGGTAGGGACTGGCCTATGAACAGGAGAAGAAATGGCTTTGTCAGGGTCATTAATGCTGTGTGAGGAAATCAGAGGACATGAAGAATGTGGTTCACCCAGCTAATGTATGTGAAGGAGCAGATTGAATCTCCTCATCTATGCTAGGCTTTCTTGATGAAACTGTTGGTCAGGTCTCCATATGCGCCCTCTGCAGGCACTCAGTGCAATCAACCAGGCTCTGCAGCTGAAACCAAAGGACCCCAAAGTGCTGTCTGAACTGTTCTTCACCAAAGGAAACCAGCTGAGAGAGCAGAACTTTCTTGACAAAGCATATGAGGTAAGACTCTTAAAATGATGCCAGTACATTTGTTGATTCAAATGAAGACTTCATAATCTTTGTGTGTGCACACACACAGGTGCTGGGTCTTGAACTCCGGGCCTGTTCTTTTTTTTTTTTTTTTTGGGTCCGGTCGTGGGGCCTGAACTCTGGGCCTGGGCGCTGTCCCTCAGCTCTTCAGCTCAAGGCTAGCACTCTACCACTTGAGTCACAGCGCCACTTCCGGCTTTTTTCTTTTTGCTTATGTGGTGCTAAGGAATCGAACCCAGGGCCTCAAGCATGCAAGGCAAGCGCTCTACCACTGAGCCACCTTCCCAGCCCATGGGCCTGTGTTCTTGCTTGGCTCTTTTGATCAAGGGTAGTGCTCTAACACTTTAGCCACAGGTCCACTTCTAGCTTCTTCATGGTTAATTGGAGATAAAAAGTCTATCAGATTTGTTTACCAGAGCTGGTTTTGAACTGTGACCTTCATACCTCAGTGTCTTGATCAGCTGCAATTAGAGATATAGGCCGTCAGGACCCAGTTTCACATTTACTAACTACAGGTTTGGGATAAAATCAATACAGACATAGAAATGCCACCATTTATCCTGGTATCTGATAAAAACCACCAGTTAAAATTGCTGATGTTATAAAATTACACTAAATACATTATGCTAGAAAATAAAATGTCAGATCATTGTGTGGGGAAATAAGCCAGTGAGAAGTTATTGAAGTATTATTTTCAGAATCAGTGGCTCACACCTGTAATCCTAGCTACTCAGGAGGCTGAAATCAGGAGGGTAAGCCTAGACACAAATGTCTGAAGACCCTCCCCCCCCCACCATAACCAATCAGCAAAAAGCCAGCACCAGAACAGTCTATGAGGCTCTTATCTCCAACTGACCAGCAAAATGTGAAAAGTGGAGCTGTTGCTCAAGTGGCAGAGCACCAGCTTTGAGCAAACAAGCTGAGCGAACATAAGTCCTGGGCTCAAGCACTGGAGGTGTAGCTGAAGTAGTAGAGCATCAATTGAGCCAGGAAGATAAGCATGCAAGAGACCATGAGCTTAAACTGGAGCTGGCCAAAGAAAATGAAACAAAGCAAGACTTATGAAAAACAACTGTTCCCCTAGTAAGACACATAATGGGCATTAGCCCTAGGGTTAAACTAAACAAGCAAAAATTCAATGATTTGGGTTTTCTTTGTAAATTGTATTTATTTATATTTTTTTCAGTGCTGAGGATTGAACCCATGGCCTCATGCATGCTAAGCACCTGCTTTATAATGCTCTGTACTTTTGCCTTCAGATTTTATGGTTTTGAAAAAGACATTTTCTTCCCAACTCCACTTACACCTTAGCATGCCCCAAAGAGCAATTTTCTTATAGGTCTGTAGGAAATGCATTGTTATTACAGAAATCACTTGATTCCCGGCAGGGAGCTTGCATATCTTCTAAGTCCACAATGACAGTCATCATCTTTGAAAAAAAACAGAAATAAAGCCCATGGCTCATACCTGTAGTCTTAGCTATTTCGCAGGCTGAAATCTTAGAATCGTAGTTCTAAACTAGCCCAGGCAGAAACGTCCATGAGGCTCTTATCTCCAATTAAGCACCAAAAAACCAGAAGTTGAGGCTCTGACTGAAGTGGTAGGGTGCCAGCCTTGAGTGAAAAAGTCAAGCAGGAGCAGAAGGCTCTGAGTTGGAGCCCCTGTACAGGCATACAAACACCAATCAGATGATGTGGGTGGTAGGTGTTTCTGCACTCTACTTGGGTTAAGTGCAGGCTCTCCTTTCCTAACGTGGAAATATTGATTTCTTTAGAGCTACCAAGCAGCCGTGGAATTGAATCCAGATCAAGCGCAGGCCTGGATGAACATGGGGGGTATCCAGCACATGCAGGTAGGAGCAGTGCCAGCTCCCACATGGCCTGGAGCCCTGGCTATCTTCTTTTCTGCTTTCTTCTTTTCCTTTTTTGTGCTCATACTAGTGCTTGATCTCAGGACTTGTGTTCTCTCAGCTTTGTTTGCCCAAAGCTGGTGCTCTACCACTTGAGCAACAGTTCCATTTTTCACACTTTGCTGGTCAGTTGGAGATAAGAGCCTCACAGACTGTTCTTCCTGAGCTGGCTCTGGACCGAGAGAGATCCTTTACATCTTAGCCCAAGTAGCGAAGATTATAGGCAGGAGCCACTGGTGCCTGCTGAAGGATCTGGGATTCTTTTTTTTGTGTGTTCTGTTACTGAATTGAATTCAGACCCCTGCCTTCTCATTTGCCATTTTCCCTCAAGGCTGATGTTCTACATTTGAGCCACACCTCTACTTCTGGATTGTTGCTGTTTAATTGGAGATAAAGGACTCTTTATCAGATTTATTGCCCACCCTGACTGGGAACTTTGATCCTCAGATCTCAGCTTCCTGGAACTCCAGGTGTGAGCTACCAGCATCCGACCCTGCTGGCACATTTACCACACACCTTGGGGAGTGGGCAGATCAAAAGCCATTTCCATGTCAGCTCTTTAAGATTGCTTTTAATTTGAAGATTAGACCAATTCCTACCACTAAGAAGATCAGAATCATTGATTTTGAAGTTAGTCCCCTCCCCTTCTCATTTTCTGCCCTGTCTCCATTAGCGTTCAAAGGGCAGTGCTCAGCTCTTGGAGCCCTGAACTCTTGGCCTCATCTCTGCATTCCTAGAACTGAGTTCTGTTTCTTTGCTATATCCCTAATGGTATGACTTGGCCTTTCACATTCTCCAGATGATCTGGTATTTCATGTCTTTTTTTTTTTTTTTTGGTCCTGTCCTGGGGCCTGAACTCTGGGCCTGGGCGCTGTCCCTCAGCTCTTCAGCTCAAGGCTAGAGCTCTACTGATCTGGTATTTCAAACAAATCAATTCTCCCTAAGCACCAAGCTGGGGTGAAATTACAGGCAGGGGGCCAGGTCCCCATCTCCCCATCCTCTCAGGGATTCTGAGAATCAGAGTCAAAGTGTTCTTCTTTTCCTTCAGGGAAACTATGTGTCTGCAAGAGCTTATTATGAGAGAGCCTTACAGCTGGTTCCAGACAGCAAACTGCTGAAGGAAAATCTCCACAAATTGCATCGCCTAGAGAAACGATTGCAAAAGGTTCGAGGAAAGGACCACACATAACCCCCTGGCACCGGCTCTCCCTTGCTGTCCAGGCCAGCACAGAGGATTGGAGAAGCCAAAGGTTGCAGGCCCGCGCCATACCCCACACTACACTGGTACCCTGCCACCTGGCTCTCACTTCCAGCATCAGGGCAGGATAAGGACATTCACTGCTGACCCTGCTGAAGGACTTGCATTCCCTGAGAAAGGACAGAGGTGAAGAATGGGCAGCAAGGTCTGAAGAGGAAGGAAATCAGCAAATACACATTTTACAGATGGTTGTTTGGTTTTCCTCCCAACTTCCCTTGATGTGTTCCTGTGCATTTTTTCTGACTAGAGCTTTAATTTCAATTCTTCATTTAAACAAATTCACAAATGCTCATGCAAACTCAAAATGCTATAAAGGCAGAGCACCTCTTCCAGTTAGGATAAGATATTTCAAACAGAAAAAAAATCCTCTAGGATCAGCCAGTGGAGAGTGGGAGTTCATGGGGACATCTTCATCGAGGAGCTAAGAACCTTTGTAGAACCTTCCAAAATATGCAGGGGAAAGGGCAATTGTTCAGTGAGCTTTATCTAATATCTTCTAAAGGCTATTACTGAAGGACTTTTGAGCAGTAATGAAATTCCCTTTGATGCAAGGTTTGTTTTTTTTGTTGTTTTGTTTCTTTAACTTACATATCAAAAAGGAACCTTCTAGAACTGTATGTGGATGTCTTTATCCCTACAGGAAAATGCAGGAACTTGATACTCCTAATTCTTTGTGAAAATGTTTAAAATCATGTTAATTTTATTCTAAGTAAAACTAGAGGAGAAGTTATACTCTAAAATTACAAAAGTGCATTTCAAATCATATATGTTCCTACCTTAAAATATATTCTTATTTTGGTGGAGAAAAAATAGCATATTCTATATAGAAAATATTGATGTTAACTGAGAGACCTTCTACTTTATTATCTTAATGTCAAGACATCATGAGATTATTTTTGGAAAAATATATTTAACCAGTGAGGAATCTTTACAGTGCATACAGAAATCTCCATAGACTCTTAAGTAGATAGAAAGAACTCGATTTCTCTTGTCAGATCCGAGAATTCCATGATTACAACATAAGTGACTGAAATGCAGAATGTCTGCATTGGTAATTTTGGAGATTTCATGGAGAATATTCCCAAAATGATGGGAAAAATATGTAACTCATAATTTTGAAAAGATGTATTTATATTTAAAATATAAGGAAGGTAAAGATGAACTTACACAGTTTGACATTTATTTTTAAAGTTATTTATTTTATAACTTATAAAATATTTAATATATAAATATATATACATAAACACTTTCTTCTCTTGTACATAGTGGTTTTCATAGCAGCTTTCGAAACAAATCATCAAAAATATAAATCTAAATGACAAATTTAAGCTTTAAGTATCCTTCAAAATAATTGTATTGATAATTTTCCTGCTCTAGTTAATGGAATTAAATTTGAAGACCTGGCTCAAACTTGTCATCATTATAAAAATCAAAACCATCTCAAAGTCACTGGTGGCTCATGTCTGTAATCGAGACTGAATCCAACTTGATCAGGAAAGCCTTTTATCTCCAGTTAATGACCAAAAAGCCAGAAGTGTAGCTGTGGCTCAAATAGTATAGCATCAGCCTTGAGCAATAAAGCTAAGGAAGAATACGAGGTCCTGAGTTCGAGCCCCAGTACCTGCATACACACAAACACAGACACACACACAAAATAAAAAAACACTGCAGGTGGTGCTGTCCGTGGTGCTGACTCAGGTGTTCTATAGATGCAGTTGGCTGAAGGCCAAAAAAATCTCTCACCTGTGTAGGCCACGGTAGACCAAGACACTTATGCTTGTGTATGATATCAAGAAGTATTTTCTCTCTGTTATTTTTGGAGACAAGGCAAGTCGAAATGAATGAGAAAACTGCTTTGTAAAGAGATGTGGAGGGTCTGTTTTAAATGCAAATGATGACAGAATTTGAATTAGCATGCATCAGTTTTTTTGTGCGTCAGTTATCCAACATTGTATATATTGCCCCTGTGACCTTCTGTATCTGATAGTGTTTCAGTGTTGCATACCATAAATGTACTCAACATCTTCAAGTGCTTTCCTCTTGTGAAATGTTGCTTTTATATTCCTAAGGCCCCTGAAAAATGTACTACATTGTTCATTATAAAATCAATGCTAGTTCCCAAATCAGAAAATAGGGAGTCCTTGCTTAAACAACATTGAGGACCTGGATACAACTCTTCAGAATATTCTCTAGCCAAAGCTCTTGCTAAAAATATTCTTGAAAAATGTATTCTGGTAACTCAGGACTATAATCCTAGCTTCTCAGGAGGTTAAGATACGAAAATTGAGGTTCAAAGCCAGGGTGGGCAGAAAAGTCTATAAGTCAAAAGTTGGAAGTGGGCCAGGCACTGGTGGCTCACGCCTATAATCCAGCTACTCAGGAGGCTGAGATCTGAGGATTGAGGTTAAAAGCCCGCCTGGGCAGGCTTTGGAGACTCTTATCTCCAATAAACCACTCAGAAGTAGTACTGTGGCTCAAGTGGCAGAGTGCTAGCCTTCAGCTGAAGAGCTGAGGGAAAGTGCCCAGGCCCAGAGTTCAAGCCCCACAACAGACAAAAAAAAAAAAAAAAAAGTTGGAAGTGGACCTGTGACTCAAAGTGCCAGCCTTGAGACAATAACCCAAGTGAGAATGTGACGCCATGAGTTCAAGCCCTGGTCTCGGTATAAAAGAAAAGTAATTGGACCCTACCTTTGGAAGTGCTTACCTAAAGTACTGCTGAAGGGCTGAGTATGCATCTGTTTTGATCATTTAAGTGACAGTTGCATCCTAAAAGTTGAGGGATAAGAGGTACATGACCTTCAGGAGATGTTCTGCATTGCCTTGGGGTTCCTTCCCCTCCTCCCTGTTCTGTTTTTGTACTGCTCAGTCTGTCCACACCAACTCCTTGAACATTCAAAGTAAGCACTGCTTTTTTAGATCAAATATTTTTCTTCTTCACTGTAACATGGCCAATGAAATTGTTTCCATACTTGAAATGGTTCTGATGGAAAATAAACCACATGCTATTTTTCAAATTATGAAGTGTATCTTGTCATATTTTAATTTGATCCTTACAGCACAGAATGTCAAGTAAAGATGGAGAGCCTGCCTGGTCATCAAGTCACCACCCTCTGCCCCTCACCCCAGTATGTGATGGAGAGCCCTTCGGAAATGGAGGTGTGGGGCTGGTTCCCTGGATTCACGTGTGTAATCACCATTGATTCTGTGCTCAGAAGCATCATTTGCTTGGTCAAATGGTGTGCTGATAATTTGTTTTTTGGTTTCAGGTGGTTAAAATCAGTGCCTCTGAGTCCACTTTAAGCCCATAGGTTGTGCTGTATACTTGAGCCTTGCTTTTTGCTGGTTAACTGGACATAAGAGTCTCAGGGACTTTCCTACCAGGAGCTGACTTCAAACTAAGAGCCTTCTGATTTCAGCCTTCTGAGTGGCTAGGATTACAGTTGTGAGCCACTAGCACTGGCCTGAAATTCTTAATAATTTTGAAGCAAGAAGACCAGCAATTTCATTTGGCACTACATCTCCTCAGCCGAGGAAGATAGCTAAGGTCCAGTTAGGAATTGCTTCCACCTGGCTAGACATCTGAGGTTGTCGATGTATTTTTTTTTTCCCTAATCTGTGTTACTCTGAGCAGCACTTGTTAACATTTTTCTCTGTGGCTTTTAGACCTGATTTTCCTCTTCTGCTTCTGTCTGATGTCCTTCAATCCCAAATCAAACTCTAGGTCTTGTCATCAAACTCCCCATAAATCCCAGTTTCTTAACATGTCCTTTCACAGAAAAGTGATGGGAATGATTTCACAGCTTATTTTAAATGTATGAATTATTTGTCCAGGAGGTTTGAAATTGTTCAGATGTGCCAGGCACTAGTGGCTCACACTTGCCATTCTAGCTTGTCAGAAGACTGAGATCTGAGGATTGAGATTTAAAGGCAACCTGAGCAGGGAAATCCAAAGTACTCTTATCTCCATTGAACCAGAAAACACCAGAAGTGGAGGAGTGGCCTGCTGATATAGTGATAGACCACCCAAGAGGTCTTAAGTTCAAGCCTCAATAGTGACACAAAAACAAAAAAAAGGAGCCAGGTGCTCATGGCTCAGGTCTGTAATCCTACCTACTCAAGAGACTGAGATCTGAGGATTGTGGTTCAAATCCAGCCCAGGCTGAAAAGTCTATGAGACACTCCTCTCCAGTTGACCACCAGAAAACTGGAAGTGGCACTGTGGCTTAGGGATAATGCCCAGGCCCTGAGCTCAAACCCCAGGACAAAGACACACAAAAAGTAATGATTCAGATATTGTAGGTTATTAAGAATATTCACAGAACATGGCCTATAAAAAATGAAAGATGCAAATTTTTTGGAAGAAACTTTCATTTTAAGGAATCCTGAGGTGCATTTGTTACAGGTTCTTTAGGACTGGGGCTGTTGCTTCTTTTACTTTTGTGGTTCTGCAGTCTAACTCCCTGCATGTTCTGCAAGCATCCTCCCACGGTGCTACATTCCCCAGTCCTGGATGTATTCATCTATTGTTCACTGCAATACAAAGATGGCTGCCAGCACTTCAATTTGAACTTCCTCTGGTGCTTACCAGCCCTTGGTGTAAGACTCCGAAGTTGCTCACAGGTGGTGCCTCTGTTGGGGCAGGATTTCACAGTACTGCTGCAGCTGCTTTTCAGCCACTCCACAAGCCACAATTTCACCTGTGATTGCTGTTATTCCAGGGGAAGCCAAGGCAAATGGGACAATTCTAAACATCTTCCTGAGAGATGTCAGGTCCCACTGTATGCAGAAGCACAGTCAGGGTGAGTGCCTCCCTCCAGAGCCACACCCACACCTACACCCAGCTCCTCTGCACACCAGTTGTAGTTAGAAAAAACAACCTTTCAAAAGCCCTGACATGTGACTATTCAGGTGTCACTTCCTGGGCAGGGAAGTGGATGAATACTGCTGGACTGGCAACGCTAATAGGTGGTGATGACTTTTGTAAAGCAGATCTTTATAATTGTTTGAATGTTTTGCTTTTAACTTGGCTGTAAAGAACCAAAAATTCTAACAAATGATACGATGGCATGGGCACTAGTGGCTCATGCCTGTCATCCTAACTCCTTGGAGCTGAGATTCGTGGAGAAAGCCACGTAGGCTGCAGAGTCCTTGAGATTCATCTCCAGTTAACCAGTGAGAAGCTGGAAGTGGAGCTGTGGCTCCAGTGGTAGAGCCAATCATGAGCAGAAACTGTAACAAACCCTGTCCACGCCACTGTATTAGCACTGGACAAAAAGAAAGGTTGAGTGAAATAATTTCAGAGATGTGAATTGATTCTCTGACTCTTGACAGTAAAGAAGGAAATGACAAAGGTCCTCACAAGGCAGTGTGGTTGTCACAGCCAGTGCTGGCATTTCATTGACACACACTGGCACTGTCTAGCCACATCCTGAGTCTCTGCAGTCTGATGGTTTGTTGCCTATAACGGTTATTATTTTGACCATCATCCTGGGTCAAATAATTTTAAGGAGAACCAACCAGACTAGAATGAATCCATCCAGCATAAGGACATGATGCTGAAGGGCAAGGACACCTGGCGGTTTCTCTGGAAGGGAGAAGGCAGTAGTAGAGTTCTCCAGGGGCTGGGATTCCCCCATAGAAGCACAGACTGTGTATAAGAATTGGTCTAATTTATATTACCTAATTGAGGCCTCATTCTAATTTGGAATTATTTTAGTGATTAGAACTTTATGGAGGCTAGTTACATAGTTCTCTGTGTGTGTGTGTGTGTGTGTGTGTGTGTGTGTGTGTGTGTGTGTGTGTGTGTGTGTGTGTGTGTGTGTGTGTGTGTGTGTGTGTTGGTACTGGAACATGAACTCAGGGCCTAAGCACTGTCCCTTGACTTGTTCACTCATGGCTAGCACTTTACAATTTGAACCATACCTCCACTTCCAGCTTTTTCATGGTTAATTGGAGTTAACAGTCTTTCCAATTAGTCTGTATTGGCTGGATTCAAATTGAGATCATCAGATCTCAATCTTCTGAGTAGGTAGGATTACAGGCTCATTATTTGCCTTTAAAATGGAAAGAAACCAACTCACAAAAGCACTCAAGAACTTGCCCCCAGTGACACAGCAAGTTGAGAACATGGAACTCAGTACTTTGTATTCTTGGCCACTATACCAACGTTGTCATTAGCATGGCACCAATGCCATGCTGCCCAGAGTGAGGACTGCCTAGAATCCACATCGTATCTTCAAGGCTAAGCATCATGGGTTTGGGGTTATTTTAGATAAGATTCTAATATACAAAAGGATGAACTAAATGTTCTCCAAGCATCTGTACTTGTCCAGCTGTGTGTGCGTATGTATGCACACAGGTGCACACATATGCCAGTGCTGAGTCTTGAACTGATCTACGCACTTTCGGTCATTTTCTAGGTTGAATGGACACCAAGGGCATTGTGGGAAGCAGCCACCTTTGAGGGGCAGCCCAGGCTCCGGAGGGTCCAGGCCCCGCGCGGCCCGGGCCGGGGCTCCACGCGGCGAGGCCCACGCGGCTGGGCTTGGCAGCCCCATGCCCCGGGCACTCTTGGGCTTGGGACCCCGGGGCTGCCAGCAGCTCCTCCTCCGCGTCCCCGCGCTGCCCCGCAGCCTTTGGATTTTCATCTGCAGGTCCGTGCTCCCCCTTGCAGAGTGCGCAGGGCGCCCCCCAGCCACTCGGATCCGTGCCACACCGAGTGACCGGCCAGTCGGTGTCAGGCCAGTCCTAGATTGCCCTTGCTGCCGACCCCAGCACCCCTAGACACAGCCCAGGCCTGAGGACATGGCTGAGTAGGGAAACGCCAATATTCCATACTATTCTGAAGATGTACTGAAATAAAGACTTTTCATGTCTGCCATTTAATATCCTCTCGCTACCCTTCACCACGTCTCCTCATTTGCCATAAGGGGCAAGTGGCTGGATCTGACTAGGGACTCCTGGAGTTTGGGCCTGGTTCCTAAAGACTTCATTCTGTGACCATGCTAACCCCACGATTTTCTTTACCTGAATCTTAGGTCCCATCACTCACACCTGTAATCCTAGCTGTTCTTGAATCAATCACCTTATAGTTCAATCCTGGTAGAAATTCCAGGAGACTCTCAAAACATGGAGCTGGACCCTGTGGGGACCACTCTTCATTCCAGCAGGAAGTCTGGACTAGGAGAGCTATGTCTATGTGCAGGCCTGGGCAGAAAGAGAGATACTATCTCAGAATCATTGCAAAAGGGACCAGATGATTCAGCAACAGAGAGCTTATCTAGAAACAGAGAGTTGATCTAAAAAGATCAAATCCCATTACTGCCAATACACACACATATTTATATAGCATCATCTCTGTATTCCTGTTCTAATGCTGTGTGTGTGTGTGTGTGTGTGTGTGTGTGTATGTGTGTGTGTGTGTGTGTGTGTGTGACTTTTGGGAGTTGGGGCCTAATCTCATTGGGGGCAGGAAGCCTTCTTAGTTCCATCTCTTCCCCCACCCCAACCCCAGCATCTACCATGTCTTGTCCCCAGAAAGTACTTCAATTACTTCTGCTATGGAACAAGCCACTGCCAAACTTGAAGACCTGTTGCTGGCTACCATTGGCTCAAACCTGTAATCCTAGCTTCTCAGGAGGCTGAGGTCTGAAGATTGTGATTTGAAGCAAGAAAGGCAAAAGTATGAGATTCAATTATGCACTAAAAATGCCATTAATGAAGCTATGGCTCAAGTGGTAGAGCACTAGCCTTGAGAGAAAAAGGTTCAGGGACAGTGCCCTTGTCCTTGGAACCAATGGAAAGACGAGGGTAGGGGGAGAGGAAGGATGGATGGAAAGAAGGAAGGAAGGAAAGAAAGAGGGAGGAAGAAAGAAAAGAAAGAAAAAGAAAAGAGAAAGGAAGAAAAAAAGGAAGGGAAAGAAAAGAAAAAGAATGAAAGAAAGAAAGAAAAGAAAGAAAGGAAGAAAGAAAGACAGAAAGAAAGACAGAAAGACAGACTACTCAGCGGCTTTTGGGCTGTGGCAGGCGGCTCCACATGGTGTCAGCTGGAGTCACTCTTAGGCTGTGGCTGGCTACTCTGGCTGTGCTGGAAGGTCCTAGAAGACATTGCTCCTATGTCTGGTACTCAGCAGCAGCACCTCCACCACACCCTCCCTTTCTGCGCACCCCCCCCCCATTCAGGAGTCTCATAAACTTCTTTAGGGCTTGACCCTTGGCCAAGAACAAAAGAAGAAGCCGCCAAATTTTACAGGCTTCACTCAGAAGGGCAAGCATGGATCTATCCCTTTCTATTGGTCACAGCCGTTTGAAGGCCCGCCTGTTCTCCAGGAGATGAGAATGCCCCCACCTCCAGGTGGGAGGAATGATGGTGCCCATGGAAGTGGACTTCCACAGTGTCCTTGGCAGTGATCCTCATGTCTCCTCCCAGTGTGAGGCCTGGTGGTGAGAATGACCTCATGGGGCAGCTGGCCCTCTCCTTCCTTTCCTATGTCACTAGGTTTCATGCCACCAAGTGTTTTTATCTGAGCTGCTGGGTCAAACATGGGACTTGTAGAGTTTGGGAATTTGGTCTACCAGCCTGGTTTCATTCAGTACCTGTACACTGTTGGTAATGTATTTTTTTTGGGGGGGGGGTCCGGTCATGGGGCCTGAACTCTGGGCCTGGGCGCTGTCCCTCAGCTCTTCAGCTCAAGGCTAGCGCTCTACCACTTGAGCCACAGCGCCACTTCCGGCTTTTTTCTTTTTGCTTATGTGGTGCTGAGGAATCGAACCCAGGGCCTCTGGCATGCAAGACAAGCGCTCTACCACTGAGCCACTTTCCCAGCCCGGTAATGTATTTTTAACTGATGAAAGGCTAGGTATGGTTTCCAATTCACTTTTAACTGTGTATTCACTTTACTTGAGATATTTTTGCAGCTGCCTTTTTTTTTTTTTTTTTTTTTTTTTTTTGTCTTTTATAGCTTTTTTTTCTCCTAAAAGCTGAGGACCGAACTCAGGGCCTTGTGCTCACCAGGCAGATGCTCTTCCACTGAGCTAAACCCCCAGCCCCTTGAGATACTTTTGATGTCATTATGAGCCTCCTTTGCACACCAGATTTGAAGCATAAAATGTTCAAATTCCTGAACTTGCATAATTAAATGTTTATTTTTGAGGGTTTGTTTTATACCGATCCTATTATAAAAGTTTGGGGAGAATTGTTCCTACAATATTGGGCATTTTAGTTAACATTTTTAGGCTTCAGTATGAAATAGTTAACTAATTAATTAATGACTTAGTTCATTAGTCAATGTGCTGATACTGGCACTTGTACTCAGGACTTCATGCTCTCAGTTCTTTTGCTGCAGACTGGCACTCTACCACTTGAGCAAAAGGTCTACTGCTGTTTTTTGCTGGTCCATTGGAGAGAAGAGTCTCTTGGATTTGTCTGCCCAGGCTGGCTTTGAGTTGATATCCTCAGATCTCAACCTCATGAGCCGCAGGATTACAGGTGTCAGTCACCAGTGCCCAGCTCAGTGTTATTTTTGGTGGAGAAGGAAACACAACACCCTGTCCACTCAGTTCCTCAGCACAGGTGAGCATCAGCATGAAATTCTGGTGCAGAGGCTGTAGTAGAGCCCCTCCCGGGGTTTTCTGTGCACTCTGGAGAGGCTGTGGCGTCCTTCACCTATTCCTTTGCCGGGAGCCTCACCTCCCTGTGCCTGCCTTTTTCCTGTATCCCCATTGGTGGCTCAGTAGTTCATGTTTGCTTCCTTGGATTTTGTATCCAAAGTCACCAGATCCTGTCAAGCAGTGCTTCTTAGTCTTGGCTGTACCTCAGATTTCCCTGGGTTAATTTCACATCAGTGCAGATAGCTCTAAGTGGGGCTGCATAGTGAACCCATGGAGGAAAACAGCCCGTGGGGTCCATTGTCAACACAGGGCACCTGACTGAGTGGATTGCTCACACAGTGATTGAAGCTTATGAATTCATGTTATAATCATAAAACCTTGCACTTGGAAGTTCCCTAGATACACAGTGAGCAATGGGACAGCAGAAGGGAGCTCAGCTGGCAGAGGGAAAGGCGTACTGTGTTAGATGAGGGGGACTGGGAACCACATCCCCAAAGAGCATTCCCTACTACGGAGCTCAAAGCAGTGAGCAGACAAGGCCCCCTCAGCCAACCCCTGAAGCTGCAGCACACCAAGGGGAGGGACTTTTAGAGTGGACAGAATCATTTGGTAGAACTTGTCCAGCTGTCTGCCCACTGGACACTGTACTTTGCTAGATCTCAGCTAACCATTAGAGCCTTGCTTTCTCTGGGTTTTGTGTCTCCAGGTACCTTCCTTGTGTCTTGCAGGTGCGTGCATTTCTCCCACTGTTGTCTACATCTCCCCTCCTGATCCTGCTGTCTCTGTGTATTTAAGGTTCTTATTTGGAGGCTCATGGACATATTTACAAAACAAATAGACTAAACTATTATACAGGGGAAGATTCCAATGGTGTAACTCCCTTGAACAACGAACAGTTTACCAAAATGAATACCAGGAAGCTAAAATGTGTTTTGTAACTGGGCTGATGTGGAACAGGCTAGTGGAGCGAAGAAGGGTGAGCGAACATAATCTTCAATGCACACAGGTGAAAGTGGAAGCAGGTAACTTGAGGAAGGGTGGGTTTGGGAGTGGGGGGAATGATGGAAGGGGTGACATTGCTCAAGATGCATCGCACTCATGAACTGACATGTTGAATTCAAGGCTCTTTGTACATGCACTAAAACATAATAAAAATATTCAGAAGTTCTTATGTGAGGATTGCTGCAGATTCGCCAATGCCTTGTGCACTAATGCAGTTACCCAATGTGCCATGTGCCTTTACCAAGCTCCACCATGGCGGCTCCATGCAGGAGGCAGATCAGAACATGGGACGCTTCAGTCCCCAGCCAGGCCTAGTGTGCCCCTGTGTGTCAGTCCCCGCCCTCAGCTCCTCGAGCCATGAGCAGTCTGCTGTCAGTTCCTGCAGTCTTTTCCTTTTGAGAGTGCTGTGTGATGGAATCATGCAGTATGCAGCTCCGGGGATCTTCTTTCCAACATTCCCAATTGGTCTTCTACACCATCTTCTTTCTCTTCAGTCTGGTCTTGCCCACCACCTTCACCCCTTTTCCAATTCTCTAAGGACTTTGTACACTTAGCAGCACCTTATATTAAGAAAACATGAAGTCAGCTGCCTGTAGCTCATTTTTGTAACCCTAACTACTTGGAAATTTGAGAATCAAACATCACAGTTAGAGGCCTGCCCAGGGAGTTTTTTTTTTCTTTTATTGTCAACAGTGGGGTTTGAACTTGGTAGCCAGAGCTACCTTTCTGGTTTGGGGGTGGGTCATTGGAGACAAGAGGCTCATAGACTTTTCTGCCTGGTCTGGCTTTGAACCATGATCCTAGATTGGATATCCAGTATTATAGCTGTCAGCCACCAGTGCCTGACTTCCAGGCAGATTTTGTTGTTATTGTTGTTGGTTGTGGGGCTTGAACTCTGGGCCTGGGTGCTGTCCCTCAGTTCTTCAGCTCAAGGTTAGCATTCCACCACTTGAACTACAGCGCCACTTCTGGTTTTCTGGTGGTTTATTGGAGATAAGATTTTTACAGAGATAAGATTTTCACAGACTTTCCTGCTTGCGCTGGCTTTGAATTGCGATCCTCATCATCTCAGCCTCTTGAGTACATACATAAGATTACAGGTGTGAGCCACAGACACCTAGCTGCAGATATATTTTTGAGATTCCCTTCTCAACCCACAAATGGGCACTGTTATGGCATGTACCTGCCATCCTGTGCAGGGAGGTGAGAATGGGAGGAGTGGGGTTTTAGGCAGAAAAGTCTGTAAGACTCCATCTGCATGGATGGAAGCTCATCTCTGTAGTGTATGCCTGTGATCCCAGAAATAACTGGAAGCCAAAAGTAGGTAGAACTTGGCTCAAGGAAGTGCCTGGGACATTCGATCCTAAAAATAACCATTGAAAAACAAGGCTAAAAGTGTGGCTTGGTGATATCATGCCAGTCTAGCAAGAGTGAGGCCCCAAGCTCAGATTCCAGTAACAACAACAACAAAAAATACACAAGGAAACTTTCTTTTCCTTACTTCTTAGAGTCCAGTGCCGTGTGTGTGTGTGTGTGTGTGTGTGTGTGTATACACACCAGCACTGTGGCTTGAATTCAGTGCTTCATGTTCTTGAGTTTTTATTTTTTATTTTTGAAATTAAGGCTGGCACTCTACCCACTTGAGCCACAGCTCCACGTTCTGCCTTTTTGTGGTGGTTTTATTAGAGATAAAAGGCCCATGACCTTTCCTGTCTGGGCTGGCTTAGCACCATGCTCTCAGATCTCAGCCTCAAGCCTAGCTAGGATTACAGGTGTGAGCCACTTTGCGCCTGGCTGTGGTCTTCACAGGAAAAAAACGAGACGGCAGAGAACCCAGCCCACGCAGGGATGGAGGTGCGCAGCTCCTCAGGTGGCCTGGTGGCATTTCTGTGCCCCAAACTCTCACCAGTGTGGGGAACAGCTTCATTTCATGTTTTTTTCCCCTGCTTATTGTCACCAGGAGGGAAACTTTCACAACCCAGCACCAGTGTGAGCCTCCCGACCCGCAGTCGAAACTTCACTGCCGCAGGCCACGCCCTTCCACCGCAGGCCACGCCCTACCCCCACTGACCACGCCCACTTAAAAAATATGGCCCCGCCTCCGGCTCAGTAACTCTTACATCAGTACGGAAAATATCGCGGGAGCCACTCCTCCTCTCCGTGACAGTCTCTGCATTCTCGCGAGATTTCCAGGTCCATGGGAGCCCTGGCGACCCGGGCTTCTCTGAAACATGGCGGTCTGCTCGGGCCGCACCATAAGGTAGGGGGACCCGAGCCCCTGCGAGGCGCTGCCCCCCGTCTTTCCCGAGTTTCTGGGGCGGGGAGTGGCGGCGCAGGGCCTAGCTGGCCTTCCCGTCCCACCGCGTTCCGGAGCGGCGGCGGACTGAGGAGAGCGCGGCCCGCCTTCGCCGGGCGACTCGCGGCGGGGCTGGCAGCGCTGTCCCGGCCCGGCCCCGGGTCTCTGGCCCACTCGTCCCCGGAGGTATTCGCGTCTTCCTCCGTCGCCCGGTGCCGTGCCGGTCCCCCCTCCCCCTCCAGGTGTCTGATTCGCGTGTGGCCTCGGACGGACACCGCCGTGTGGAAGCGCCGCGCTCTGCTTGGCGAGGAAGCCCCGGTCCCGGCCGGGCCTGGCCGCGGAGACGCCGGAGGGATCGCCGGCCCCGGGTCACCGTGGAGCGCCGAGTCCGAGGATGCGGGGGGGAGGGAGCCGCGTGTGAGTGTGTGCGCGCGTGTGACTGGGCGTGTGTGGGTGTGCGCGTGCGTGCGTGCCGGTACTGGGGCTTGAACCCAGGGCCTAGGCGCTGCGCTCCACCGCTTGAGCCACAGCTCCACTTCTGGCGCTTCGGTGGCGAATAGGAGATACGAGTCTCACGGACTTCCCTGCCCCAGCTGGCTTTGCATCGCGATCCTCCGAGCTCAGCACCCCCTGAGCAAGTAGGATTACAGACTTGAGCCTGGCAGTATCTTGTAACTTTTACATGTAGACTTTAATGCCCTTGGAGACGGAAGACCACGTAAAATAGCTTGTAATGTTGCAAGACTTGACTTTCAGGAGCAAAGATCCAGTGACAAGTACGGTTTCTCTGTTGAAGTTGTTCTGTGTTCATTTACTTAGCTTGATACGTGTGGCTTCTTCACTGAAGGATTTATAGTTATTTACCTAAATTTGTGTATGGCTGGCTTGGAGTTAATGTATTCCAGCTCTGATAAGAGGAAATAGGAACGAAATTACAAATACAAATGGAAGTTGTGAGGTTGTTTTTTTTTTTCCTTTTTGTCACCTTTGGCTCACAACTAAGATGACAATGACTTCATGGTACAAATTATTTTAAAATATTTTTATTGTTGTGCAGAAGGGTTACCATTTCATAAGGCAGGTAATGAGTACGTTTTGGACAGTGTTACCCCTTCCTTTGCTTTCCCCCAGCTTCTGCCTCCTGTCTGCCCACTAGTTGCACAGTTCATTTTCCACATAATACTAATTCTTACGTTATACAAAGTTAAAAAGATCTGCTTACTTTTATGTATTTACTTAGTTTGTTGTACTTGGGCTTGGAGTAAGACCTTTATGCTCTTGATTCAATCTGCTCAAGGCTGGCAGTCTACCACTCGAACCACACTTTGGCTTCTGGCTTTTTGCAGTTAAGGGGAGGTAAAAGTATCCCAGATTTATCTACTCAGGCTGGATTCAAACCAGAATGCTCAGATCTTAGCCTCCTGAGTAGTTAGCGTTACAGGTGTGAGCCATTGGCACTGGAGTTTAAAAGATGTGTTGAAGGAAATTAGACTTTGTGTGTAACAAAAACAGTCACAGGCATTAGAATTCCCCACCCCTGATGTTTCCCCTTCTCTGGAGTTGGCTTTTGTGTGTGTGTTTGTGTGATGAGCCTTCAACACAGGGCCTGGGCACTCTCCCTGAGCTTCTTTGATCAAGGCTAGTGTTCTACCACTTTTAGCCACAGCTCCACTTCTGGTTTTCTAGTGGTTAATTGGAGCTAAGGGTATCACGGACTTTCTTGCCTGGGCTAGCTTTGAACCACAATCCTTAGATATCAGTATCCTGGGAAGTTTAGGATTACAGGTCTGAGTCACCAGCATCTGGCCAGGGGTTGCTAATTTAAATTGAAGAAATGATGGAATTTATTTTTAATAGAAATCACTTTCAGTCAGTCTTTGCAGTGGCATATTTTATTTAATAGTTCTCCAATATTAATTTCAATTCTTCCCTTTAATATCACAATGGACAATTATTTAATCTCTTTGTGCCTTTGCTCCCTCACTTGTAATACTTACATAATAACATTCACCTTCCAGGTAGGTTGTAGGAGTAAATGCTTTAAAACATAGGAAGCATTTAGCACTGTGCCTGCTAGTAAGCACTGGGAAAGTGTCACTGCTTATTACTTTTTTTATTTTCATTTTTTAATGTGTGTAGTTGCAGTTGTTTCTCTGGTTTGTAGTCATAATACAGACTAAAGAAGAGACTTCTTGATGACCACCTCCCCCCCCCCCAACTGATTAACATTCTTTAGTTGTTAGTATGACCTTCACTTTTCATCTTCAGTTGCTTGATGGCTTAACTGTTATCTTCTGTTTGTGACTAAGGCACAAAGGTTTTTTTTTTTTTTTTTAATATCTTTTTGTAAAGGTGAGGAAGAGAGGGGGTTACAGTTACATAAGTAAGGTAATGGGTACATTTCTTTTTAAACACTGTTACCCCCTTCCTCATTTCTCCCTTTTACTCCTTCCTACTCCCCCCTCCCAAGTTGCATAATTCATTTCTAACATAGTGTCTAGTAAGTATCATTGTTGCATTGGTTCATCATTTGTCCTGCTGTTTGTACTTCTTATAAAGTCTTGTTTTAGACTTAAGTTAGTTCTCTAGCTCTCCCTGCCTTAACCCATGCTATTGCTTTTGGGAACTTGCTTTCCAGCATAAATGAATCTTCCACATCAGCAACATTGTTTCTCTCTTGCTGGTACTGGAGCTTGAATTTAGGACCTCATATTCTCAGTTTTGCTTTATCACTCAAGGCTGGTGCTCAATACTTGTGCCACACCTCCACTTCCAGCTTTTTACTGCTTAATTGGAGATAAGAATCTCAGGGACTTTTCCTGCTCCTGCTAGCTTCCAACTGTGATCCTGCCATTTCAGTCTCCTCAGTAGGCAGGATGACAGACATCAGCTACCAGTGCCTAGCCCTCTTATTCTCATTTAATGACCTACTTTTAGTTTCTAGGGGTAGCCTTAACAAATTACCACCATTATTCACCCTTCTGGAGGCTTGACTGCCAAAACCAGGATGCAGTAAGGGACCTGTTCTCCTTGCGTAGCTCTAGGAAAGCCCTGTTCCACTGCTTCCTTGTTTCTGGGCTTTGGTGTTCTCCCCTTGATCTCATAAGGGTCCAGTCTTTAGAGGTTAGAAGACATAATAAAAAAAAAAAACATTGCCAAAGACTATATTAGATGAAAGCAGGATGAGAGGGCTGGGGTTGAAGACTGACATACAATTGTAATATTTAATTTTGCAAAGTAAGAATATTTTCAAAGCAAAACACTTCTGTTGTCTGCTTTTTAGTGTGTGTGTACCTGTGTGTGTACTAGGGCTTGAACTCAAGGCCTCCTATTCTTACTTGTCCTTTTTACTCAAGGCTTGCACTCTACCACTTGAGCCACACCCCACTTCCAGCTTTTTGCTGGTTAATTGGAGATAAGAGTCTTTGCCCTAGCCGGTCACCGGTAATCCTAGCAACTCAGGAGGCTGAGATCTGAGGATCGCGGTTCAAAGCCAGCCCAGGCAGGAGAGACCGTGAGACTCCTATCTCCAAAAAAACCACTAGAAAACCGGAAGTGGTGCTGTAGCTCAAGTGGTAGAGCGCTCGCCTTGAGCTAAAGAGCTGAGGGACAGCACCCAGGCCCAGAGTTCAAGCCCCACAACCGCCAAAAAAAAAAAAAAAGTCTTTGCCCTTTTCTTTTCCTTCCTTCCTTCTTCCTTCCTTCCTTCCTTCCTTCCTTTCTTTCTCTCTCTCTCTCTTTTTTGTCTGTCATAGGTCTTGAACTCTGGGCCTGGGCACTGTCCCTCAGCTCTTCAGCTCAAGGCTAGCAATCTACCACGTGAGCCACAGCACCACTTCCGGCTTTTTCTGTTTATGTGGCACTGAGGAATCGAACCCAGGGCCTCAGGCATGCAAGGCAAGCACTCTACCACTGAGCCACCTTCCCAGCCCAGTCTTTGCCCTTTTCTTTCCCAGATTCCTTAAAGGTATGTTCCTCAGATTTCAGCCTCCTGATCTTGCTCATGGGTACTGTTGCATAGATATAAGGTAAAAGTCATTGGAATGGAAAAAACTGTTAAGCATAAGTGAAATGAATGAATGCCATAGGATCATGAGTTCAAAAGATAATTAGGGAAGCTAGATGCTGGTGGCGCATACCTCTAACCACAGCTATTCAGGAGTCTGAGGTCTGAGGATTGTGGTTCAAAATCAGCCTCAGTGGAACAGTCTCTCAGACTCATTAACTAGCCAAAAGGTACCAGAAGTGGAGTTGTTACTCAAGCAAGGAGTTAGCGAGGCTTTGCCAGGCTTTAGCAACAAAGCTAAGGAACAGCATCCTGCCCCTGAGTTCAGGCCTCAGTACCAGGGCTTGTAAAAACAGATGATGATGAGATGAGGCAGAAGAGAAGCATCCTGGGTGTTCTGAGTGCTGAAATCATTAAGAAAATTTTAAGTTCATCCAGATGTCAGTGGAGGACAGAAGCAAGGACTAGAGTGAGAGTTGTGTGTGCTTCCAAGCCAACTCTACCTACCAGATGTGCAGCCCTAGGAAAATGAGTTGACTGTTCTTGTCCATATGTGGGAATGAAACTAGCATATGCTGCATAGAGAAGCAAAATAGAAATTGCTTTCTATGTCATACACATGTTAGCTTTTATTACCAGGGAAAGACATTTTTGCAAAGGGAAGAAATGCTGGAGAAATATGCCCCAAACATGGTACTTTTTAACCTAGTGCATTTCAGAAGCGAAGCAGTAATTGGAAGGAAATGGACTTCATAAAGCAAGTACAATGCCATGTGCCACTTGCTCACGCCTGTAATCTTAGCTACTCAGGAGGCCGAGATCTGAGGATTGTGGTTCAAAGCCAGCCCAGGCAGGAAAGTCCTTGAGATTCTTTTGTTCCAGTTAACCACAAGAAAACTGGAAGTGGTGCTGTAGCTCAAAGTGGTTGAGTGCTAACCTTGAGTGAAGAAGCTCAGAGGTAGTATGCAGGGCCTGAGTTCAAGCCCCACAACCAACCAACCAACCCCCCCCCCCCACACACACTGACTTCAAGCCCCACAACCAACCAAACACACACACACACACACATACATACATACACACACAGTGTGATAAAGAAATAGTAGCAAATACATTTTGAAGGTTAAAAGCCTCCCACCTCCAGCCCCCCAAGGCAGAGAACTAGAAGACAATTGGGATTAAGTGAGAAAAAAGAAAGTAGAAAATGAGGTTGGGGAGGGAGAAATATCTCTTTAGCCAAATAGAAAATATTTCTGGCGTAGTGAAAAAACATTGACTTTTTTTTTTTTCTCCTGTTACTGGGGCTTGAACTCAGGGCCTTACTCCCAACTCTTCTTTGCCTTTTTTGCTCAAGATTAAACATCTCACAGACTTTTTTTTTCTTGCCTCATCTGGCTTTGAACCATAAGCATCAGATCTCAATCGAATGAATAGCTAGGATTACAGGCGTGAGCCACTGTGCCTGGCAGAGGACCAGTTTTTATAGATGAAGTATCCAGTTTTGGAATAGAAGCAAGGAGATGGATGTATTTGCAGAGAGATTTGGGCTGGCTTTGTAGATTCAGGAGAAATCCATGCATAGCTCTAAGCTGAACAGGGAACTGCTTGGAGAGTGAAGGTCAGTAGGCGAGTGAGTATGCAGTCTGAGAGCAGGTGAATCTCTGAAGGAGGTAAGGAGGGTCTTAGCGGCAGGAGGAAAGGCAGAGAAGTATGCTGCAGGTTGAAAAATTCTTATATGAATGTTTGGGACCAGAAGTTTTAGATTTTGTAGATTTTCTAGGTTTGAAGTACTTGTGTAGGCTTTAATGATTGAGCATTTCTAACCTGAAAATCCAAAATGCTCGAAAACCCAAAACTTGAGCATTACGTGTAAGCTCAAAAGTTTTAGGTTTAAAGCGCTCTCTCTCTCTCTCTCTCTCTCTATATATATATATATGTATGTATGTATGTATGTGTATATAATTTTGTTGTCATTTAGGAGTTACTGTTTCATAAATCAGGTAATGAGTACATTTCCTTTTGGACAATGTCATTCTTTCCTTTGCTTCTCCCTAATTTCTTTCCCTCCCATCCCTGCCCACAAGTTTCATAATTCATTTTCCATATAGTGTTGAGTTCCATGCCTGCACTTGTTCACCCTTCCTCCATTTGTGTGGCTTCCCCTCCTCCCCTCAAAAGATTTAAAGCATTTAAAATTTTTATTTTTAGTGCTGCTAATGGGGCTTGAATTCGGGCTGGATCCTGTCTGCTTTTTGCTGTTTAAGTGGAGATGAGATTGTCAGACTTCAAACTGCCTCAGTTGGGGTTGAACCTGAATCCTCAGATCTCAGCCTCCTGAATAGTTAGGATGACAGGCAACAGCCAACAATGCCTGGCCTATATATGTGTTCTTGTTAGGCTCTTTTACTTATTTGTGGTCCACCATTAGCAAGGTGTAATTTTGATATAATCAACTACATAAAACATAATCACATTGATTTTAATTTGTATACATTAATTCAAATGATTGTCTCTGTTGTTTTTGTTTTGTTTTGATACAAAACGTATGTTCATGTACAAATTACCTTTTTTTTGTCAGGGTTGGAATGGGTAGCTAAGTCTTATGTGTTGTTTTGCTTGTTCTTTCAAGGAGACTTGGAAACACCAAGTCATTCTAAGGGAATTTTTCAATTCTCTTCAAATAATGTTGTCTCTTTGCTTGCTTTTTCATTCCTTAGCATGACTATATGAAGGAAGAAGAAGGTTTTCCTGAAGATGAGGCGACTGAATCGGAAAAAAACCTTAAATTTGGTGAAAGAATTGGATGCCTTTCCAAAGGTTCCCGAAAGCTATGTAGAGACCTCAGCCAGTGGGGGTACAGGTGAGCTGGTATTAAAATTTGTAAACGATGCTATCAACCATCATCAGTGACTTGTGCAGCTACTTTTTAAATTTTATTTTGTTGCTTATTATTTTGTGTGTTTGTACCATTACTGGAGGGCTTTTACTCAAGGCCTGCATATTGTCCCATAGTTTTTTCATTCAAGGGTGGTACTCTACCACTTGAGCCACACCTCTGCTTCCAGCTTTTTGCTGATTCATTGGGTAATAAGAGTCTCATGGACTTTCTTGCCCCAGTTAGCTTCGAACTGTGATCCTGAGTACCTGGAATTATAGGTGTGAGCTACTAGTGACCAGTGATTGCAGTTACTTGGTGGGCAGTCTTTGTCCATGTCATGATTTGCCCTAGTTTTATATATACTTATATTCTCCATGGCATCCAACACAGGCCTGTCTGTGCAGTCAGCAGTGCTTATTCCAATGCTTTGAAGCTTCAGTGTAATTACATTAAGAGATTGTCATACCTTATCAGAATTGAGTTTAGATTGTAGATCCAGACTTTGGATTTAAATGCTACTTCTCTTTAATTTGAGGAAATTACTTCAGTCTTTCTGGTAAATTTCTTCTGTGAAATGGGGACATCTTTATTTGCTTTCTAGTAGCTAGTTTAACAGTATCTGTTAAACACTTGGATGCAAAATGTTTAGAGTGGTATCTGGTACAGATAGAAGTAGTTGATAAAGTACTCTTCAGAGACCATTGGTGATGATATTTCATAGTATTTCATACCATGTGATGAATGAGTGCAAAAGTTCTAGAGAAGATTTACATTTTGTTGGATAAAATGTGTAATGGTATGCTTATTATTTCCAGTCCCCAGTGATTGTGCAACAATAATTTTCACTGTATTTGTTAAGAAAACATCATTTTCAATGAAATCAAATGGTTTGTTATATGAGAATTTCTTTTTTTTGATCAGATTTTTTGGTCTCAATTTATGAATGAGGTAATGTGCTTAGGAGATTGCAAAGTAAAAGAATGTTTTGGATTTGGGAATGCTATTTTAGTTTCTGGCATACAGATTATTGTGCTTTTCAGGATCTAAGAGCATAGGCTAATGTTTTGTTTTGAATTAGGCTATGAGCATGGGTGTACTTTTCATTGTTGTTCATTTTTGTTGTTGTAGTTCTGTTTTGTTAGTTGCTAGTACTGGAGCTTGAACTCAGGGCCTGGGCACTGTCCCTTAGCTTTTTTGCTCAAGGCTGGTTCTCTACTACTTAAGCCACTTTCAGCTTTTTTGGTGGTTAATTGGAGATAAGAATCTCAAGGGCTTACCTACACTAGCCTTTGAATTGGTCTTGAGACAATTGTACCCTGGTGGATGTGTTTGTTTTTCTTAATAAAGTATTTTCAGTTTGTACTGTAAACATGTTTGTTCATCGTTTATCAAGTCTGACACTGCTACGTTTAAGAAAGTAGAAAACTTGTGCCTTGTAAAATTTTTATTTAGTGGGATACCCTTAAAATGGAAGAAATAAAATCATTTTCAGTATACAAATGTTTTCTTCCTTTTTGTGCTCAGTAAATTTCATTTTTGAGCTGTTTTAGAACAATCTGCGATAAAATTGGTGAGAAAACTTACTGTGTTTATGAACTGACAATTGCTATAGATTTTTTTTTACTAATTTTATTTTCACTTAAAGAGTTTGTGGTTTAAAATTTTATTGTTTTAATCTTATTTTTTATTGTTTTTCAGTTTCTCTGATAGCGTTTACTACTATGGCTTTGCTAACAATAATGGAATTCTCAGTATATCAAGATACATGGATGAAGTATGAATATGAAGTAGACAAAGATTTTTCTAGGTAACTGTATCTCACAATACCTAAACTCTACTTTTGTTAGGTTATTTTAGAGAAATTTATGTTATTTATGAGAAATAAATATGAGGTTATTTATGAGAAATTCTCATTTTGTGTATTGAAACATTGTTTTGTTTTTTTGGTTTTTTTTTTTTGTCTGCTTTTGTGTGTGTGTTGGTTCTGAGGCTTGTACTCAGGTCCCAGGTGTTGTCCCTGATGTTCAAGGCTAGAGCTCTAATACTTGAGCCACAGCTCAATTTCTGGCTTTCTTGGTTAATTGGAGATAAGAGTCTCCACTGACTTTTCTGCCTGGGCTGACTTTAAACTGCCATCCTCAGATCTCAGCCTCCTGAGTAACTATTATAGGATTATAGATGTGAGCCACCAGTAAAAAGCTGTTTTGAAATTTTTTTGCAGGTAGCAGGTTTATGATATTAGGATTACAGAGTTTTAGCTATGAATTCAATCCAGTTCTTCCTTTTATTTACTCCATGACTTTAGGGAACTTACTAACTCACATCTGCATGTGTTTCAACACCTCTGTTCTGTGAGATAGAAATAATAATGGTAGGACTCTTTTGTTTTCTTTTTCATGGGACTTAGCAGGTAAATCAACATTTCTAAGATTGCTCTGTATCCTTGGGCAAGCCATATCAAGGATTTATTTGTGGCCTTAGTTCCTTCATCTGTAACATGAATATGTTTCTAGATTGCATTAATTATTTGGGATTGGTTGTAGTAGTTAATTTCATTTGTTTTTAGCACTAAATTTAAAATTTTCCAAGTATGGTCTTAGGTACTTATCTATGTCACCACATGAATACAGGCATAGGGTCCACACTTAGAAATCTGATACTTGGCCTTCTTCTCTGTCTCCTACAGATGTCCTGAAAGTGCACACTGGGATTATTTTGAGTACAGTGTGAATTGTAGGCAACTATTAAGGCCTCCAAAATGTGTAATTCCTAACTGGAATCATATGAAAGTCCTTCAGAGTGAACTCAGCTTGGATAAGAAGCTCAGAACTCATTATTTATACTGATTGTTTTACTTGGAAGGGATATTTCATTTTGCTGTTTGAAAATTAACTTTGTTTCAATTACTGATTTGGGAGCAAAGCATTGATTGGATCTTGTTAAACCGCCTGTAGATGTGTAAGCATCAGATTTATTTGTTTGTTTTTCCTGGTGGTTTAGTTGTAATTATCCTGAGATATCCAGACTCAGTTTCTGAAATGTCCCCTTAATGGATATGTGATTTTCTGCTGTGCATTTGTGCTGCTCTGCACACTGATGGTTCTCTCTCTCTCTTTTTTTTTTTTTTTGTCTGATGTTTCTCTTGAAGGACCACATCCACCCATTTTATTGTTCTCTACATCACATAGATTAAATCTATTTTAATGGTTTTTATGATAGCTAGAGAAAAATTTACCCCTAATTCTTGATTTGGTATTCTTTTTGGTCAGGCATGGGGCTTGAACTCAGGGCCTGGGCACTGTCCCTGAGTTTTTGGGCTCACAGCTAGTGCTCTGCCACTTTGAGACACATTGCCACTTCCTTGATTTGCTATTCTCTCTCTCTCTCTCTCTCTCTCTCTCTCTCTCTCTCTCTCTCTCTCTCTCTCTCTCTTGGTCAGTTGTGGGGCCTGAACTTTGCCTGGGCGCTGTCCCTCAGCTCTTTAGCTCAAGGCTAGTGCTCTACTACTTGAGCCACAGCACCACTTCCGGCTTTTTCTGCATATGTGGACCTCATGCATGCAGGGCAAGCATTCTGCCACTAAGCCACCCTCCCAGCCCTTGATTTGTTATTCTTAAAGGAATGTTTTATCTAATATTTAAATGCACAGAAGTTTAGATATTGTTGAATTTCTCAGAATTATCTATTTTAGAGCTGCTACCCTGAGGTTAAAAGGTAATGTGTTAAAGATGTGAGAAGTTAACAAGATTTGTTAAGTAATCACCAGATAAAAGTTTTTAGTAATGCCTTTGTTTTTATTATAACAAAGGTAATCTGAGTTGTAATTAGTACCTTTTTTGTTTGAAATCCAAGACTTCCATAGGTAGATTGATTGCTATTGCTCATACTTTTGCCAATTGCTAGGTTCTAATGTTTATCTTTTTGTCTTTTAGTAAATTGAGAATCAATATAGACATTACTATTGCCATGAAGTGTCAGTGTAAGTACTGTAAGCTTGGCCTTTCTCCATGTACTGTAGTTCAGACAGTTGCAGTAGAACTTCAAAACACTGTAATTTAACATTTTTTCCTTTTGAATATTTAAATATTTTATCATGTTGCTTAATGGTACATATTGTCTCACTTTAGTTTCAATTCAGTGAATTTCATAGCCATAAAGAAAGATTTAGCCAGGCACTCATGACTCATGCTTGCAATCCTAGATTCTCAATAGGCTGAGATCTAAGGATTGTGGTTTGGCGCCAGCTGGGGCAGGAAAGTCCATGAGTCTCTTAGCTCTAATATCCACCAGAAAACTAGAAGTGGCACTGTGGCTCAGAGTGGTAGAGCACTAGCCATGAGTGAAGAAGCTCAGAGACAGCACCTAGCCCCTGAGTTAAGGTCCCATGACTGACCAAAAAAAAAAAAACCCAGACAATAAAAGGAATATTTAGCTGGGTGCTGGTGGCTCATGCTGGTAATTCTAGCTACTTGGGAGGCTGAGATCTGAGGATCAAGGTTCATGGTCAGCCAGGGCAGGAGAGTCCGTTAAACTATTCTGTTTAATTAACCAGCAAATATCTGGAAGTAGTGGTGTAGCTCAAGTGGTAGAGCTCCAGCCTTGAATGAAAAAGCCACAGGTCAGTGAAAGGACATGAGTTCAAGCTCCAGTACTAGTACAAATAGTGACAGAGACAGACAGAAAGATAGAGGTCTAACATTAGTGAATTAAAATGTAAGAAAGGGCTGGGAAGGTGGCTCAGTGGTAGAGCACTTGCCTTGCATGCCTGAGGCCCTGGGTTCGATTCCTCAGCACCACATAAGAAAAAAGAAAAAAGCCGGAAGTGGCGTTATGGCTCAAGTGGTAAAGCGCTAGCCTTGAGCTGAAGAGCTGAGGGACAGCGCCCAGGCCCAGAGTGCAGGCCCCACGACCGGACTCCCCCCCCCCCCCCCAAAAAAAAAAATGTAAGAAAATGAGGAAATTTGTCAATGAGAGTTGAAGTTAGGCTATATTGTTCTTGTTGGTGTAACAGATTTATGTGTACCTTCAGAAGCATAATCTTGTTTCACTGGTTCAAGTGACCACCTTTCCTGACACTTCCTCTCTTATATTTGAAAGTACTTCAAAGTGAATTGTGATGAGTTACTCATTTTATTTCCTTCACTATCTTTACTTAGTTGTTCTGAGACAAATAGAAAAATTCTCATTTGTTACAGAGATAAAAAAGTATTACTTTCCAAAATGGTGGCACTTCTACATGAAAAGTGTCCTTGGAGTTACTACTTTGAGTATTTGAAATGAAGGATTCATATATTCAGGCAAAATACTTAGTATGAAATAGTTTTACCCAATTAATTTCTAATAGAACTCATCACAGAACACTTACAGCTCTTTAAAAATTTTTTCTTTCTATTAGTAGTTTTAAGAAAAATAGTATTACCTTAATACTTAAATTTTCAGTTAAGACTAATGGCAAATATATCATGTTGTCTCACTTGGATATTTGAATGACATTACAGTGTTAGCTTTTTCAAAATAAAAGTTGATACTGCTTTTTTTTTTTTTGGTGTGTGTGCTAGTTCTGACTCTTGAATTCAAGGCCTTGAGCTCTCACTTGGCTTATTTGCTGAAGCCTGGTACTCTACCACTTGAACTATGCTTTCACTTCCAGCTCTTTGGTGGTTAATTGGAAATTAGTGTCAGACTTTCCTGCCTGGACTGGCTTTGAACTGCCATCCTCAGATTTCAGCCTCCTAAGTAGTTAGGATTACAGATGTGAGCTACTGGTATCTGGCTTGACTTATTTTGAAAAAGCATCAGCTAAGATTTCTTTTAATCTCTGAAAAAAATTTTGTAGCTTATATTTTGTTCATTCATTTAGTGCTTGTGATTAGGTTTTTGCCAATTTTTGCAAAGCTCTTTAATTCAGTCAGAATTGCATTTTTTTACCCTGGGACTCCATGTCATTTATTTTTTAGAGCAAGAAATTTTTTTTTCTGACTTTCAGAATACTATGTACCAAAGCTATATAGTGCTATTGTTTTAATTTTTGAACCAATAAGCAGTATAGAAAGGTGATACTATACACCTTGAGTTTTCTATTAGTTTTGTTAATTTGCTTTACGTCAGATATAGTTTTGATCTGAACATAGGTTGTGAAACGTTTGTTTTTTGTTCCTACAGATGTTGGAGCAGATGTATTGGATTTAGCAGAAACAATGGTTGCTTCTGCAGATGGTCTTATTTATGAACCAGTAAGTTTGGTTTACATAGTGATTGAAATATATGCTTTAGGAATTGAACCCTTGGAATCACTTTGAATTGGCTATTAGTTTGGTATATGTACTATACATTTTTTTATTAAGAATAATTGAGCTGGGCAATGGTGGCTCATACCTTCTGTCCTACTTACTCAGAAAGCTGAGATCTAAGCATCCTGGTACAAAGCCAGCCAGGCCAGAAAGTCCATGAGACTCTTAGCTCTCTAGTTAGCCACCAAAAAGCAGAATAGAGCATCAGTCTTAAGTGAAAAAGCTGTGCAACAGCACCTAAGTTCAAGCCCCAGTACTAACACACAAAAAAGAATAACCATTTACTTTTACCAGTGTATTTTTGCTTCCATTTTCTGTCATTCTTAGTTTATTTTTATTATACTGTGGAGTGACGGTTAGTTTTTTTTTTAGCAAAAATATATGGGTTGTGTCTGCCATGACTGCCCTTGTGGCTCATGGAAAGCCAGCTTGCCATGCAAATGCAAGTTTGGCTGAGGAAAGGATTTTTTCTTGCTGCTTCCTAGCAGGAATCAGGGCTTTCGCTGCTCTAATTTCATTATTTCATTTGTCTCTTCAACTTTTCTCCATGATAATCATGATAGCATCAGTTAGATGATTTTTAAATCCTAAAATATCATTTTGCACATGCAATAGATTGCCGACTTGCATTCATTCTGATAAATGTAGGCAACCAATCGGAATTATGCATGCTTGGTAAAATTTCTTTATTATGTTTGAGTAAAATTCCATTAAAATGTAGTTTGGTCTATCGAAGGTGAATGCCTATCAGGTGTATCTGGTTTTAGTAGCACTTTACATTAATCTTACTGCTAGCTACAAAGGAGGCCGACACCTGAGGATCGTGGTTTGAAGGCAACCTGGGCCAGGCCCTGAATTCAAACCCCATCACACACACACACACACGCACACACACACACGCACGCATGCACTCACTTACACACCGGTTTTTAAAAAATTGTGATGTGTGGAAATCTAAGGAGATTTGACGTTGCTAGTGACAGTGTTTTCTTTCATTTCAGGTAATATTTGAACTTTCACCACAGCAAAAAGAATGGCAGAGGTAAAGCTAAACTATTAGCATCTATAGAAATATAACCTTTAGTCTTGTTTTATCTATTGTAAACTGTAGTCTAGCATGATTCTCTGATTGAATTATCAAAATATTAGAAATATTAGAAAATATCAGATATTAGGAAAGTCATACATAATCGTTTTCTCTAATTTGATTCATAAATTTTAAAGTGAGCTATTCAAAGTGATTTGTGAAAATAATATGTAAAGATTGTTTGAAATTGAGTTTTAATAGAATGATATAAAAGAAAAGGAAAGCTTTCTTTTCTCTATAAACTATTACCTGACTGGTGCTAAGTCAGAGTTAACTTCCTAGTGTAGCTTTCTACATATTTTCTGTATGTATATAATTTCTTCCTATTTGTTTGAAAATATATTTCTCTTGTTATTTTCTTAATACAAATTGGATCATTCTATCCATTCCTTGTGCATTTTTTTCCACCTAATGTGATGTTATAGATCAAGAAAGTCCATTTTATAGATTGACTAGTTTAATTGTATTCTTATTGATGGACATTTGATTGCTTCCACAAATCCCATTTTAAAAAATCAATACTTGTTGGTGGGGGGGAGGGGGAGGGGGGAAGGGGGAGAGAATTGGGTGGGGGGCGGGGGGGGGAAGCTGGGAAGGCATGTGAAGGGTAAACAAAGGAGGAGGCTGCAATGCTTGATAAGAAATGTACTCATTATCTTGCCCATGTAATTGTAACCCCTCTGTACAGTATGTTCACAAAAAATAAAAATAAATTTTAAAAAATCAATACTTGGTGAACAGCTGTACCTAATTCTTTTTATTTAGTTATTTTTCTTGGCAGTCCTAGGATTTTACCTTGAGGCCTTAAGCTGGCCAGGTTGGCCAGGCTGCCATTTGAGCCACCTAGCCCTTTTAATTTATTTACATTTTGGATACAATCCTGCATTTTTCCTTTGGGGCCAACTTCAGATCCTGTTATTGTCCTTGGACTACAGGCTGGCTCCCCACCACAGGCTTGTGAGGAGAGAGGAGATGTTGGTAACCTTTTACTTGTTCTGGCCACAAACATCTCCCATGTTCTACTTTCCAAGTAACTAGGATTTTGAGAAGGAGCCATTGTAGTTAGCCTCTGAACCCTAATTCTTTATGTATGTGTTCTAAATACTTAAGTATGGAAAATTCCTAGAAATGGACAATGCTGCTTCAGATGATAGCTAATTTAATATTGTGATACAGAGTGATGTATATCCTCCCAAATATTCTTTTACTTATATAGCTTAAATACATATGGGCCCAAAATTAGTATAACTAAATTAAAAAATTGGTTTTTGCAGTTAATGGATAAAAATTAATATTTGAACTAGCATTTCTTTGTGAATCAGTTGAATATCTTCTAAGCCCCCGTTGGGATTTAGTTCTTACAAAAGTATGTGATCATGCTGTGTATGGATTTTTTTTTTTTTTTTTTGCCAGTCCTGGGGCTTGAACTCTCGGCCTAGGCACTGTCCCTGAGTTTCTTTTGCTCAAGGCTAGTGCTCTACTACTTGAACCACGACGTCACTTCTGGCTTTTTCTGTGTATGTGGTACTGAGGAATTGAACTCAGGGCCTCATGCATGTTAGTTAGGCAAACACTCTAATTTAAGTCACATTCCCAGCCCTGTATATTGATTTTGCTTGGTTGTTTTCTTCTTTACTTTTAAAAACCTTTGTGTTTAAAAGCACATACTCTTAGGAAGAGTGTGTGCTTATCCATAATCCTAGCTGGGCTCAGATCTGTGGATCTTGAAGCCAGACCAGGCAAGGAAATTCCTAATTCCTAAATTCTCTCCAGTTAACCGCCAAAACAATGGAAGTGGAGGTGTGGCTCAAGTGAAAAAGCTAAGGGACAGTGCCTAGGCCTTGATTCAGTACCAGCGCAAAAAGAAAAGATTGCTTAATTTAAATTAATAATATACTTTAAAAACATTTTAAAGGCCTATTTTACCTGTGTACTAATTGTGTGGCATATATGTATTTTATCTCCTACTTACATAACTAGAAAATACTTAATGTATTTTTTTCAAGTTTGTTTGTGTGTGTGCGTGTGTGTGTTTGTGTATTGTACTATGTTCTTTTTTTTAGAATAGTTTTAGGTATACAGAGTTGAGCAGAAAGTAAGGCCCCATCCTACCTCTCATTATGGACATGCTGCAATACAGCCATAATTTATGTTAAGAGTTCATTCTTGGTGTGATATGTCTTGTGAATTGACACACAAGTGATGACGTGTGTCCACTGTTATTATCTCATCAGCAATAGAGTTACTGCCCTGATTTCTCTGTTTTTCTCCTACCATATACATTTCATGTTCAAAGATACACAGTTAAGTGGAGATTGACAGAGTGATGGAGGGGTGAGTTTGATTGGGGTATTTTGTATACATGTGTAGAAATATCATAATGAATATTCCCTTCCCATATGTACAAATAATGAATAATCTTTTTTTTAAGATAATATTAAGGGAGATAAAAATATATACTTGGTTTTTTTTTAATCGTCCTTTGCTTTAAATGTTCATTCTGCTTTCAAAAATTATAAGAATACCAGGTGCCAGTGACTCTTTGCCCTAATTCTAGTTACTCAGGAGGCTGACGTATGAGAATTGCAGTTCAAAGCCAGTCCAAGCAGAAAGTTCTGTTGATATTCTTACTTACAGTTAAGCAGCAGAAAGGCCAAAAGTAGAACTGTGGCTCAAGTGGTAGACCTCCAGCCTTGAGCAAAAAAGCCAAAAAATGTGCCCAGCCCTGAGTTCAAGTCCCAGTACCCCCCCCCCCCCCCCACACACACGATAAGATGCTTGTGAGATGGCTTTTCCCCATTGGTCTACTACTTAAAGTCCAGCAAGCCTATAGTATGGCTGTTACCTTGTCTTATTCTTTTTATCTGCATCATACACTTTTTATCTGCAGCATACAATTCGATGCCTGGCAAAATGTAAGGATTTAATAAGTACATCTGCATGAATAATAAATGAACTTAAATTCTTAGATAAGCAGAGCCCTTGCTACATGTCCAGTACCAGTGATTCTGACAGATGGCTAGAGCCAGCTACTAAACTTCTGTCTACCCTTCTTCTGTTTTCTTGCTTTCATGGAAATAACCAGAGAAAACTGGATACACTTGCATTTGGAATAAAATCCTATAATAATAAGCATACTGTTTCAACCAAACCAGCTAATCATTGTGTTTGAATCCACCTTGGCTATCTCTGGATGCCTTGCTGTGTTTCTGAATTATGGTTTGTGTCAAACTTAGGATGCTACAGCTGATTCAGAGTAGGCTACAAGAAGAGCATTCTCTTCAGGATGTAATATTCAAAAGTGCTTTTAAAAGTTCATCCACCGCACTTCCACCCAGGTGAGTTGTCATGGAAATGTTACCTGTGTGCTGGAAACTAGTCCCATTTGCTATAATCTTAAATGTAAACTAGTCTACTTGCTTTTTAGTATTGTTTTAATTTTATGAGTCTACTTTCCTTTGAAGGAGAAAATAAGAATTATGACAATATTTTAGTTCTTAAATTTTGTGATTTTTTGAAAATTAGGATTATTGTAAAGTATATTCTCAAATATTTTTTCCTTTTTTTTTCTTGGTGCAAATACTAGGGATTGAACTCAGAGCTTGAATGCTGTCTCTTAGCTTTTTTGCTCAAGACTGGAACTCTTCCACTTGAGCCAGATTTTTTGGTAGGTAATTGGAGACAAGAGTCTCACAGACTATCCTGCCATGGCTGGCTCTGTTACCATAATCCTCAGATCTCTGCCTCCTGAATAATTTGGATTATGGGTGTGAGCCACCAGCATCCAGCCAGAATAACTATTTTGTTTTTATTTTCATTCTTTCCCTGGGCTTAGATCTTTGGTTAGATTTAAAGTACTGGAACATTTTAGATTTGTATAAATAATATGTGTATGTATAGCTGTGTAATCATAATGTAAATTCTTAACATTTCATAGAGGTATGATTCTTATAACTGCAAAGTTCAGGCAATGGCTGCTCCACGGCTGCCTTTCAGGACGTTGTCTAAAAATTGATCTATAGGACCTTTTATCTTTTGTGGTGTGCAGTTTTTGCAGCATAGAATGGCAACTCTTAAATGTGTTCAAGCAACATCAATGTGTTTTGTAGGGAAGATGACTTGTCACAGTCTCCAGACGCATGCAGAATCCGTGGCCATCTCAACGTTAATAAAGTAGCAGGGAATTTTCACATAACTGTGGGCAAGTATGTCCTTTTCCCTTATGAAAGTTCCTTAGACAAGGTTGCAGCTTCATTAAAAGCAAATTCTTTCCTAAACAGATAACATACAGCTAACTACTGAATGCCTGCCTAAACTGATGTGTTTTTCTGATGTCTGAAGATTGAAATTTGGAGTGTCAGGTTATTTTGTATATTAAGGTAATGATCTGCAGGCACATATGAATTAAAATCTGTTTCTTCGTAAGTTTCAAAAGTAGCCAGAGAGCTCTTACTGCAGTATTTCATTAATATGTTCATTTTCTTAGTTTTTAGGTATTTTAAAATTAAAATATTTATTTTAGGTTTTGGTTTTATCTAACTTCTTACTCACATCCCTGATTAGCTCTAAATGAATTATTTTGATACAGTTAGAAGTTATTAATGTCTAGTATGAAGCTGAATTAGGTAAAAGTTATGGAAAAAATATCAAACACTGTGCTTTCTCTTTGCCTGTTACTGGGGATTGAAATCCGGACCTTACACATGCTAGATAATGCCGTATAACATTTGATCCACACACTACAGGTCTCTCCTGTTTGTTTGTTCTTTGGATAGAGGCTTGTTATCTTTGCCTGGACTATATTTGAACTTGTCATTTCCCTGCTTCTCAAGTAGATGGGATTACAGGCATATATAACACCTGTGGCTCAGAACCTTTATTTTTTTATTTTAATTTTTTATTTTTTTGCCAGTCCTTGGGCTTGAACTCAGGGCCTAAGCACTATCCCTGAGCTTTTTTTGCTCAAGGCTAGCACTCTACCACTTGAGCCACAGTGCCATTTCTGGCTTTTTCTCTTTATGTGGCACTGAGGAATGGAACCCAGGGCTTCATATATGCAAGGCAAAAGCACTCTACCACTAAGCCACCTTCCCAGCCCTCAGAACCCTTTATTTTATTTTATATTTTTATGTCAGTCCCGAGGCTTGAATTTATGCCTGGGCACTGTCTGTACCTTTTTCACTCAATGTATTGCTATACCACTTGAGCCACACCTCTTATGGTTTTTTGGTAGTTAATTGGGGATAACAGTCTCATGGACTTTTTTGCCCAGGATGGATTTGAAACCATAAGCTTCAGATCTTAGCCTCCCAAGTAACAATCTCATGGACTTTCTTGCCCAGGATGGATTTGACCATAAACTTAAGATCTTAGCCTCCCAAGTAGCTTACAGGTGTGAGTCACCTGTGCTCGGTTCCACTCCTATCAATTCTCAGAACAGCCAGTTCTCCACTGAAAATTCCCTGGGGCTAGATTTCCAGTCTGATTGGTTAGCAATACAATATACCAGAAAATATGCAGAGGAATTCTGACCATTTGGCTTCATCCTGAAGGATTTTAACAAGTGTCAGAACTATAGAGTGATCTAATTTGAATTTTAACTTAATTTTTGAAATAGTTTTTTTTTTGAGATACTTGTTTATACTTCTAGTTCCTGAACTTGTTTTTGTTTTTGTTTTTTTTTTGTGACCAGTACTGGTGCTTGAACTCAGGACCTGGGTGCTGCTATCCTTGAGCTTTTTTGTTCAAGGCTGGTGCCTCTAAGCACTTGAGCCACAGCTCTACCTCTAGCTTTTTGGTGGTTAATTGGAGGCAACAGTCTCATGGACTGTTCTGCTTGGGTGGCATTTGAACCATGATCCTCAGATTTCAGCCTCCTAAGTAGCTAGGACTGAAAGTATCAGCCACCTGGCTTATTCCTAAAATTCTGGGTATGTCTTTTAACAAGAAAAGAGAAAAAAGGTATTATTTAAAATAATTATTTCTCACTGAAGAAAAGGGAGACCATTAAAGTCAGATATAATGCTGTAATTTGATGATTTTAAAAAAGATTCCTGAGTAGCTGGGTGATGGTGGCTCACACCCATAATCCTAGCTATTTAGGAGGCTGAGATCTGACAGATGCTCGTGGTTCAAAGCCAGCCTGGGCAGGAAAGTCTGTGAGATTCTTATTTCCAGTTATCCACCAGAAAACTGGAAGTGGCGCTGTGACTTAAGTGGTAGAGTGCTAGCCTTGAGCTGAAGAGCTGAGGGACAGTTCCCAGGCCCAGACAAAAAAAAAATTAAAAAAGAAAGAAAGAAAAAAGAAAATATTCCTGGTATAGATTTGCTTTTCCGAAGTGAAAGCAGGAGTCCTGGTGAAGCTATCAGTAAGGATAGGGATAGCCTGTAACAGGGTGTTCTTGCCAGTAGTGACTCTGAGGCCATATGTGTTGTCTGGAACACAGATGACTTTACTGGACTTTGTCAGCCTAAACTACCCATCACTGCATGAGAAGCATTGCTGCACAGGATTTTAGAGGACTTTATGTTGGATGGGAATGCACTTCTCTAATGTTTACATGTTTACATTAGGGTTTTGTTTTTGTTTTTTTGGTGCCTATACTGGGCCTTGGTGTTTTTGCTCAAGGCTAGTGCTCTGCCAACTCCACTTCTGGCTTTTGCTGGATTCTGGGAGATTAGAGTCTCACTGACTTTCCTGCCTGGGCTGGCTCTGAACTGTGATCCTCAGATCTCAGTTTCTGGAGTAGTTAGAATTACAGGCGTGATCCACCAGTGCCTGGCTATATAGCTTAAAAAAAATGTTTTTAATTGCTTGTTGTACAATACCAGACATTAAGGACTACTAGGAGAAACACACTACAAAACTTAGAGTCAACAATTAGAAAAGAAGGTAGACAGCTGATTGTTTCCTTCAATTTAGGAAGAACTCTAATTCTATATAGCCTGTAATGATGAGCATTCTATTTTAACTGATGCCAGGAAAGAAGGCTTGCTTGAATAAATTTTGTGAAAATAGGGAATGTTTAAAGCCTGTGATTATCCATTCTTCATTAGCAATAGTTGCAGAAACTATTTGAATGTATTGTATGTTTTTAAGTAGCCAGGAATTTCATTTGCTATCATAGATTATATATTGTTATTTCCATGAATTTTTGTTAAAAATATAACTTGGGGGCTGGGAAGATGGCTCAGTGGTAGAGCGCTTGCCTTGCATGCCTGAGACCCTGGGTTTGATTCCTCAGCACCACATAAGCAAAAAGAAAAAGCCGGAGTGGCGCTGTGGCTCAAGTGGTAGAGCACTAGCCTTGAGCTGAAGAGCTGAGGGACAGCGCCCAGGCCCAGAGTTCAGGCCCCATGTCCGGACCCCAAAAAAAAAAAAAAAAAAATATATATATATATATATATAACTTGGATGATCCAAACTTGTCCAACTCAGTGCCAAGATGGACATTTTTCTGAATAAGGAAAACATAAACACTGTTAGTAAACAGTGGTTTTGGAAATTAAGTTTGTACATTCTTAATAATGTTTCTGAATGAATTTGACCTAACATTATGAGACAAAGGCAGCATTTATGAATGAAACTGATATTATGTCCGTGCTGGTTCTTGGTAATTTTGTTTAAAATCTTAATCTGTATTCTAAGTGAGTTGGGATCTTAAATTTGGGATAAATGAAATATTTTTTTATTTTTTATTTTTTTGGGTCCGGTCGTGGGGCCTGAACTCTGGGCCTGGCCGCTGTCCCTCAGCTCTTCAGCTCTTCAGCTCAAGGCTAGCGCTCTACCACTTGAGCCACAGTGCCACTTCCGGCTTTTTTCTTTTTGCTTATGTGGTGCTAAGGAATCGAACCCAGGGCCTCAGGCATGCAAGGCAAGCGCTCTACCACTGAGCCACCTTCCTAGCCCGAAATATTTATTTTCTAAACTCATTAATAATGCAGTTGAAGAAATTCTGCCTTTGCTGAGAGTTAAATCTGTACTGTAAGGATATCATTAATGGAGAGGATCAGGAAGACTCTGTAGACTTGAAATGTCTTCCAAACAACTCAAATCAAACATGCATGGATTTACATTTTCAAACATGACATATTCATTAGTGGTCACTACTAAACAGATAATCATTAGAGATCACTTTTGAAAACAAAAAATTTTAGCTTTGAACCTCAATAAGCAAAATGTACTTTTCCTGCAAAACTGATTAGTGTGTATTGACTATTGTCAAACATATTTGTCAGTTATTAGTTTAAGAACAATACAGTGATATCTGTATTGTTCTTAGGAAACTGTAGTAGCTTGATTTTGTATATTGGCCCAAAAAGCTTTAAAATTACTGATTATCTGGCTCTCTACAGAAAAAAAAAATGCCATTCCTATTTGATCATATTGCTGAGATGACAGGAAGGACATGTAGGTTCTTACATTATGTTGTACTCCAAACAATGTGCAGCTTAGGCTGCAAATCCACTTTCTCATGGGAATTAGTTGTACATTTGAATGGTATTACTTTAAAATCATTTTCTTCCTTTCAGGGCAATTCCACATCCTCGAGGGCACGCACACTTGGCAGCACTGGTCAACCATGACTGTAAGCACTTGTGAACTGCTTCTTTCACTGTGGATGGCTGTGTGCATGTGTGTGTGTCTACATGTGCATGCATGTGTGCTTTTTTTCTTGCAGAAATAATGTAAAGCTTTAAAAGTAAGCTATTTAAAAACAAATGTCTCTTTCATTCTTTAAGCCACCTATATTTTCATTTAATTCTAGCTCCAAATTGCAAAGATTAGGGGGAAAAATATTTTGTTCTCCCTTGTGAATAGTGCAGTCAATTTTTGTATATAATGAAGAGAATGTGTCAGAGTTTATTTCTGCTTATAAGTCCAGATGTACATATTCCCATACACACATGAAGTTAGTTTGGTGTAATGATGGTTCTAATTTTTATATAATAAAGAGAATGTGTCAGGTTTACTTCAGCTTCTAAGCCTAAATGTGGACATGTTGCCATATACACATAAAGTTAGTTTGATGTAATGAGGGTTATGAAACTGTTAAATTTACTTTTGAAAATGAAAACAATAAATTTATGAAAATCAGTTTGGTCATAGAGATGGTATATATTGAAAATATCTGTGATCATTTTCAATATTTGGCTATGTGAATGTTGCCCAGTAATTCTAACAACAGTCCTGTTCCTTACTGTATGGTGTTGAAGATTAGGAAAGGGTTTTGTTTATTGGTTTTTGTTTTGGCTATCAGGATTGAATGCTGTATCATTTCATTGAAGTTGGTTTGTATTTTAACTGAATCTGTTTTTTTATTTTGAATTGGCATACATTAATCCCATGAGAGGGTTTCATTATGAGAGTTCCCTGTATGAACAGTTCTTTCCCTCCAGTGTATTTCCATTCCTCCTCCTTCCATCAGTGTTTGGTGGGTTCATTCTGCTATACTCATACATAATATGAAACAGTTTTTTCCTCTTTGTATTTCAGTAACTTTTCCTTTGCTTCTCCCACCTTTTATCCTTAGACAGTTCCACTTTTACATTCCCGTTCTTTTATTATTATGATAATCATCGTTTTAGGTCTACTTCCACAAATGAACAACAACATGGCATATTTAGTTTTTTGAGGTTGGCTTATCTCTCTCAACATCATGTTTGCTTTTCTGTTCCATTCATTTTTTTTTTTAATTTTTATTTTTTTTATTGTGAAAATACTGTACAGAGGGGTTACAATTACATGGGCAAGATAGTGAGTACATTTCTTACCAAGCATTGTAGCCTTCTCCTTTGTTTACCCTTCCCATCCCTTCCCATCATCCCTCCCCCATCTTCCCCCTCCCCCAAGTTGTAAAGTTCGTTTTCGACATGACAACTTGTACTTCTCATTGTTGCAACAGGTCCACCTGTATCCTTATTTAAACGACTTGTTTTTCCCCTTCCCCTCCACAAATTATACCGACATCAGATACAGTTGTTCCATTCATTTTTGTGCACTTAACATATATTTCTTTTTTACAAATATTTTATTGTTAAGGAGATGTAGCAGGGGATTACAGTTAAATAAATAAGGAAGTGATTACATTTCTTCTCTAATTTGTTACCCCTTCCCTTGTTTTACTCTCTTTCTCTACCCCTCAAATATTTATGAGTAATATTCTGTGTCATACATATACATGCATATGTATTGTAAGCATATGTGTGTACAATACTACACCTCAGCTGATTCCACAATTCAGCTATTGTGACAGAGCTACCATAAGCATAATGAATAATGTATAATGCTGTACTGTCCTTAGAGAACTAGCATACTGATTTCCATAATGATTACACTAGTTCATATTCCCACCAACAGTGTATAAGATTTTACCCTACATCCTCTATAGCACATGTTTTCTTGATTGTCGTTTTGACTGGGGTGAGGTGACATCAGTATGGTTTGATTTGTATTTGTATTTGCTTTATGGCTGAGGGTACTGAGTATGTTTCTGTGTTTTTGTTGGCCATTTATATTTCTTCTTATGAGAACTGTCCAGTTCATTTCCTCACTAGTTGGATTACTAGTTCTTTTACTGTTAGTTTTTTGAGCTGTTGGTATATTATGGATAGTAATCCTTTATTCATTGAAGAGCTAGCAAAGATTATCTCTTGGTCTGTGGGTTGTCTTGATTCTAGTAATTTTTTAGATGTGCAGAACCTTTTTTAAAATTGATGAGAGTCCCATTATCAATTCATGCTCTTTATTTGCTGGGCAATTGGAGTCCCACTCAGAAAATAATTACCTATGATGGTATCTTCCAGAGTTTTCTTGTAGTTGTTTCAAGGTTTCAAATCTTGAATGAAAAATCTCTGATTCATTTAGAGTTAATTTTTATACAGGGCAAGAGACAGATCTAGTATCAGTATTCTGCTTGTAGACAATTTTCCCAAATGTTTGTTGAAGACACTGGCTTTACTCCAGCATATGTGTTTTGGCTTCTTTGTCAGATGAGCAGGCTATAGCTGTGTGGCTATATTTCTAAGTCTTCTGTTCCATTGGTTTTGAGTCTATTTTTGAGCCAGTGCCAGGCTTTTATTTATTGTGGAATTGGAAGTCTGACATTGTGATCTTCCAATACTGCTTGTTCAGCTCAGTATTATTTTGGGGACTTGAGCTGTTTTTTGTTGCCATATGAATTTAACTAATTTTCCTATTTCTGAAAAGAATGACTTTAAGATTTTGATGGTTTTTGCCTTGAATTTGTGGATTCCTTTTAGCAGTCTGACCGTTTTCATGATGTTTATGGAAATCTGTGAGCATAGGAGGTCTTTCTACCTCCTGGTGTCTTCTCTAATTTCTTCAAGGTTTTGTGGTTTTTCATTGCAGAAGTCTTTTGCCACCTTAGTTAAGTTTATATGTAGGTATCCTATTAGGCTATTGTGAATGGAATTACTTTTGTCATTTCTTTCTCAGCATGTTCAATGTTGGTAAGTTACTGATTTTTGTATGTTGATTTTATGTCCTCTTACTTTGGGGAAAAATATTAGATTTAGGAAATTTTTGGTGGAGTCTTGAGGGTCTTTTAAATATAAAATTGTATTATCTGAGAATGGGGATAATTTTACTTCTTTCCTGTTTGAGTCCCTTTTAAATTTTTGTCTTGTTTTATACCTGTGGCCAGGAATTTCAGTACTCTTTTAAGAGTGAAGATAGTGGTTGCCCTTGTCTTGTCCCTGATTTTAGAGAAAATGATTTCAGTTTTTCCCCATTTGGTATGATATTGGCTATAGGTTTGTCATAAGTAGTCTTTATCATACTGAGATATGTTCTTTCTATTCTTAGTTTTTTTTTCTTCTGAACCCTTATAATAAAAGGATATTGAGTTTTGTCAAAACCTGTTTTCTACATAATGTGAGATGCTCACGGGACCTTTGTCCTTGGTTGTTTATATGCTGTGTTGCATTTATGGATGTGTATATGTTGGAAAATCAAACTAAATATTTAAGAAATGAAAAACTCAATAATACCAATAAAAATTAAATTGAAGCCCTAAACAATAGACTGGAATAAGTTAGAATATTAGGGAATACCTTCCATGATAAGTTAAAGCTAAGGAAATTAAAGCTAGTGCTACACTAGCACTGCAGTGGAATCTTGAAGGAATCTTACATGCAGAAAAGGAAAACAAAAGAAAATAGAAAAGACAGCAATTAACCTAACTAGTTGAGTAGATTAGCAAAGGAGGAATAGGAAAGAAATGAGCCTCTTACAAACTGATGTGAAATATGATGTAACTTTCAGTATTAAACTGTAAATGTTAATGGTGTTAACTTTCCCATTCAAAGGCATAGAACAGCAGGCTGGATTAAAAATAAACAAGATGCAAGCCAGCATCACACCTGTAATCTTTATTTGAGGATCACAGTTTGAAGCCAGCCTGGGCAGGAAAGTATGAGACTCTTACTTCTAACTAATGACCAAAAAACCTAGAAGTGGAGCTGTGTCTCAAGTACTAGAGTGTTAGCCTTGAGCAACAAAGCTTACAAACAGTACCCAGGATCTGAGTACCAGGACTGCTGTGAGCGTGCCCACGCGTGCGCACTCACACTCACACACACACACACACACACACACACACACACTGTCAAGAGTTTGTTTATAAGAAACAACAAAAGGGTAGAAAAAATTATTACAAGGAAAGGAGCCCTGAACACAGACAGGCTGAAAAAATCAACTTTAAACCAAAATTAATCAGAAGAGACAAAGAAGGCTACTTCTTGTTAATAAAAGTAAGGAACTACAGAGGGGGGGGAGGATAACAATTATTAACATGTACACACCAGATATTGGGTCCACATAAGTACATTAAACAAACATTTCTGGACTTACCAGCAGTAATTAGACCCCAGTGCAGCAATAGTTGAAGACTGTCATACCCATCTTTCACCAACAGATAGATCATCCAGACAGAGTCACAAAGAAATCTTGGCACTAAATGACATTCTATATACTAGATGGTCTTAGCAGACTTCTATAGACTGTTTTATTCAGTAGCTGCACAATGAACATTCTCAGTAGCTTATGGAATGTTTTTCCAATCTTTTTTGGCACATAGAGCAAATCTTAGCAAACACAAAAAAGTTAAAATTAATTCCTTCTTTTCTATTAGATCTTAATAGAATTAAACTAGGCTACTATAGCAAAAGACACTGCAATATCTATATATCTGTATATATCTATATAGTACAGGTATCTAGATATCTATATCTATATAGATATCCATATGGATATAGTATAGCTATAGATATAGATAATATAGGTATAGATATGGATATACCTAGATAGTATATAGATAAATCTGTGCTTATTCAAATGTGTATAGACTGAAAAATGCACTGTTGAATGAGTAATGAACAGTGTAGAATTAAGGGCCAGGTTCTAAAATGGTTTAGAATCTGATGAAAATGAAAACACAATCTACCAGAACCCTTGGAGTACAGCAAAGGTGAGGTCTCCAGTGGTCAGTTAAGACTCTGGGCTCAGGAATGCTGTTGGATGGAGGTGGAGTAGGTCACTCTCTGCCAAGAGCCCTTGGTGGGCATGTGTTTACTTGTACCCACAAGGCTGGGCAGTGATCTTTGGGGTCTGGCAGTCCCCAGGACATGTGTCAGTCAGTCACACATGCTGTGTGCTCACCTTGTTTTCTCCTGGGCCACACCAGAATAACAGCCACTGGCTGTTTTCCCCAACCCCTGTATGGCCCCAGCTGTGTGGGCCCTTGGTCAGCTTATTGTGCTTGAAGTCCCTTGTGGATGCCTGTTTACCAGTACCCGTTGGGTTGGGTGAGGTACTCAGGGCGCTGGCAGTCTCTGGGAAATTCATCTAGCTCTTGAACTGTGCCCGAGGCACAACTCCCAGTGCGTTTCTCCAGCCCTCGACCTGGCCTGAGTGTGAAGACCTTTGGTCAGCTCACTCTGCTGGTGGGGTAGTTGTTTTTACTTGTACCCAGTGCTCTGAGTGGGAGTCACACAGATCCACTGGTCACATAAAAGCACCCTGACCCCCCTCTCCTGTGCCATCCTGGTGGCATAGCCAAGAAGCTGCTTTGTTATCTCTGTGTTGCTTTTTTTTTTTTTTTAATAGATCTAAGGTTTCATCATACATCTAAACAGTTACTGGGCCAGTGCTTAATGTGTACCTTTCTGTGTAGCCAGGTGCCTAAGCATTTACTCCTGCCACAGAGGGATCTGAAATGGAGAAACACAACTGGTTTCTTTGGGATCAACTTATACTCATCCATTTCTCATTATGTGCATTTCTCTCAACATAATGCTTGAAGTACTTTATTACTGTACATGCAAATGTAAATGTTTTAACTTCAGAACAAGTGAATTTAAGCTAATTTGTAACAGACACTTTTGAATAATGAAATTTCTCTGCTCAATTGTCTTGTTTTTGCCTCTTAGCCTACAACTTTTCTCATAGAATAGATCACCTGTCTTTTGGAGAGGTTGTTCCAGGAATTATTAATCCTCTGGATGGAACAGAAAAAATTGCCATAGATCGTAAGTATTGACTGAATCTACATATGGGAAGTTGCACTCAAAACCTTGAAATTTGCATATTAGAAAGCAAGTCTTAGCCAAGCTTATAATCCTTGTTACTTTGGAGGCTGAGATGTAAGGATCCCATTCCAAGCCAGCCTGGACAGGAAAGTCCCTGAGACTCCTTATCTTCAATTAACTACCAAAAGCTATGCCTCAAAATGGTGCAGCATTAGCCTTAAGCACAAAAGCTCAGTGCCAGTACTGATACTAAAAAAAGCAAGTCTTAGCTACTCTTATAACCCTACTTAGGAGGCTGAGATTTGAGGATCATAATTCCAAGACAGCTGAGGCAGGAAAGTTCCTGAGGTTCTTTAACTCCAAGTAACCAGAAACAAAAGCCAGAAGTAGAGCTGTGGCTCAAGTGGTAGAGTACTACCCTTGAGAAATAAAGTTCAGGGGTAGCACTTATAGACCCTGAATTCAAGGACCAGAAGGGGCAACAAAAAGCAAGTTATTTTAAATTAATAATTAAGGAAGTCTTGTATTTATTTAATATATAATGATATATATATTAAAAGATAAGTTTATCCTTCAAGCAAGTGAAATTTGTACATGTCACAACACAGTGAAGAAATTAGAAATAAAGGCAGGCAAGAGAAAGAGGATTTAAATGTTCTAAGTATATGAAGAATTGTGGCGCAACTGGTAGGGTTGTGGCAAGTTGTAGAGTGCTTGCACAGCAAATGTAGTTCAATCCTCAGTACCACCATGAATGAATGAGTGAATGTTCTAAATATATGAAAAATGAATGTGTTCAATGCATTGTACTTCATGAATAAATGATAAGTCACAATAAATAACATTCTAAATATACGAAAAGTTAATGAGTTAATGGGACATAATGTTACTTCTCCAAAGAAATAAAAAAGAAACAAAAGTTTCAACATTGGAAGAAAATTTTTCATTCTTGTTACAGATTAAATGTCTTAACATGCATCTGTAGTCTTTTATGAACACTTCTCCAGGATTTTGCAGATAGTTATCAGAAGTAGTACACCAGCTCTTCTTAAAGTGATCATGATCCAATCGGCTTTAGAATCATTGCAGTTGTTGTCAAAATTGCATCTTTCTAGGCAGATTGTCATTTCTTTGGGGAAAAGGCCCAGATGTTTTAATTTAAAGAAGCTGCTTAGATAATTTTATTTAAAAACAAATAAAGGAAAACTACTGTCATGTCCTCCAATATATATGTTTGAATTTAAATGGGAGGCCTCCTTGCTTACTTAGGTGAAACTGAACATTTAGAATATAGATTTATAGGAAGAGTGAGCAGATTTTTTGGTAACTTGTTGGTATTTGTAAGTTATAGTCAACTGCAGATGTCTAATAGCTATAAGAGACAGCACTTTTGATCACCTAATACTCCTTGAATGTCTTGTTCTGTTATCCTTTGCTCTAGTTCCATTCCTTGTACTTACTCACTGTCTGACTAGTTCAGTTTTAGTTTACTAGAAGTTTCAAATTGTGTTGGTTACTGAGTGCTGGTGGCTCAGTCCTAGAATTATAGCTACTCAGAGGCTGAGGTCTAGGGATTCCAGTTTGAAGCTTGCCCAGGCAGGGAAGTCTGTAACACTCTTATCTCGTTAACCAGCCAAAAGCCAGAATTGGAGCTGTAGCTCAAATGGTAGAGCACTAGCTTTGAGCAAAAAGCCAAGTGGAATGTGACAACTTGAGTTTAAGCCCCAATATCAGTATATCTTTTTTTTTTTTTTTTTTTGCGGGAGGGGAGGGGGTCTGGTCGTGGGGCCTGAACTCTGGGCCTGGGCGCTGTCCCTCAGCAATTCAGCTCAAGGCTAGCGCTCTACCACTTGAGCCACAGCGCCACATCCGGCTTTTTTCTTTTTGCTTATGTGGTGCTGAGGAATCGAACCCAGGGCCTCAGGCATGCAAGGCAAGCGCTCTACCACTTAGCCACCTTCCCATCATTATATCTTGAAAAAAAAAAGTGATGGTTGTGCTGCTATAATTTTAAAAAGCTTTTATCTTTTTAAAAGTAATTTTTATTGAGATTAAGTGATTATATAAATTTCACAAGTTTCACAGTGTTGTAGGATAGTGATATTTAGTTAAAGTCACAAACACATTTTTATCCTTCATAAGGCAAATTGTCATTATCTTGGTCTATAAAGTTTGTGAATTCTATGAGCTTTAACAATACAGCTATTTCTTCTACATTAGGTGATGTGTACATTTCTTTCCCACTCATTCCCTCCCTCCCATCGCTGCCCTTGAGTTGCTTAGTTCACTTTCATCAATGTCCAGTGTAGCTGATGGGCCCCTTCATTGTATGTTTTCCCATTTTCCTCTGTTTCTGTGTCCTCCTCCTGACTTCCCTCAGATGTGCACATATATATGCCATATATGAGGCCAAGAACATGGAGTCATTTAGAAATATACAACAAATTAAGTAGATGTCTTTTGTTACTTGAGTCCTGTTTACTTTGTCGTATCTTCTTGCATTTTGGATTTAAAATCCACATATCAGGGAGACCATGTGCTGTTTGTCTCTCTGCTCTTGGCTCACCTCACTCAAACTGATTTGCTCTAGTTCCATTTCCCTGCAAATGTCATTATTTTGTCCTTTCTAATGGCTGCATAATATTCCATTGTATATAGGTACTACAATTTTTGGATCCATTCACTCTAGTAGGGTATCTGGGTTGTTTCCAAATCTTGGCTGTTTTGAACTGTGCAGCAATGAACATGGAGGTGAATGAGTCCTTGTATCCTGGTTCCTGTTGTTCAGGATAGATGCCTAGGAGTGGTATGGCTGGGTCATATGTGGGAGATGTATATTCAGCTTTCTGAGGAGCCTCCAGACTGCTTTCCAAAGTGGTTGTATTAGTTACATTCCCACCAGCAATGCAGTAGGGTTCCTCTTTCTTTGCATCCCCACCATAGTTTGTCATTGACTGACTTCAGGATGTGGACCATTCTGACTGGGGGTAAGGTGGTATCTCAGGGTTGTGTCTATTTACATTTCCTTTACGGCCAGGGATGATGAACATTTCCCCATGTTTTTCTTTGCCATTTTTATCTCGTCTGAGAAGTCTCTTTACTTCCCTTGCCCATTTAATGATGGTTTGTTAGATTTGGGAAGGATTAGTTTCTTGAGTTCTCTGTATATAATGGATATTAGGGCTTTGTCTGATACGTTGTTGGTAAATATTTTTTTCCCAGTTAGTTGGTTGTCTTTCTAGTTTGGCAGCTATGTCTTCAGCTGTGCAGTAACTTTTTATTTTAAGGTAGTCCCATTTGTCGAGTCTCTCTCCAATTGGTTGTGACCCTGGGACTCTGTTCAGGAAGTTCAAGTGTTTCTCCTGCTCTGTCTTGCAGTAGTTTGAGTTTCAGGTTTGCTGTTAAGATCTTTAATCCATTTTGAGTTGATGTTGGTGCATGGTGACAGGCTGAGGTCTACTTTTAGTTTTCTGCATGTGGCTGCCCAGTTTTCCCAACACCAATAGTTGAAGAGGCTGTGTTTCTTCCAGTGTATGTCTTTGGTTCCTTTGTCAAATATCAGCTGGCTATAGGTATGTGATTTTATTTCTGAATCTTCTAATCTGTTCCATTGGTCTTCTGGTCTGTTTTTGTGCCAATACCAACCTGTCTTTGTTATTATGACTCTATAGTAGAGCTTGAAATCTGGTAACATGATCCCTCCACATTGTTTCTTTTGCCTAGAATTGCTTTGGCTATTCTAGGTATTTTGTTGTTCTATCTGAAATTTTGGATTGTTTTCTCTATTTCAGTAAAGAATGTTAGGATTTTGATGGGGATTGCTTTGAGTTTATATCATTTATGGCAGTATGGCTGTTTTCACAATATTGATTCTTCCTATCCAAGAACATGGAGGAAAAGGCGTTGTAGCTCAAGTGGTAGAGCACTTGCCTTGAGCTGAAGAGCTCAGGGACAGTGCCCAGGCCCAGAGTTAAAGCCCCACGACTGACCAAAAAAAAAAAAAAAAAAAAAGAACATGGAAGCCCTTTCCATTTCCTGGTGTCCTCTTTGATTTCTTTCTTTAGGTTTTTATAATTTTCAGTAAATAGGTCCTTTACCTCTTTGGTTAGGTTAATTCCTAGATCTTTTTTTTTTTTTTTTTTTTTTTTGAGGCTATTGTGAAGGGTTGTTTTCCTGATTTCCCTTTCTGCTTGTATACTGTTGGTGTACAGAAAGGCACCTGAGTTTTGCCAAAGTGGTTTATAAGCTCTAGGAGTTTGGGAGTGGAGCTTTTGGGGTTGTTAAGGTATAATATCATGTCATCTGCAAATAGAGATTGTTTAATTTCTTCCTTCCCTATGCATATCCCTTTAATGTCCTTTTCTTGCCTTATGGTTCTGGCTAAGGATTCCAGAACCATATTGAAGAGGAGTGGAAAGAGTGGGCATCCTTGCTTTGTTCCTGGTTTTAGGAGAATTGGTTGTAGTTTTTCCCCGTTTAGTATAATAAAAGGCTATTGCTCTGTCATATATGGCTTTTATTGTTTTAAGGCATGTTCCTTCTATTCCTATTTTCTCCAGAGCTTTTAACATGAATGGATGTTGTATTTTATCAAAAGCCTTTTCCACATCAATGGAAATAATCATGTGGCTCTTGACCTTGGATCTTTTGATGCAATGGATTACATTAATTGATTTACGTATGTTAAACAATCCCTGCATTTCTGGGATGAAGCTTATTTGATCATAATGTATGATTTATTTTTGATATGTTTCTGGATTCTGTTGGCTAAAATTTTATTGAGGAGCCTTACATCTGTGTTCATCAAAAAGATTCGTCTGTAGTTCTCTTTTTTTGTTGGAACTTTTCCTGGTTTGGGGGTGTGTGTGATACTGGCTTCATAGAATGTTTGGGATTTCTCCCTCTGCTTCTGTTCCACAGAAGAGCTTGAGGAGTATGGGCATTACTTCCTCTCTAAAGGTGTTATAGAATTCCATAGTGAATCCATCTGGTCCTGGGATTTTCCTTATTGGAAGACTTCTGATTGCTTTCTCTATCTCATTGTAAGTTATTGGTTTATTTACCTGATTCATTTCTTCTTGGTTCAGTTTGGCAATTTGTATTTCTCTAAAAATAAATCCATTTCTGCTAGGTGAGTATACATTAGTAAGTATAGATTCTGGAAATAATTATTTATGATTGTTTGAGTGTCTTGCATGTTTGTTGTAATTTTTCCTGTGGCTCTCTGATCTTGTTGATTTGGGTCTCCTCTCTTAGTTAATCTTGCCAGAGGTCTATCGATTTTATTAATTTTTTCAAAAAAACCAGCTTTTTATTTTATTTTTAGTTTTCTTCGTCTTTATATCATTAAATTCAGCTCTTATTTTGGTTATCTTGCTCCATCTAGTAACTTTAGATTCAATTTTTTTCCTCCTTTTCTAGCAGTTTTAGTTGCATCATAAGATTATTTACTTGGTCTTTCTCTATTTTCTTGATGTGTGTACTGAGAGCAAATTTGCCCCTCAGGACTGCTTTTGCTTTGTCCCATAGATTTCTTTGTGATGTATATTCATTTTCATTGAGATGTAGGAACTTTTTAATTTCTTCTGTGACCCAGGTGTTGCTCAGAAGTATGCTGTTCAATTTCCACATATTTGAGTAATTTCTAGTGTATGCTTTGTTACTGAGAACTAGCTTGATTCCACTGTGGTTGGATAGCATACAAGGAGTTATATCAGTCCTCTTGTATTTGCTTAAATTATTTGTGTGAACTATGATATCTATTTTGGAGAAAGTTCCATGGGCTGCTGAGAATGTGTACTAAGTTGTTGTTGGGTGGAAAACACTGTATATGTCTATTAAGTCTATTGAGATGGTATCATTTAATTCAGAGGCTTCTTTGCCAATCCTCTGGTTGGTAGACCTGTCTTTTGATGAGAGTGGAGTATTAAAGTCTCCTAGTATTATTGTATTTGGACTATTATTTCGTGTAAGTCTGAGAGTATTTGCTTAACGTATTTGGGTGCTCCAATGTTTGGAGAGTATAAATTGATAATGGTGATATCCTCTTCTTGGGTTGTTCCTGTATTTTTTTTTTTCCTGTCAGTTGTGGGGCTTGAACTCTGGGGCTGAGTCCTGTCCACCAGCTCTTCAGCTCAAGGCTAGCACTCTACCACTTGAGCCACAGCACCACTTTGGTTTTCTGAGTGGTTTATTGGAGATATGTCTCACAGACTTTCCTGCCTGGACTGCCTTTGAACTTCGATCCTCAGATTTCAGCCCTCTAAGTAGCTCGGATTACAGGCGTGAGCCACTGGTGCCTGGCTTGTTCCCTGTATTAATCCATAGTGTCTTTCTTGGTCTTTTTGTATTGATTTTAATGGAAAGTTTATTTTGTCAGATATCAGGATGGCAACCCCTGCCTTCTTGTTGGGAGCATTTGCATGGTAGATCTTACTCCATCCCTTCACTTGGAGTTTGTTTTATCTTTGACTGTGAGATGGGTCTCTTGAAGGCAACAAATGGATGTTGTGTTCTGATCCTATCTTCATTTTTTTTCTTTTGATTGGTGAATTAAGTCCATTAATATTTATGGTTATTATAGAGAGGTGCATTGTGTTTCCTGTCATTTTCCTGCTTTCCTGTTTTTCTTTCTTCCTGTGCTTACTAAGTTGGTCTTCTAGTGATATCTGTCTGATATGGATCCCTGATCTTGATTGTTTTCTTCAGATTGTAATCCCCTTCTTTAATATTCTTTGTAGTGCTGGCTTATTGTTTATGAATTCATTTAGTTTTTCTTTACTATTAAAATTTTTAGTTTCTTTGTCAAATGTGAATGCTAGCTTCGCTGGATCTACCAGTCTGGGGTGGCAGTTATTGGTTCTGAAGGCTCAGATGGTATTTTTCCATGCTTTCCTTGCTTTCAGTGTCTGTGTGGAGAGACTTGCAGTGATTCTGATTTTTTCCCCATTGTAGTATAGCTTCTTGACGCATGCAAGATTATTTCTTTATTGTTCAGATTTAGTGTTTTTACTATCATGTACCTAGAAGTGTTCCTCCTGGGATCCTGTTTGCTAGGTGTTGTGCATGGTTCTGTTGTATAGGTCAGATTTTCTCTTTTAAGATTGGGAAATTTTTCATTGATAATTTTATTAAATAAGTGTTGTATCCCTCTGTTCTGCTATTCCCTTCGTCAACCCCACCTTCATCGACCCCAATTATATGAATTTCTTGGCATTGTCTGCTTGTTCTTGAACTTCTCTTTAGCCTATTTTGAGTGTTTTTTCCATATCTGTGACTTTTTTCCCCCCAATTGCTGCATTTTGTCTTTAGTACCTGATAATCTATTTTCCATTTCATTCACTTTTATAAACTGGCTTCCATTGTGGTTTGCCTGGAGGAAACTGAACCATTATGATTTCCATGTCAATTCTCAGAGTATTTCTTTCATCTTTTAATGAGGTGTGTACTGCATCTATTCTTGAGTCATCTCTTTTTTGAAATCCTGGATCTCTTTTGATAATCTATCTTTCACTGGAGTTCTTCCCTGAGTGGCTACTGGCCTTTGGTGGTAGTTTGCTGTCTTGGCTGTTGATGAGTCTTGTAATTTTTTGCTGTGATTTTTGCGTGAGGATTCAGGGATTGTTGGAGTCAAATTCTGAACTCTGTCTGTTTTGGTCAATAGGTGGCTGCTTCGTTTGGTTCTGGGTTGGTTCCTGGGTCAGTAGCACCTGCGGGGAGCACACAGGTGGGCCTCCTGCTGCCGGCTTCTCGAGTCTGTGAGCCCAGTTCCTGATTTCAGACAGGGACCAGCAGTGCAGCTCTGCTTGTACTCCTGTCTGTGGGGACCGGGGGGGGGGGGGGGGGGGGGGGAGGGGAGGAGGGGGCTTGTTCTTCCGATGGCTGCTGGAGCCTGCTTGCAGTTCCCGACTTCAGCCAGGTACCCTCGGTTTAAGTTGCTAGAGGACCCATCCAGGACACAGGTGGGGCTCCTTCTGCAGCTGCTGACCTGGCAGGCTGGGTGTATTCTTCCGTTGCTGGGGCACTTTCATAATTCCCAGCTAGTGGGACCAGTAGCCCAGGCAGGAGGGGGAGTGGTCCTTGTCTAGCTTTGGGGGTTACAGCCGGTAATGGTTTCCCAGTTTGGGAGTGGGGCAGTGTCCCCCGTGGGGTATTCACTTATCCTGCAACTGGTGATGTTGCAGATCACTGTCTGTGTGCTGTTGGTCACTGGTTGCCATCACGCTCCCTTACAATTACTGTGGGCTGGGCAGGGTGTTGGTGGGAGCTCCAGGTCTGGGTTTTATGGTCTCTGTCTCTGTTTACACTGTCCGGGTCCTGTGCTGTGGGAGTTTTCTGCACTGGAGTTGTAAGGACTGCTGTGGCTCCGAGGTCCCAGGCGGCTGTGGGTTGGGTCGCTTTGGTGGCTTGGTACAAATCTGTGCTGCCAGCCTTAGGTAGGAAAAGGGTCTTTGTTCTTTTTCATCTTTGTGCAGGTTCTGAAGGTTTTTTTTCTTTTTTTCAGTTCCGCTATTTCTCTGGTTGCTTGCCTTTTTGTTGTTGATCTCTTGGGGGAACTGAGAGTTGGGACTCAAACTTTCTTTTGGTTGGAGAGAGCTGTGGTGTTTCCCTGTTGTTTCATCGCCCTCTTGGCTGTCCTCCAAAACCTTTATCTTTGTAGTTTTTATACTGTAAAAAGAAATGCTACCTTTATTTTTCCATATAAAGAAGTTAATGATGTAACGGTAATCAAACTAAACCACTGGCTCATTTTAAATATTTTTTCTGGGTATACATGTGCACACATGTACAAGCACATTCCTGTTTACACTGCCCTAGGACCTTGGTTTACCAAGTGTGATTATGTCAGTGTTAACAGTTCTTATCCCTTTTTTTTCTGGTGTGATTACTTGGGCTCGAACACAGGGCTTTGGTGCTTTCCATAGCATTTTCTCTCAAGGCTAGTGTTCTACAGTGGAGCCACAGCCCCACTTCTGGCTTTTTGCTGGTTAATTGGAGTTTAACAACTCTCTAGGCTGTTTTGAACCACAATCCTCATATCTTGCCTCCTGAAGAGCTAGAATTAAAGGTCTGAGCCATTGGCACTTAACTGATTCTTTTTCTAATCTGACATTAAGTGAAATATAGTATTAAATGTAAGTTTAAATTATGGGAAAAGGATATATTTGGCAATAGTATTGTATAGTAGTATAAGACTGATGAAATTTTTTTCTTATTTTAGACAACCAGATGTTCCAATATTTTATTACAGTTGTGCCAACAAAACTCCAGACATATAAAATTTCAGCAGAAACACATCAGTTTTCTGTCACAGAAAGGGTAAGTGAGACCACCCTTATAAAATAATTTGTATTAGCATTTTATAGTTGCTCAGCGGTAAGGTAAAGTTGAACTTTGAGTTGGTGCCATCCTTCATTTAAATTCTAGAAGTCTTGAATTGACATTTATGTAGAAAAAAAATAGAAGTAGGTATTAGTATGTTCTTGGGCAAAAAAAAAATAGATTTAAAAAGTCTGAAGTGTTCCTATTCACCTAGGACTTAAAATTGTTAAAATATGATTATATCAATGATCTTATTAGTCTCATTTATTTTTTGGTGTGGGTACTGTGGGTTGCACATATCTGGCTTTTTTACTCAAGGCTGGTACTCTGTTTTGAGCCACAGTTCTACTTACAATTTTTTGGAGGTCAGCTGTAGATAAAATCTTGCAGACTGGGCTGGGAAGGTGGCTCAGTGGTAGAGCGCTTGCCTTGCATGCTCAAGGCCCTGGGTTTGATTCCTCAGCACCACATAAGCAAAAAGAAAAAAGCCGGAAGTGGCGCTGTGGCTCAAGTGGTAGAGCGCTAGCCTTGAGCTGAATTGCTGAGGGACAGCGCCCAGGCCCAGAGTTCAGGCCCCACGACCGGACTCCCCCCCCCCCCCCCCCCCGAAAAAAAAAATCTTGCAGACTGCCTTACCCAGGCTGGCTTGGAACCATGATCCTCACATCCCAGCCTCCTGAGTATTTAGGATTACAGGCAAGAGCCAGTGGCTCCTGGCATAGTGTCATGGTTTTATATCATTCTTTGTCTTAAATTACAGTAGATTTTTATAGTGTCTTGTATTAGCTGTTTTTCAGCAAATGTTCCTGCCTGGACCACATGCAGTGATTGAAGGTCAGATAGCAAGCCCAGTTCATTCTGGGTATTTTACATTGATAGGAAGAGTGTTGTTTCACAACCTCAGAATAGACAGGTAGATCAGTTGATGACAAAGAGGAAAGTTTTAGAATTAGATGGTTAACAGGTCTCTCATCTCTTCTGAGTTTTTCTTTTTCTTTGGTGTGTTTAAGACATAAATAATCACTAGTATCTGGGAGGATACTTTTTTGTTTTTTGGGGGTTAAATCTGCTTTCCTCTATATGTAGGTTTCTTTTATTATTGTTATTACTTAATATGAGTAAGTTCTTAGTTGTCAGAATTTCCCTTGTTCTTCTGAAATTATTTTAAGGATGTACTGTGAAATTTTTATGTGGTTCAAGAAAGAAAAACCAAGTATAGATAATTGTATACATATGTATGTGTGAGTATACTCATGTGTATGCAGTAACTAGGTCAAGCATATGCAAATGCATATGCTTTTCAATACTTCTGTAAAGTTAAAGAGAAACCATTTCTCTTCTATTAGTTGACCAGCACCTGAAAGATAGCATGTTCAGTTGAAGGAAACAGATGCGCATAAATTGCCATGGGAGTGTAAAATGCCACAGTCTCTGTAAGACATGTTGGTAATATCTGGAAAGTGACAGGCACATTGATCCAGAGATCCCTATCCTAGGACATCTTTCCCAAGATACAATGGGATAAGTACAAAAATAGTTTATTGTTACTTATAATGGTAGTAGACTAGAAATATCCAAATTATGTAGCTCTAAAGGGAGAATAAGAATGTAGAAGATCTCTGTATCCTTACATGTTATTATATCCAGGATATAATTGGCAATATTACATAAAAAAGACAAGTCAGCTTGTTCCCAGTGGTTCACAACTGCAATTCAAGGATTGAAGTTTGAAGACAACTTGGGCAGGAACATCCATGAGATTCTTATCTTCAATTAACCAGCAAAAATCCAGAAGTGGAGCTGTGGCTTAAGTGGTAGAGTACTAACTGTGATTGAAGAAAAGCTAAAAGAGAGAGTAGCCCAGGCCCTGATTTCAAGTCCCAGTACTGGCACAAAAAAATAAAAATCAAGAAATACAATTCCAGAGCATTTATCCTTGATGCAGGTTTTTGTGCTAATGAATAACTAAAATCGTTGTGCTTTGTTTATAAAAGAAATGGAAAATTGATTTGATATAGTATTGAGAAGGCATGGAGGGAAAGGGCTGTGCTTTGCAAAACCCTTAGTACCCCAAGTAAGTCATTATTAGTCTACTTTTGCTACTTTAGATGTCCCAATCCCTACACAGGAACATCCATCCCTACCATGGGTGATACCAGAGCATAACTTAGATTGTTGAGCATGTCAGGAGGCAGAGTGGAGGTGCTCTTGGACCCTCAGTCAACAGTTTCTGAGGGCCTAGTATACTAATAGTAGGGAAATAGGTTCTTAGATCTCATTAAATTGTTCTAGTTTTCTTTTTAGTTAAACACCAGTAATTTCATTATCCATATTCTTAACACTTGCACTTTAGTTATAGCTTTGTCAAATTAGACTCTGGCTCAAAAGTTGTAATTGGGTCATAGTTTGGATCTGTAATAGCAATTTACCAGAAAGTTTGAGAACTCGATTGCTAAAGTATAAACAGGGTAGAAAGAAAGAAAATTGCTTTTTCATCTGTGTGCACAGTGGTATATTTGTAGTTCTAGTTGAATTCATTAACATTGCTTTTTCTTTAAAACTCAAACATGGATATCTTAGCCGGGCACCAGTCGCTCATGCCTGTAATCCTAGCTACTCAGGAGGCTAAGATCTGAGGATTGCGGTTCAAAGCCAGCATGGGCAAGAAAGTCTGTGATACTCTTATTTCCAGTTAACTACCAGAAAACTGGAAGTGGAACTGTGGTTCTAGTGGTAGAGCGCTCGTCTTGAGCTGAAGAACTGAGGGACAGTGCCAGGCCCAGAGTTCAAGCCCTAAGACTGACCAAAAAAACCAAACCAAAACAAAAAAAAGCATAGATATCTTTCAACTTAGTGCATTAGTTTTTTTTTCTGTATTGTATCTCTCATAGTTCAAACAATAGACACTGAAATTAGTTGTTTCAAAATTCAATCACTTAACTAAAAATGTTATTCTTTTGTAAATTCCTAAAAGAAGACAAAAGTTTATCCAAATATTAGTTTTAATGGATTTAGTGGGCTGGGAAGGTGGCTCAGTGGTAGAGCACTTGCCTTGCATGCATGAGGCCCTGGGTTCGATTCCTCAGCACCACATAAGCAAAAAGAAAAAAGCTGGAAGTGGTGCTATGGCTCAAGTGGTAGAGCACTAGCCTTGAGCTGAAGAGCTGAGGGACAGTGTCCAGGCCCAGAGTTCAGGCCCCATGACCGGACTCCCCCACCTCTCCCGCCCCCACAAAAAAAAGATGCTCAATTATGGGGGCTGGGAAGGTGGCTCAGTGGCAGAGTGCTTGCCTTGCATGCATGAGGTCCTGGGTTCAATTCCTCAGTACCACATAAACAGAAAAAGCTGGAAGTGGCGCTGTGGCTCAAGTGGTAGAGCGCTAGCCTTGAGCTGAAGAGCTGAGGGACAATGCCTAGGTCCAGAGTTCAGGTCCCATGACCAGCAAAAAAAAATGGATTTAGTCATTAAAGAACATGCCATAGAGTTAGTTGTGAGCTTGTGAGGTTCAGAAGAAAACTTGGAAATAGAAAAGATCTTTCTTTCTTTCTTTCTTTTTTTTTTTTTTTTTTTTTTGAGACTTGGTCTCATTGTGTAGCCCAGGGTGGCCTCCTCATCCTTGCAGTCCCTCCTGCCTTGTGCCTCCTGAGTGCTGAGATTACATGGTGTGCACCACCATGCCTGGCTCCATTCTGTTGTTTAGGTAGTTTGGAAAGCTAACCTCACAAGGGATACTGAATAAATTGTCTGTGAATAAATTGTCAGATCTAATGGTTGGTGAAAAATTTGGGATGTGTACTTGTACTGTAGAGCCATAAAGCTTAATGTAGAGTCTGTGTTAGTAATCAAGTGGCAAGAATTTGTTTCTCCTTTCCCTTTCAGGAGCGCATCATCAACCATGCTGCAGGCAGCCATGGAGTTTCTGGAATCTTCATGAAATACGATCTCAGCTCTCTCATGGTGACTGTTACTGAGGAGCATATGCCATTCTGGCAGTTTTTTGTAAGACTCTGCGGTATTGTTGGAGGAATCTTTTCAACAACAGGTCAACATACATTTCTTAGTCTTAATTTGTAGAAGTATCCATTCCACTTCTGATATGCTTCTTGGGCTGGGGGTATAGGTCTGTTGTAGAGTGTAGCCATATGTGTGGCTCTGGATTCTGAGTTCAATCCCCAGCCCTGCAAGAAGCCATTTTTCAGAGGGCAACAAATCTAAAACAGTTGTCTTGAGATTTGAATTATACTCACTAGCCATTAAGAGTAAGTGATTTCACATCATTTAGTACTTTCAGGGAGGTAAAATGGTGAGCTCTTGTGTTCCCTGGGCATTGAGAGCAGACAGAACTAGACTTCAATCCATTTCCACCATTTGTCTTTGGGCCATCTCCTTTGTCTGGAATTTTCTTATCTCTAAAATTTGGAATCGGATATCTAGCTAGTGTGTTGTAGGGTTAAATGAGAAAATGCCTAGAAATAGTCACTTCAGTGTTAATTTTGCTTTTTTTTTTTGGTGGTCGTGGGGCGCTGTCCCTGCGCTCTTCAGCTCAATGTGAGCACTCTAACGCTTGAGCCACAGTGCCACTTCCGGTTTTTTAGTGGTTTATTGGAGATAAGAGTCTCATGGACTTTCCTGCCCAGGCTGGCTTTGAACCATGATCCTCAGATGCTCAGCCTACTGAGTAGCTAGGATTACAGGTATGAGCCACTGGTGCCCGGCTTAATTTTGCTTTTTATTTATTGTCCTTTTAGCTGTGCAACATATAAAAGCTAAATAACTTCTGGTACACTCAACTTGTATCCAGTGTTTTTGAATTTTGGCCTGAGATTTTAGAATGCACTAAAGATCATTGGGTGAATTGTAATTATGAGAATTTGAGAATTAAGTCCAATATATAAATAAACTGTTCCTGCTTTATTTCATTGCCTGTTTAATGTTTACACAGAGTTGGGTAATTCACATACTTGAAGTCATATGTGTTTTTTAGAATTATAACTTTGGAAAAAATGAATAGTTTTTTTTAACAGGATTTTCTGTTACTGTTTCCTTTCAATTTATTTGAATGTATGTTGTCAATATCATTTGGTTTAAAAAGTGTGAGCTAAACCTCAAAAAGATTGTGCAAGGTCATGAATTTTTGTTGACCATGTGATTTTGAAGATACATTTGTTAATTATTGTTTAGGTTTTTTTGTTATTGTTTAAGTAGTTGTATGAAGGGGTTTCATTTTATGACTACATGTCAGTTTATGACCACAAGACATCTTGATCAGTGTTATCCTTTCCATCATTTTCCCCTATCTTTCACCCCATCCATCCTCTTAAATTACCTGGCTCCATTTTCACATATGTACATTGAATCTTTTTATTTTGGTTGTGGGGCTTGAACTCAGGGCCTGGGTGCTGTTCCTGAGCTCTTTTGCCTCAATCAAGGCTAGTGCTCTACCACTTTGAGCCACAGCACCACTTCCAGTTTTTGAGTGGTTAATTGGATATGAAGAGTCTCGTGGGGATTTTTCTCTCTGGGCTGGCTTTGAACTGCTATCCTCAGATCTCAGCCTCCTGAATAGGCTTGAACCACTGGTGCTGGGCTATACGTGGAATCTTAAAACTGCACTCACCAGTCCCCCATCCTTCTTTTGAATATTTTAAACGGACATAATGTAAGCCAATTGGTTTCATTTCTTAATGTCGTCCATTATGGTTAGGTGAGTTTTTTATTTTTATTATAGAAATGACAGAAGAAATTTAATTTAAAAACCTGAACTTATTTATTGCAGGCATGTTACATGGAATTGGAAAATTTATAGTCGAGATAATTTGCTGTCGTTTCAGACTTGGATCCTATAAAGCTGTCCATTCAGTAAGTGGTGCAGCACGCATGGTGCCTATCTCCAGCTCAATGTCCTTACCCCCAGCACAGCTTAGTGTTAGAAGGAATCTGTAAAGAGTAACATTAATGCTTTGGTCTTTTTTCCCCTAGGTTCCCTTTGAGGATGGCCACACAGACAACCACTTACCTCTTTTAGAAAATAATACACATTAGCACCTCCTGAGGGGAAGGAGAAAAACTTTTTTTTTTGCCTGAGACCTAAAAATCTTTTTTTAATAATCAAATATTGTGCAATATATTCAAAGAAAAGTACGAATGAGAAACTGGGAACACACTTATTTAAAAAAAAAAAAAAAGAGGAAAAAAAAGGAACAAAACAACCCCAATGTGAAATCCTATTGATATTGTGTCTGTCACAAGTGTCCTAGAAGAGACAACACCACGAATCAGTGACCGCGCCGGCCAGATGCTGGCGTCAAGATGAGCCTCTGCTTCTCTCACACCTGGGGACTATGTCCAGGAAGAAAAACCACAGCTAAGGAAAAGGCCTCTATAAGTGCATATGTCAGCTGCTTCTGTTTTTACAAACCTGATGTGAGAATAAAAGGTGTAAAACATAATGGACTACTAGTCTAGACTTTGAAAAACAAGTGTCACCAGGTCACACTGTTAGTGACAACACCAGGGCCCAGGTTCTTGTGTAGCCATGCTCATGTTAAGCCATATAGTCAGGACCACTTTTACCTAAACTTTGGTCTTACGAAGGCAATTGCTTGTCTTTGAACTCTGGTTGTTGATTCTTCTAAGTGTTGAAGGTAGAGTATTAGAAGACAAAGGTGCAATCTCCCAGGGGCACTTTGGTAAGTGCTGTAATACAACATGGCTATTTTGCAATGGAGACCCTATTGTGTGAAAGACAGTGCTAAAATTTCCTAATCACAATATTATAGGGATACTCTGGGAAACAAGAATAAGCAGATCCATCCATGGTGACAATATCTGTTCCTAGATAGTAAGTATACATATGGCAAGTGGGGAATGGGGCAGCTACTGAAACCACGTGAGGCCTGCAGTATGACAGGGTCTGAGAGATGTGGTGTGCGCAAACAGTGCCCATTAGATGAGAAATGATTAGGAAAGAAGTATTAACTTCGGTATGTCCTGAAGATGATACTGTACTAGATGGTACTGGTCTCATTTTCAAACTCTTGGTTGCAAATTTCCATAATACAAAAAGATTAAGCTACAAGCTGGTGGGTGGCTCATGCCTAGAATCCTAGCTGCTCAGGAGGCTGATATGGAGGATCATGGTTCAGAGCCAGCCTGGGCAGGAAAGTCCATGAGACTCTTTACCTCCAATTAACTATCAAAAAGCGAGAAGTGGAGCTGTGGCTCAAGTGCTAAAGCTCTAGCCTTAAGCCAAAAGCTCAGGGGACAGTGCCCAGGTACTGAGTTCAAGCCCACAGCACAAAAAGGAAAAGATTAAGGCTATGAAAAAGAGTGATTACTCAGTACTCTTACAAACTACTTGGAAGACATGTGCCAATATCAGCTTTGCTTTTGTAATAATGGCAAGAAATGAGCCCTCTACCCATCGCTACCATTTGGGTCATTTAGGAGAGTGGAGAAACGATACCAGGGAGATGAGGACTGAAAGATTCGTCCTCAACAAATAACAAGACTTCATTTACAACTAGATTTAAAATGGCTTTAGCATTGAGGCCTTGGGCTAATCCCAATACTGGCAAAACAACCAAGCAAAAGTAAACCAATCATTGGGCTAGGAAGGTGGCTCAGTGGTAGAGCACTTACCTTGCATGCCTGAGGCCCTGGGTTTGATTCCTTAGCACCACATAAGCAAAAAGAAAAAAGCCAGAAGTGGTGCTGTGGCTCAAGTGGTAGAGCGCTAGCCTTGAGCTGAATTGCTGAGGGACAGCGCCCAGGCCCAGAGTTCAGGCCCCAGGACCGGACCCAAAAAACAAAACAAACAAAAAGTAAACGAATCAAATGGCTGTGGAGAACAATGTCACAGGTTATTGTGAAAATACCTTTAATGATATAAAATACCTTTTAATGATATAAAATTCTTGAGAGTGGACATTAATGATGAAAGGAATCATGGTAGAAAGACCTTGAACTGAAGTTCATGTAGAATGTTAGGTGTGAATTTTATGGAAAATACTGGTTTCCCTGAGTTAAAAAAAGGTTAACTGATTCATATGTTTTAAAATTTTTTGAATCAGGAAATTCCAAATAATGATTTAGTCTTGTCTGAGTTTTTAAAATTTCCTCCCAAATATTTGCAACAAAATTAGGCAAGAAATGAATAGAGCACCTCAGAGTTTGAACTGGAAGAGGGTCACAATGAAAGACTGAATGTTGTTTTCTAAAGCTACTTGTTAGAAAATATGATTTTTTTTTTTGTGGGAGAAGAAGTATGCTGATTTAGGATGACTTTCAGGATTACAGCAGTTAAGTATCTTCAAACAGATTTGAAAATTATTCTTTATATGATTTTGAATTATTTCCATGTTTTTTAAATACAGTATTAAAATTTTATTGAAATGAATCTGTCTCACTAAAACTGATTATAAAGTAATGATTTTTCTTTTCTTTTTATATGGGGGCTTGAACTCAGAGGTGTTTTTTTTTTTTAAATACTGTTTTTTGTGCTGGTCCTGGGGATTAAACTCAGAGCCTGGGCACTCTCAGCTTTTTTGCTCAATGCTAGTGCTCTACCACTTGAGCCACAGCTCTACTTCTAGCTGTTTTGGTTAGTGTATTGAAGGTAAGAGTCTCACAGACTTTCTTGCCTGGGCTAGCTTCAAACTGGAATCCTCAAATCTCAGCCTCCTAAGTAGCTAGGAGTGAGGCATGAGCCACTGGCGCCCAGCAAACAGAGCTTTTTACCTAGTATGCAGGTGCTCTACTTATGAGCCATGCCTCTGGCCTTTTTTATTTCCAGTTCTTTTAGAGATAGGGTCCACTTACCTTTTGTCCAGATAGCCTGGACTGAAATCCTGCTGTTTACATCTCCTATATAGCTGGGGTGTCAGGCATGAGCAACTCTGCCCAGACATTGGTTAAAGTGGGGAAATGGAGTCTCATGACCAGGTTGGGTCTTAAACCATAGTCGTCCAATCTCAGCCGATGTAGCTAGAATTACAGGCATGAGGGACTCCACTCAGCTATAAAATAATTCATTTAAAGCGAAGTCCTGCTTTGCCATTGATTTTCATTTTAAAACTTAAAAAATTCCATCTTCAAATAGAGTAAGAATTAGTGAAAATTCAAATATAGGGCAGCTTTTTAAATACCGAAATATGTTGAAGAGTTTCTGTTCTCAACCTTTCTTTCTTGTTTGTTCCTGGCAGTAGTTTGTGAACTGCCTGTTACGGAGCTTCTCCTTCGATCCTTTCATTTTATTAGAATACTTAAAATATCTGTTTATGAATGTTCAAGCCGCCATATTGTGTGTGTGCACACAATGTGTTTGTGCTAGTACTGGGGCTTGAACTCAAGGCCTGGATGCTTAGCTTTTTTGCTGAAGGTTGGTGCTCTACCACTTGAACCCCAGCACCACTTTCAGTTTTCTGGTGGTTAATTGGCGATAAGAGTGTCACAGACTTTCCTGCCCTGGCTGGCTTTGAACCGCAATCCTCAGATCTCAGCCTCCTGAGTAGGTAGGATTACAGGCGTGAGCCACCAGTGTCTGGCCCCAAATGGATTTAACAGCATGAAATATTATCTTAGATTCTTGTGAGGTTTATCACAATGAAGTAATATTTTATATCCAGGTAGTTGATTTTATTTCTCTTCTGCTGTGGAGTTTTAGAAAGCATACAAAAAAGAAAGTGAAAAGCATCATAGGGCTTGAGTGACAGTCCAAGGGCTGCTGGGTGCACAGCACGCTCAGGCCCTCCCAGTGTTCTCAGAGGACAGAGCCCATGGTGTGCTTAGCACTGACACGATGGAACTGTCATTAAACTGGCCCTCAGCGCTATGGGCTTATTATCCTCTGTAACTAATTTGGTTCCTGTTACTGTCAATTTAAGAGTACAAGCTGGGCACCAGTGGCTCATGGCTATAATCCTAAGTACTCTGGAAGCTGAGATCTGAGAATTGAGTTTTGAAGCCAGCCCAAGCAGGAAAGTCCATACCAACAAACTACCAAAAAGCTGGAAGTGGCGCTATGGCTCATGCTAGAATTGGGGGGGGGGGGGGGGGGGGGGAGGGTGGCTAGAAGCACCTAGGCTCTGAGTTCAAGTTTCAGGATCAGTACACACAGTTCAATGGAGCTTAGTGATTCTGCTCTTCGAATACCGGGGTTGCTGTTTTTGCTTGGTAAGGCACTTATCATTGCTGCATACTTGTCACAGAATCAGAGAAGCAGAATTGAAGATTGGAGCAGCTAGAAGTCCCTAGACCCTCTTTGAAGTCCTGTCTTCACCTTGCATAAACGGAAAGAGGTGTGGCTTATACATGTGGGATTAGGTGTTCTAGCTATTTTTTTTTTTTTTGTCCAAACGAACTCAGCATCTGATGCTTGCTCTTGATTATTGGCTGGCACTCCACCACCTGAGCCATACCTCCAACCCCTGGATTTCTTTATATATATATATATATATATAAAGGTGATATACAGAGGGGTTACAGTTGCATAAGTCAGGTAACGAGTATATTTCTTTTTGGACAGTGCACCCTTTCTTTTTTGTAAAGTAGTAAATGGTTGTCCAAAGAGGTTACAATTCCATATTCTGGTTTTGTGTACAGTGCATCTTGATCAATGCCATCCCTTTCTGCCCAGCTGTATTTTTTTTTCTCTTTTTTGAACTCTAGGAGACCTTCAGCAAGTCTAAGTCAACCTTTTTCAAAATATTTATGTGCTCCCTCTTGATAGAACACTTGAATAAGTAGCCTTTCGTTCTATTATTGTGATGTCATCAGTTTTTCTTTTATGTAGTATTTCTCTACTGATAAAATTACCTTGCTTCGTGTGTGTGTGTGTGTGCGCGCGCGCGCGTGCGTGTGCGTGCACACGTGTGCTGATTGTAGGGCTTGGACTCAAGGCTCTTGGCTTTTACTCAAAGAAGCCACAACTCCACTTCCAGCTTTTTTGCTGGTTCATTGGAGATAGTGTCTCTGATTTATACACCTGGTCTGGCTTCAAACCACAATCTCAGCCTCCCAAGTAGGTAGGATTACAGGCATGAGTGTGTCCTCCCCCTTTTCTAGAATTGTTCCAAGTTTCCCTTCTCATATACTTATCTACCCAGAGCCAATGGTAGACTAGATCAGCATTTCCGATAAAATTGCTCAACACCTACAACAGTTGTATGCCCATGGAGATGTTTGGGCCTTTGCCACACGGCTCCTCTGCAGGGGATTACTTTCTGAAACTAGCCACATCCACAAGTTAGTTCCCAGTCTTGCTTTTAAATTTTTTTTTTTTAAATTTAAGGAACTATTTTCTAGAAAGCAGACAGTGAGCATTCCCCCCACTCTCCCCCATGCTTGAATGTGGGATCTCCAAAGAAGCTTATATTCCCAGACATAGTCAGGATAACTTCCAGAAGAGTAGCCATGTGGAAGTATGCCTGCAATTCTTGTGGGTTTTTAAAAGTGCCTGGTGTTCCTTGGGACTTCAAGCTGACATGATTTTCCTGAGTCTTTCAGGTAACACTTCCCAATGACTGTGTTGTTTGTTCACTTTAAGATCTAAACAACAGAAATTGAGGTGCTGTCAGGTTAGTACTAAATTCAGGAAGTGCTTTCCTGAGTTGTGCTCACCTCCCTTCGGTTTGTTTTCCTTCTCTTCTAGTATTTTCATAGGTAGTGACTGTCTTGTATTTTGTTTGATGGACTGTATGTATCAAGTTACTGTGTGGGTAGAGACAGATTACTAGACCCTTTTTAACCTTTGTGTGTTTCATCCTTTAAAAAAATTCCCATTGATTTGTATGTATTGAGGATTCAAGTAATTGTTCATTGGTCCTGAGGGCCATCTGCATGGGGTTTTCATGTAGTTACCTATTTTGATTATGTACTCTTCCCAAGGGATCTCCATTTGTGACAAAGCCACAGATAGGACCCTTGTGTAAAACCTGCCCTAGAAACAAAGCAAGGCGTGAGTTTTTATGTTTATCTGATTCCTGGGGTTTGCTGATTTGAAAGTTCTTTAGAAGGTTATCTCCTTTTCCCTGGAGGGGTTGTAGAGTTTTCTGGGGCAGGCAGGACTGCCCATCAACCGGGAAGCAAAGATACAACAGTAGAAGAGAGACAGAAACAGTTTTACTTTAAAGATCATTCAATCAAAAGTCAAATGTGAATATTCGATCAGGACAATTCTTGATCAGATATGATCATCAAAAAGAGGAACTTCTTAGAACTATTACTACCATTTAAACCAATCCTGTATTTTTCTCATGGCAATCATTACTGTCTTTGGAGGAACTAGTCTTTAGGTGCTTGCATGTGGACCTGTCTAGTGGAAAGCAGACCCAGACCTCAGGCCTGATTAGGACAAACATTAACCCAGAAGATGTCCTGTGTGGAGGTCAGGGGGCGATGTCAGGTTAGACGCTGCCTGCAAACCTTGTTTAAATATTACTAATTATTCCAGAAAGTGAGCATAAATATACTTGCTGCTCCTCTGTGTGTGTGCGCATGCATGCATGCATGCCTGTGCCAGTACTGGGATTTGAACTCTGGGCCTCAGGCTCTGGCTTGACTTTTTCACTCAAGGATTGGCACACTACCACTTGAACAATACCTCCATTTTTTACTTTTTGCTGCTTAATTGAGATAAGAGTCTCATGGACTTTCTTTTCTGGTCCTCAGATCGCAGTCTCCCCTGTGTCTGGGATGACAGGTATGCACCATGGTGCCTGGCAGATACTTGCTGTTCTTTATTAACCTTTTGTGCCTGTTTAATTGTCACTACTTATGTGGCCTCAACTCTTATGTTTTAAGAATATTCTACTTTGCAATCCAACATACCCTCATCCTTAAACATAAGGGACAGTTATTAGTTTAGAAATCTTAATATAGAAAGTTTTTAGATTTGTATTATATATAAAATATTGAAGAATAAAAAACTACCCTGTTAATCTAAATTTAGAGGTAATGAAATCCACTTTTCTGCCACACATTGTACAGTTACCCTGGTATAATTAGAATGAACAAAATCCTGATAATCCTCATGATCATAGAGAGTGACCCCCGCCCCCCCCCCCCCCACAACTTGATGCAAGAAGCTGGGGTTATGCAGTTACATGTAAATTCTAGTCTGGGACCTTCTCTCTCCCTGACAGCCACTCTCAGCAAGGTCTGAGTGGAATAAAGATAAAGCACCAGGGCTTTGTCACATCACTGAGCAAGAAGGAAGCTCAAGAGAAGGTCCTCAGAAAAACTGATTAGAAGCTTTTGAGAGTTGGCAAAATTCTGAGGTCTTCAAAGTGTATAAGAAGCTATAGAGAATTACCTGACTGCAGTTACAGTTAAGTTCTCATAAACATCATTGTTGACAATTCCTGGCTCCCCCCCCCCTCTTTTTTTTTTTTTTTATAGTTTTAAGGAGTGGATATAATCCAGACAAAATGGTAAAGAGGAGTCACATTTTTCTACCCTTGACATATAACATGGAATGTTTAAAGGAGAGACATTTCTAGTGGGAGGTTATTTTTTGTACAGCACTTGTGAAGATTTTACAGTGTTTCTTATCTTGATCTTGAATTACTTTCTTTGGTATTTCAGAATGGTTTTTTGGTATGTCTGAAGTTTGAACTTGGGGACTTACACTTGCTAAGCAAATGCTATACCATTTAAACCACCCCTCTCCCTTTTTAGCTCATTTTCAGGTAGGGTCTCCAAGTTTTGCCCTGCCATCCTGGACTGTGATTCTCTCATTTCCATTTCTCACATAGCTGGGATCACAAACCGTATCAAGCTGACATCCCACCCAATTTGACCTCTGAGTACCTAGTGTTACAGATGTAAGCCACCAAGCCTTGGCCAGTACGGCCTTTCTTTAGCTTATTTTGCTTTCCACCAAGTCTTCTTTGCCTATTGAGTCGAACTGATCCTCAGGGAAAAAAAGGTAAGCGAAATGCAGAGAAATGTGGGCACTTTCATGCTTAATATGTAAGAGTGTAGAATAGATGCTAGGAAATAATTGAGGCTTCCCTGCCTCCCCAAAAATATGTGAAGACAAACTATAGCTTGCTTTTGTCACTGGAATAAAAAGAATATACAGTGAAGACGTAGGAGCCAATGTATAACCATTTGACCACTTGGCTTCCTTCTTATTTCCTGATCTGAAGTATCACAGTTTGCTGATATAGAGGTATCTGAGGAGAGGTTTCAGAGAAAAGGTGGTCGTTGAACATTCTTAGGCCTTGTGAGAGCTGGAGGCCCTAAAGTAAGAGAGGAACTTGTAACAGAAGCTGACAATGAATAGCCAGATGTTCCGTGCTATCTGAGACCGGGTGATGAGAAGACGCCAGATGATGAGGAAGAGGACTGTGTTAAAGAGGTAGTAAATATTTCGGAGCCTGGAGGGAAGACAGACACACAAAGTGAACCATGGTATCCAGAAACTGTATTGCCCTAAAGCACACCTGTCTCTTGACTGACCAAGTGTTTATTTAAATAGTCACTGTCTATGGGACTTGAACTCATGGCCTTCATGTCTCATTCCCAAACCATTCCTTCCAGGGAATCAGATTTCTACCACATTCCCCTGACTACTTACTCTTTCTCCTATTCTTCCCAACTTGAAATTATTTTACAAGCATAACCAGTTTATCTTTTCAAAAATACCCTTCGATCTTAAGACCATATCTTAAATCCATGGCTCCTATTAACTAAAGAGTAAATTCTGAAGTTCTTACCCTGGAGTGAGAGAGAGTGTGAATCCATCCTTACCATCTCTGTGCTTTTGGAATTATTCCCTGTGTGCTATAATTCTTTATGCCTCTGAATTTGTGACTGGGAGAGACATACAGAGGTCAAGGGACTTGAGTGGCTAAGTCTCTCTCCACCCTTTTCCCCCTTCTGCAGCATGATCAATTACCCTGAGGTCTGCATCCTGTGCCTCTTTATATAGGGTGCCTCTTTACATAGGGTGCCTGTATTTACTATTGATGGCCATGGAGGATCTACTACTCCCTCCTTTGAGCCTATTTTCTGTGATAGAGATAAGAAAACAGGCTGGGTGCCTGTGGTTCACATCTGTAATCCTAGCTACTCGGGAGGCTGAGATCTGAGGATCACGGTTCAAAGCCAGCCCGGGCAGGAAAGTCTGTAAGACTCTAATCTCCAATAAACCAGCACAAAACCAGAAGTGGCGCTATGGCTGAAGTGGTAGAGCGCTAGCCTTGAGCTGAAGAGCCGAGGGACAGCGCCTAGGCCCTGAGTTCAAGCCCCACGACCAACCAAAAAAAAAAAAATAAAAAACCAAACAAACAGGTAAGGTGCCCGTGGCCCTGTAATACTAGCTGAGATCTAATGTTCCCAGTTCAACAAATCCAAGAGATTCTGGTCTCCAGTTAACCAGCAGAAAGCCAGAGATGGAGATGTGGCTCAAATGGTAAGAGTGCCAGCCTTAAGCAAATAATCTATGGAAGCGTGCAAGGCCCTAAATTTGAGCCTCATTACTGGTGTGCACCCACAACATCCACAATAAGAACTAAAAGAAATCATATCTGCCTCCTTGGGGCGTAGTGAAATATAAAGGAAATCATATTGGAGGGCGAATTGCTTAACCTGCTCAAATTTTGTGTAGTATAAGGTCAGATACAAAGGGGAGGACTCTGCAAATATTCCCTGGGATGATTGGGCTTTTTTTTTTTTTCCCTTTTTGTGTTGATCTTGGGGCTTGAGCTCAGGTCCTGGGCTTTTTTCAAAACTCAAAGCTGGTGTTCTACCACTTGAACCACAGCTTCACTTTCTTGCTTTTTGGTGGTTAATTGGAGATAAGAGTCTCCTTGACTTTCCTGTCCAAGTTGGCTTTGAACCATGATCCTCAGATCTCAGCCTCCAGAATAGCTAGGTTGACAGGTGTAAGCCACTGGTGCCTAGGGTGATTATGCTTACCTTTTTAAGTGTTGCCTTGCTGCTGGGATTCCAGCCATATCTTCTTTCAATAGGTATTTCTTAACTCCCAACACATAATTTTCAGTGTATTCCAACCAGTTCAGCTGGCGCACATCAAAATTGAATACCTGCAAGGAGAGAGAGCATGGCGTTGCCAGAATCGTACCAGTGGGTGATGATTTCTTGATGATTTCTGACCAAGCTCCTTCTACATAAAGAAATGACATTTAGTTTGGGATATCTAGGTTGGATTACAGAGATGTTATTTCAAAGCTTTCTGACAATAAAGATAAGCATTAGGGATACATACACACACACACACACACACACACACACACACACACGTATACATGTATTTTTTTTTGGGGGGGGTCCTGGGGTTTGAACTCTGGGCCTGTCCCTCAACTCTTCACCTCGAGGCCAGCGCTCTACTACTTGAGCCACAGCACTACTTCTGGTTCTATAGTGGTTTATTGGAGATAAGGGTTTCATGGACTTTCCTGCCTAGGCTGGCTTTGATCCTCAGATCTCATCCTCCTGAGTAGCTAGGATTACAGGTATGAGTTACCAGCATAGGTACTGTCTACTGTCCCTTAGCTTTTTTGCTCAAAGGGAGTGCTCTACCACTTGTTCCACAGCTCTACTTCTGGATTTTTTTTTTTTTTTTTTTTTTTTTTTTTTTGCTGGTTAGTTGGAGATAAGAGTCTCCCTGACTTCCCTGCCTGGGCTGGCTTTGAATCATGATCCTCAGATCTCAGCCTCCTGAGTAGCTAGAATTACCAATGGGAGCCCAGTGCCTAGCTCAAATTAACTTTCTAATATTAATATTTATTTTGAGTGAAGGAAGGAGTGACTCATTATACTCATTATCGAATTGTGAAATGGTAACCCGTCTGTGCACCTCAATAATAACAATAAAATTATATTTATTTTGAGGAGTGCTAGAGATGAACCCAGAGCTTTGTATAAACTAAGCCACATATTCTCCCCGAGTTACCTTCCCAAACCTTAACATGAAATCTTGTTCATTTTTTAATTTAAAAAATTTTTGTGCTAGTATTGGTGTTTGAACTCAGTCTCTCACTGTCCTTTATTTTTTTGTTCCAGGCTGGCACAGTACTACTTAAACCACACCTCTACTTCCAGCTTTTTGGTTGTTAATCTGAGATAAGATCACTGGCATTTCTGCCTGAGCTTGTTTTTTGAATCTCAATCCTTAAATCTCAGCCTCTTGAATAGCTAGGATGACAGGTGGTTCCTGGCTGGCACTGGGCCTTTGAGCCCAGGGCCTTGCTGTACTATCGGAGCTGTGCCTCGAACCCCCACTCTACCCCCACTTTTGTTTCTTTTATTTTCAGATGGAATATTAGTTATACTTTGAACTTTTTGCTAGCCTCCAGCCATGATTGTCTTCTTGGGGCCTTCCCAAGTAGCTGGGATTCATAGATGTGAGCATTCATCTGCTCCTTCATATTTTAAAACTAAAAGTGCCTTTCTTGTTGCTATAAAGTTCTTCTATTATTTGATCCTTATAAAAGATGTATATGAGTGCAACCTCATTAAACTGTTCTTTGTTTAGCACTAGTCTTTGATGGAGGATTAGACTGTACCAAATAAGAGACATTGTCAAATCCCAAAAGCCAGTCACCACTCACTTTATTCACTTTAAAACAGGTGCAATGTGTGAGAATGTCGTGTTTATTTTATAACTTGCACCTGTTGTTTATGATTGACTGTTTCCTTTTATCTAGAGAATATTAAGCTTACAACAAATATAATTCAATTTGATACCTTAAAGATTAGTAGTTCTCTAGAGCTATTTATTTTGCCTCTTTTATATGAAAATAAATGTTAAATATTAGTCACCAAGAAACAGTCTTAGACCAAAGAAGGAAGTGATTAAATGTTAGTGGGCCTGTCTAATATTTTGGGCATTCATAAACATTTGTTGGTGGCTCTTGCCTGTAATTCAGGAGGCTGAGTAGCTGAGAATCATGGTTCAAAATCAGCCTGGGCAGGAAAGCCTATGAAACTCTGACTACCCAGCAAAAAGCTGGAAGTAGAGTTGTGGCTCAAGTGGCAGAGTGCTTGTCTTGAGCAAAAAAGCTAAACAACAGTGTGAGGCCCTGAGTTCAAGCTTAGTGACAGCATTTAAAAAAAAAAAAAAGATGGGCTAACAGGAACTGAGAGCTTACTCAAAAAATAAATACTGAGGGTTTACGAAGTGATTGAATTGCAGTGTATGAAATATGAATGCAGAACAGGAATGAAAATTTAACCAATGTCCAAAATGTAGATCTCTTTCCTATATTTAATTTATTTCCTGTGATTGTAGATAAACATGGCCTGGTTTTCTTAACTGACAAACAACTGTCTATAACCAGAACTTCCTTCCTCATCATCTTCTCTCCTTTTCCTCCCTTCCTTTCTCCCTTTTCCTCCCTTCCTTTCTCTCCCTTCCCTCCCTTCCCTTCCTTCCTTCCCTTCCTTCCTTCCCTTCCTTCTCTCCCTTCTTCCCTTCCTTCCTTCTTTCCTTCCTTCCTTCCTTCCTTCCTTCCTTCCTTCCTTCCTTCCTTCCTTCCTTCCTTCCTTCCTTCCTTCCTCCTTTCCTCTCTTCCTCCCATCTTCCTCCCTCCCTCTCATCTTCCTCCCTCCCATCCTTTCTCTCTTTCTTTCTTTGTGCCAGTACTGGGGCTTGAACTCAGGGCTGGGGCTTTATCACTGAGCCACAGCTCTGCTTCTTGCTTTTTGGTAGTTAATTGGAAATAAGAGTCTCATGGACTTTTCTGGCTGGTTTCAAACCTTGATCCCAGATTTTAGCCTCCAGAGTAGCTAGGATTACACCTTCATCGGCTTTACAGGTCAAATACTTCCAAATTCCCAGTGAGAGCTCTCTTACCCTCTGGTCTTCAGGACTTAGCTCTGACATCAGCATTTCGGTATTGTTTGTGCTCCACTCCCAGCTTCGGTTGATGAAATACTCCAGCATGGAGATGGTTCTCAACAGGCGATTCATGAGCTTTGTCATCCTAATGGAGAGAGCAGAGAGGAGGAAATGTCAGAGTGCAGGGGTGCAAATTTTATTTTTTTTTAATTTTTTAATTTTTTTGGGTCCGGTCGTGGGGCCTGAACTCTGGGCCTGGGCACTGTCCCTCAGCTCTTCAGCTCAAGGCTAGCGCTCTACCACTTCCGGCTTTTTTCTTTTTTGCTTATGTGGTGCTGAGGAATCAAACCCAGGGCCTCATGCATGCAAGGCAAGCACTCTACCACTGAGCCACCTCCCCAGCCCCGCAGGGGTGCAAATTTATCCCTCTTCTCTTTCCCCAGCTCATTAGAACTTCCATCAGACACTTCAATACCACCAGATGCCTCTTCTTTTCTATTACTTCTCAAGAATAGCCTATCATCTGTCTGCCTGTGTATCTCTGTCTCTCTATCTCTCCCTTCCGTCCTGTTATTTTGAGATTTGAACTGAAAGGCCTCCCACTTTCCCTCTGCATCCCCACTCAAGATTAGCACTGTACTATTTGAGACACACCTCCACTGCTGGCTTTTTGGTGGTAATTGGAAAGAAGAGTCTCAGACTTTCCTGCCAGGGCTGGCTTGGAACCTCTACTCTCAGATCTCAGCCTCTTGCTTTCTATTCCCTTTGTATTGTAGTAGAAGTTGGAATTCAGAGATAGCAACTGGTTTCATGGCTAAGTGACTGAAACCAGGATTCAAACCTCAGAAGTCTGCCTGCAAAATCCACATTCCTGGGCCCAACCATATCTGTAGCTCTGCTTGTATTATGTAGGTTTTTATAATAAATATGTGTACCTATGGCTACATATATGAAAATATCTGCAAGATGTACACACAGAGAAGCATACAAATTCTCACAGATAAAGGAAAACAAATGGAAAAATGGGCAATTTGCAGAGAAATGTTCAGCGAATGAATGAAAGTCCAGCAATCTGGAGAATAAAAAAAACAAAAGTACAATTCCTTTTCATGAGTATGACAATTAAAAGGATTGATTTTTGTCAAGCATTGATGTGAATGAGAAAAACACTGTTTCGTACCTTCATGCATTTAGGATAGTGAAAATTGAGTCTGGAGAAATTGAGCTAAAAGATTCATGGCCCAACTAGGTGCCAGTGGCTCACTCCTGTCATCCTAGTTACTCAGGAGGCTGAGATCTGAGAATTGTGGTTTGAAGTTAGTCTGGACAGAAAGTCCCTAAGACTTATCTCCAATTAATCATCAGAAAGTCTGAAGTGGTGCTGTGACTCAAGTGGTGGAACACTAGCCTTGAGCAGAAAAGTTCAAGGATAGCACCCAGGTCCTGAGTTCCAACCCCAGGACCAACACACACACACACACACACACACACACACACACACGGTCCAACCCCAGGACCAACACACACACACACACACACACACACACACACACACACACACACACACGGATAGCACCCAGGTCCTGAGTTCCAACCCCAGGACCAGCACACACACACACACACACACACACACACACACACACACACACACACACACACACACACACACGGATAGCACCTAGGTCCTGAGTTCCAACCCCAGGACCAGCACACACACCAAAAAAAAAAAAAAAAAGATTAATGTCTCCTTAATCCAGAAATCTCATGAAGCACACCACAGACATGGTGATACACTGCACAGTAATGAATTGATAGTTGTCACCTCATTCTTGATGGCAGAAAATGACACTGGGTGGAATGCCTCAATGTATAACTACACTGATCAATGCCCATACATTTATATAAAGGCCTTGTCGCTGACACACAGGGACACAGAGTAGAAAAGAGCCTGGCTGGGCAGTCAGGGCAGAGGCCCCTCCCAGAGAGGCTCTGCATCCTCACCGTGGACTTAAGCAGTCCAGTCTAGACCACTGAGCTGATTGGACCTCAAAAGTGTGTACCATTGAACCAGGCATCCAATCAGAAGGGCTAAAGTATGTATGACAAACATGTGGACTATATGAAGCCTCTGATTGGCTCTCAGGGCTGCTACAGCCCCCAGGCTGTCCAATGATCTTGAGATTTACATAGCTTTCTCCTAGAGAGACCTCCTTCATCTTGCACACCCACCCCAGGCAGTGCCCTCCTTTGCAACCCTCCTATCTACCAGGAGCTCTGCTTAGCTTTTTCTCCAATAAATCACTGCGGTTTAATTTCTCTGTCTGTGGACTCATTATTCACCATCAAGACAGGCCCTGATTTAGGTATGGCCATTTGTCAGTATCAAACCAGCTGAAGGAAAAAGATTTAGGATTTGAGCTTTTCCTTCCACAAAAGTCACTGTTAAAAATTTCTATCAGAAAAAAGAACAGCTCCTTTTTTAGTACAAATTAATTTCTTATAAACAAAACACATGGACTGCTTTGGACTCTCCCTCGACTTTTTTTTTCTTTTTACACATCGAACTTAAATTCTTTTTGATCCACATCTTCCTATTTGGGAGGCTTTAGCATTCCTGCCCATCATGTTGGCTTTATTCTTCATTGCCCATTTTTTCTTTTGGTCAGGGGGAGAGTCGATTAAGTCCTGGGGCTTGAACTCAGATTCTGAGCAGTCCCTGAGCTTCTTTGCTCAAGACTAGCACTCTACCACTCGAGCCACAGCTCCACTTCTGGTTGGTTTAGGGAGATGTGTCAGCCTTTCCTGCCCAACTGGCTTGGAATCAAGATCCCTGGATCTCAGCCTCCTGAGTAGCTAGGATGCCAGGGCATGCCCATCTATTTTTAATAAACTACATTCAGATTGTTTTCCTATGGTCATATTATCATTTTCTCTTGCAGAAGTCTTAAATGAGCTCCCTGAAAACATGAATTAGCTTAATATGGATGAAAAATATTCTGAGACAGACTTCTTCCTTTCTAAAGGGGCTAGTAAAATGATTTATGTTTTGATTCTTATATGTGAAAGAGAGAGTACTGGAGCTTGAACTCAAGGCCTCATAGTTTTTTTGGCTTTTTTTGTGTGTGTGTGTGCCAGTCCTGGGGCTTGAACTTAGAGCCTGGGCACTGTCCCTGGGTTTTGTGCTCAAGGCTAGTGCTCTATCAACTGAACCATAGCTCCACTACCTGCTTTTTTGGGGTACTATTATTGAAAATAGCAGTCTCATGAGCCTCAGATCTTAGCCTCCTGACTAGCTAGGGTTACAGGTGTGAACCACTGGTGCCTGTGTTCTTCACAGAAAAAAAAAAACTAGATGTCAAAGGCAGAGGACCCAGTTGACCCATGGAGGGAGGAGTTCAGGCCTTGAAGTGGCCTGGTGGTTAATTGGAGATAAAAGTCTCAGCCTTTATTGCTAGGGATGGCTTTGAGTCTCCATTGTTGGATCACAGCTTCCTGAGTGCTAGGATTACAGGCATGAGCCACCAGTACCCAGCTTCTAGTTTCGCTAAGGCTGGCACTCTACCACTTGAGCCATACCTCCATTTCCTCATTTTGCTGTTAATTGGAGATAAGTTTCTAGGATTTGTGTCTGTTCAGGCTGGTTCCTAACAGTGATCCTCAGATCTCAGCCACCAGCGCCAGCTACATGTAACTGTGGTAATTACAGTGGTGACTCCCCTAACCACTAACTCCAGTCAAGTGAGAATGAGATTTGTGAGAAAGGGATTTGTTCCAGGCTTGCACCACTAGAGGGTGACAGAACTGCCCTCTTCATTCTCTTAGGTGGCAGTAAGTGGAGTTCATAATGCTGGCATGGACACTATGATGGACACATCCTTGGCTCATCCTCGTCCCTTCCTGACGTCATTCACACTTGTTCCCTCGCTTTTCATCTTTAAGGTCACCATGCAATATTCTTAGCCCTGTGCAGGAGACTTAGGATTACTGTAAAGTTTAATGTTGCACCCTATTCAGAAAATCCCAGTGACAGCCTCATTTGCGCTTCATCTAAACAACTACTTTCTAAAAATTTCAAGCAGATTTCTTTCTTTTTGTCCTCCTTTTTCCTCTCCCCTCCTTCCCTCTTCTTTCTCCTTCCTTTTCACTTTTTCTTTTTCACTCCTTCTTTTTCTTTTCCTTCTTTTCTTTCATGCCATCCCAAGGCTTGAGCTCAGGGTCTGGGCTCTGTCCCTGAGTTTTTTGTTTTTGTTTTGTTCTTGAGGCCTGACCTGTGGGCCTGGGTGCTGTCCCTCAGCTCTTCAGCTCAAGGCTAGTGCTCTACCGCTTGAGCCACAGCACCACTTCCAGCTTTTTCTGCTTATGTAGTGCTGAGGAATCAAACCCAGGGCCTCATGCATGCAAGGCAAGCACTCTACCACTGAGCCACCTTCCCAGCCCCTGTCCCTGAGCTTGTTTTGTTCAAGACTAGCTAGCCACAGCTCCACTTGCTGCTTTTTTGTTAATTTAGTGGAGATAAGAGTCTCACAGACTTTCCTCCATTCATGATCCTCGGACCTCAGCCTCCTGAGTAGCTAGGATTACAGGCATGAATCACCTGTGCCTGGCTAAAGAAAGTCAATATTAAGAAATTTGCTTGAAGCCAGGTGGCTCACACTTATAACCACAACTACTCAGGAAGCTGACATCTGAAGATCATGGTTCAAACCCAGCACAAGTACACAACTCTAGTAGACTCTTATCTCAAATTAACCATTAAAACTGGGAGTAGAACTGCAGCTCAAAGTGGTAGAGCACTAGCCTTGAGCAGTAAAGCTCAGGGACAGCCCCTAGGCCCTGAGTTCAAGTCCCAGTATTGGTGTATGCATACACACACACACACACACACACACACACACACACACACACACATCTATTATAGAGGGCTTTAAGGGAAAGAGCGGTTTGTTACTTGTTATGACTAGAGTTTGTGTTCCCAGTGGTATGTGTGTGTGTGACTCTCTTGTCTCCTTCGATCATTGGCTGCAAGGAGGACTAATGACTCTGAAAGTCTCTTATGCCATGCTGCCCCAGCCCCACAGCCCTGGCTTCTCACTTGGGTTTCCTTCCGGTGAGTCGCAGGTAGAAGTCATAGATGATGGCCGGGGCCCAGTGGCTCACTGCGTTCCAGTACTGTATTGAGAAGTTGTTGGTTGTGAAGTCAGCATTTGGTCTTCTGAAAGCTTTCTCAAATGGGACTTTTTCAAAGGTTGCCAAGACTTGGAATCCTAGGGGTAGGCGTGGGGAGTAGAAAAAGTGTGAAGTCTTAAAGCTTAGCAGCCATTCTATTGGAAGGCATTACCATGTGTCGAAGTATCAACAATGGAGGACTTGCTGTGTAGTCAGGAAGGCAGCCAGGCACCGGTGGCTTGCACCTGTTACCCTAGTTACTCAGGAGGCTGGGATCTGAAGATTGCCATTTAAAGCCAGCCTGGAGCCAGATGCTGGTGGCTCACGCCTGTAATCCTAGCTACTCAGGAGGCTGAGATCTGAGGATCGCAGTTCAAAGCCAGCCCGGGCAGGAGAGACCATGAGACTCCTATCTCCAATAAAACCACCAGAAAAGCAGAAGTGGCGCTGTAGCTCAAGTGGTAGAGCGCTCGCCTTGAGCTGAAGAGCTGAGGGACAGCACCCAGGCCCATAGTTCAAGCCCCACGACCGACCAAAAAAAAAAAAAAAAAAAAAAAAAAAAAAAAAGCCAGCCTGGGTAGGAATGTCTGTGAGACTCTTATCTCCAAGTAATCACCAAAAAGCCTGAAGTAGAGCTGTGGCTTAAGTGATAGAGTACTAGCCTTGAGCTCAGGGACAGCACCCAGGTCCTGAGTTCAAGCCCCAGGACTGATGCAAAAGAAAAAAATATGCAATTTCCACTAGGCACTGGTTACTTTCAAGCTTACACTTGCTTTAAACATGCAAGGTAAGTGAGCTTCATGACTCAAGAACAAAGGAGTACTATCATCTGATTTCCTCACTTTCCTTGGCCATTGGTGATTTCACCTTCTTTGCAATACACCATGAGGGAAGAGTGGTCACTCCACAGAAGGGAAGAATTTATCATTAACATAGTTGGAAATTCACAACTTTTACTTGGTTTTCTTTTTTCTTTTTTCTTTTTTTTTGTGTCGGTAGTGGGGCTTGAACTCTGGGCTTGGACACTGTGCCTCGGCTCTTCAGCTCAAGGTGAGCGCTCTACCACTTGAGCTATAGCGCTACTTCCAGTTTTCTTATTTTTTAAAATCTCTGAGGCCAATGGGCCCTTCATCTTTTATATTATACCATAATCCTACTGACTTGTTTCTTTCATATACCACAGTACATTCTAGTGAATTATAACAATTTACAATTACATTTTTTCCACTCTTTTTTTTTTTTGCTGGTCCTGAGGGTTGAACTCAGGACCTGGGTGCCATCCTAAAGTTTTTATGCTCAAGGCTAGTGTTCTACCACTTGAGCCACAGCTCTATGAATGGCTTTTTTTTTTTTTTAAGGTTTATGGAGATAAGAGTCTCAGATTTTGGTGTCTGCTGGCTTCGAACCACCATCCTCAGATCTTGGCCTCCTGAGGAGCTAGGATTACATGTGTGAGCCACCAGCACCAGCTCTTTTTTTGTGTGGTTTGAACTCAGGCCCTGGGTGCTGTCCCTTAGCTTTTCGACTCAAGGTTGGTGCTCTACCACTTCAGCTATACCTCTCCTTATGACGTTTTGCTGGTTAATTGGGGATAAGAGCCACGGACTTTCCTTTGTAAGCCACCTTCAAACTATGATCACCATATGTCAGCCGCCTAAGTAGGCATCCAGCCTATTTTCTCTCTACCAATTATAGTTTGTTTTTGCTATTCTCTATGAGTCACTCTAACTTCTTCCCAAGTCAAGCACTAATAGCCCTGCAGTTCCATTGCCAATGGCACTCACCCATCTTGGTCCATTTACATGGATTGAGACTCCCAGATGTACAGTGGTAGATTAATGTTGTTTTAGGTCTGGAGGATGACATAAAAGTTAGAAAAATTAAAACAAAATGAAAAGCAATGAAAGAGAAGAGAAAATAACATTAAGATAGTATGACTCAGCTGGACACAGTGGCTCACACCTAGCTACTCAGGGGGCTGAGATCTGAGGATCATGGTTCAAAGCCATTCTGGGCAGGAAAGTTCATGAGATTCCTATCTCCAATTAACCACCAGAAAAGCCAGAAGTGGTGCTGTGGCTCAAGTGGTAGAGTGCTAACCTTGAGTACAAAAGCTCAGGGACAACATCTAGGCCCTGAGTTCAAGCCCCAGTACCAGCAACCACACATACACAACACACACACACACACACACACACACACACACACACACACACACACACACACGGGAAATACAACAACGTGTGAAACATTTCTATTTTCATATCCTTTTTGAGTTAAAGACAAACAAAAGTGTGTGTGTGTGTGTGTGTGTGTGTGTGTGTGTGTGTGTTTGTTTGTTCATGTAAGCCAACAAACAGGTGAGACATTGTAGAGTATCTTGTTCACATAAGAACATTTTAATTCTGTGCATCATTTACAAACAAATATAGAAGTCACTATTTTTTGTGTTGGTGTTAGGATTTGATCTCAGGGTCTCACTTTTTTTTCTCAAGGCTCGTGTTCTACCACTTGACTTCCTGTTTCCCAAGCCACTTATCTTTGCTTTCTATGTTCCTATCTGTGGTAGTTTAAACTCAGCATTTACTAGGAACAAGAAATACAAAATATTTGACTTTTCTCTCCTTTGACTTATAAAAGGAACCTGTGGTGTAGGTAACTGATTGGAAAGAAAAGCTTTTTGGTTATCAAGAATATTATATAATCAGGTGCCAGTATAATCCCAGCTACTCAGGAGACTGAGATCTAAGGATTGAGGTTGAAGGTTAGTCTGAACAGAAAAGTTCATGAGACTCTTATTTCCAGTGAACCACCAGAAAAGCAAGAAGTTGAGCTGTGGCTCAAGTAGCTAAGCACTAGCCTTGAGCAAAAAAGCTCAGGGACAGTACCTGGGCACTGAATTCAGGCCCCAGGACCAGCACCAAAACAAACGAATATTGTTTAAATGATTCCTATGACATGTTACTTAATGATCAGACCAAATCCCAAGCAACAGTTACACAACTCAATAAAGGTATAGCATATTGGTAAGTAGACAAAACGTTGAAACAAACACATGGTCCCTTTTGCTGTCTTCGGCAGTAAAACACCTATGTTTTGTAAATGTGGCTATCACCCACCTCAGCCTCATGGCATCCTCACCTGTGGACTGCAGTGTACCAGCCCACTGCAAGGGTAAGATTCACCACCGTGTCCACTGGAATCACATCTGCCACAGCCATGGGGTTTGCACGAATGGACCGCAGGAACCCTTTCCCAGCCTTTACAGGATGAAGCCCAGATAACATCAAACCATAACATTAAATACAAACTGTAATGCTTAATAGGAAACCATACTATTAAATTTAGCTGTGGTATTTAATGTGAAGCCATAATATTAAATATTAGATCTAGCCACAGCTAAATTTCAATTCTACAGATGGCATCAGTACTATTGGGAAAGCAGCAAACTTTGATTTATGGCTTCCTAAATTCTTGTATGATGTCTGACCTCTCTGTCCAGTTCATAGCAAGAGCCAACATTTCCATGAACACTAGTGCTTACTAGATTTCTTTAGGAAATGTCAAATTTGGGTGAAATCAATGTACTTAATTAAGGAACCAACACCAGGACTAAGTTTTCACATCTGCAAATTAATTCATAAGGTTTTTGAGTCTTGAACTCAGGGCCTGGGCATGGTCCCTGAACTCTTTTGCTCAAGGCCAGCACTCTACTACTTTGAGCCATAGCACCACTTCCGGTTTTCTGGTGGTTAATTGGAGATAAGTCTCATGGACTTTCCTGCCCTGGCTGGCTTTGAACCATGAGCCTCAGGTCTCAGCCTCCTGAAAAGGATTATAGGCATGAACCACCAGTGCCCTGCTTCATATTTTAAGAATTAAGGTTTCCTGCTAGGTGCTATGGCTCATGCTTATAATCCCAACTATTCAGGAGGCTGAGATGTGAGGATTGCAGTGTGAAGCCAGCCCAGGCAGGAAAGTCGTAAGACTCATCTCCAATTAACCAGCAAAAAACTGGAAGTGAGGGTGTGGCACCAGCTTTGAGTACAAACACTAAGGGACAACACACAGGCCCTGGGTTCAAGACCACAAACACAAAAATAGCAAACAAGAACAAAATTAAAAAGCCAAACAAAAAGCAGCAAAAAGAAGAAATACCCTCATCTTGTGGTAAGGAAAGGAAAATTCTCAATGTTCAAACCCTTTGAAAGACTAAAACATTGCAATTGTCTCCTTTTTTAGTGTTTAAGCAGATAATGAAGCTCTCACAGAATAAAAGCAGTGGCATCCTGTGTGTGTGTGTGTGTGTGTGTGTGTGTGTGTGTGTGTGTGTGTGTGTGTGTGTGTGTAGTAAAGTGGAGATATGTTGTTCTAATTGTTACTACAGTGACATTTATGGGTGGGGTTTTTTTGATTCATGAAATTTAAGATAAGGAGAATGTTGTCATTCCTTCTCTACTACATTACAAACAGTTACTTCCTCTCCATTATACATACGGCAATAATCAATCCACTGGGTCCATTTAGGTTATCAACCCAACCCTACAAAAAAAAAAAGGAAATTTCTATTGGTTAATGCATTTAGGAAAAATATTATTAAGTATAATATCTGCATATATATATATATATATATGTATGTATGTATATGTATTTGTGTTTGTCCTGGGCTTCAACTCAGGGTCTGGCCACTGTCCTTGAGCTCTTTCACTCAAGGATAGTGCTCTACAACTTAGAGCCACAATTCCACTTCCAGTTTTCTGGTGGATAATTGCAGGTAAGAATCTCATGGACTTTCCTGCCCAGGCTGGCTTTAAACCATGACCCTCAGATCTCAGCCTCCTGAATCACTGGGATTGCGGGTATGAGCTCCTGGTGCCTGGCTGCAGTGCAGTCTTGCTAAGGTTTTGACTGGAGTGCTGAGACCAACTATTCACTAAGTCTAAACACCAAAATAACACCAGAGACAAAGTACTGGCAAATCTTAACATTTTATTCAACTGTAAGAATAAAAATCTTGCTCACAGTGATTTTCATAATTAGAGGTATGAGTGGCTTCCTGGATTATTATTATTATGATTCAGTCTTAGTATGATCTTCTAACAAATTCATCAAAAGTAATTTTCTCCCTCAGGGGCCTGATTTTATCTGCTGAACAAAACACTTCAACAAGGTGTTGGTGGAGCACGCTGAAATCCTAGCTACTCAGGAGGCTGTGGTCTATCAGAAGCCAGCCTGGCTAGAAATGTCTGTGAGACTCTTCTTTCCAATGAACCAGCCAAAAAACGGAAGTGGAGCTGTAGCTGAAGTGATATAGCACCAGCCTTGAGTGCTAAAGGGACAGCACAGAGCCCTGAGTTCAAGTCCTAGTACTGACACACAGAAACATTAGGGATATAATGGTATATGGAGTTAAAACCAAACTAGTCCCTAGTGAAGAAAGTGGAGTTTTCCTGTTCACCACCGCAGTGATGGTACTTTTCAGTTTAGCCATGAAGAACATTCTGGTATAGTGCAAGGATAATGAGAAGCATAAGTTGTGAAACTATGGGGATTTTGAGATGAGAGTTAGAGGATATTTAAGGACTCCAACTCCACCTAGTTTGTTTATTTATGCCTTTATTTGTGTGGTACTGAGGCTTGATCTTGGGACCTGGATGCCTTTTCTGTCCAAGGCTTCCAGTCTACCATCCGAGCCACAGCTCCACTTTCAGCTTTCTGGTGGTTAACTGGTGATAACATTCTCTCTGATTTGCCTGCCCTGACTGTCTTTGAACCATGATCCTCCTATCTCAGCCTCCTGAGTAGCTAGGATTACAGGCATGAGCCTCCAGTGTGGGGCAGTCACAGCAGCTCTCAATGGAGCCCTGATCAATGGCTTTCCCATTCACTTAGCTGTGCTCAGCTCTAAATCCCAAGGAGCAGGGGTTGGCCTGGGGTGGGGAGGAGGAGGGCGGGCAGAGGCACTGCATGGGAAGGCCCAGGTGGTGGGAGGCCAGCGGGAGGAGGTGGCTCACTTACCGGGAAGGGCTCCTGCCAGGTGGCGCCCACGATGGAGGGCCTGATGATGGCCACGTTCAAGTTTTGGCCTTCCTGCTGGATCACTGTCTCCCCCAAGGCCTTGGTGTAGGTGTACGTGTTGGGCCGATCCCCGATGAGCTTGGGAGTGATATCGTCAATAATCTTGTCATCTAACCACCTGTTGGGAGACAGAATTCTGACAGTGGCAGGCCTCAGGGACAGGAGGAGAGGAGCCCTGGAGAACTGAGAACGAGTCCTGCCACCCCTGGGCCGGTGACAGCACTGGGGACGAAGGAGCAATCCTGTTCTAACCTCAGGCAGATCTTACGCTGTCCTTCCTCATAGGCAAGCAGATGAATGCAACAGATAGCCAGTCTACTTTTCTTTTCTTTTTGTCGGTCGTGGAGCTTGAACTCAGGGACTGGGTGCTGTCCCCGAGTTTGGGGTTTGTTTGTTTTTTTTATTTTCTTTGCTCAAGACTAGCGCTCTACCACTTCAGCCACAGCTCCATTTCCAGCTTTTTGGTGGTTAATTGGGAAAAAGTGTCTCAAGGACTTTCCTATCCATGCTGGTTTCAAATTGTGATCCTCAGATCCTGGGTAGCTGGGGCTACAGGCATGAACCATCAGCTCTGGGCTTGGATCATGGACAATCTTAACTGGCAGGGCTTGGCACCTATGACCACGTTATTTGAGCATTCAAGATGTATTTGGGACTAAGATTTACTGAGAATCATGATTCTGAATTTTAAGTACTCATTTGTTACTGAAGTGGAATGTAAAGATCGTCTTTAATGTTTTATTTTTCCTTGATTTATTTATCACATTGTTGGCAAGAATGGGATTTGAGCTCTGCCTCATGCTTGGTTGACAGGCACCCTACTACTTGAGCCATTCCTCCAGCCCTGCTTTTGCTGGTTATTTTGGAGATTGAGTCTGGCAAACTTTCTGCCTCAAATTTTAATCCACCATTTCTCTGCCTCCTGAGTAACTAGGAGTATAGATGTGAGCCACTGATGCACAACTCAGGTTCTTCTTCGTGGTTGTTGTTCACTGAGCTTGAACTCAGAACTTGAGCACTGTCCCTAAGCTTTTTTGCTAAACGCTAGCGCTCTACCATTTGAGCCACAGCGCCATTTCTAGTTTTCTGGTAGTAAATGAGAAATAAGAGTCTCACAGACTTTCCTGCCTCGTCTGGCTTTGAACTGTGATCCTCAGATCTCAGCCTCCTGAGTAGCTAGGGTGACAGGTGTGAGCCACCAGCACCTGGCTTCAAATGCTTTTTGATTAAAGTTGAAAAAGGGTGTTTTGAGAAGTTCCTACAACTAAAATCAGCCCTATGTGTATACAGATGCAGCAGCTACTTCAATGTGCATGGTCAGCAGACGGCCACGGGCTGCTAAGAATAACATAGGGTCTCCCCATCTTTATGAGGATACAGCTTTTTTTCAGGATCGCAGGGGACTGGATCCAGGCTCCTTGAAGATGCTAAAGTCAACAGTTGCTCAAGTCTCTTCCATAAAATGGTGCATCTAACTTTAATTTTTTATATTTTAAAATACAATTTTATTGTTACTATTAAGGTGTTGAACAGAGGGGCTACTGGCTCATCAGTCAGGTAATTAGTATACTTCCTTTTTGGACAATGTCACCTCTATGTCCCTTTGCTCTTCCCCCTCCCATCCCTGTCCATAACTTACACAGTTCATTTTCCACATATTGCATACTGAATAGCAGGATTGCATTTGCTCACCCTTTTATTTTGCTTTTGAGACAGACTTGCTAACTTTGGCTGCACTGACCTCAAACTGTACTGGCCTTTGAAGTAGCTAGGATTACAGGCATGCACTACTAAACCTACTAGATTATTTATATCTAGTACAATGGAAATGTAAATCCTTGCTATAGATTATCGTATAAGGGATAATGGCAATAAAAATCGATCTACATTAGTACAGGGTAACTTTTTTAAAAATTTGTTTTTGTTGATTGTGGGGCTTGGACTCTGGGCTTGGGCGCTGTTCCTGCGCTCTTCAGCTCAAGGGGAGCGCTCTACCATTTGAGCCACAGTGCCACTTCCGGTTTCCTAGTGGTTTATTGGAGATAAGAGTCTTACGGACTTTCCTGCCTGGGCTGGCTTTGAACCGCGATCCTCAGATCCCAGCCTCCTGAGTAGCTAGGATTATAGGTGTGAGCCACCGGCGCCCAGCTAACTTCTTATTTTTGTTTTTTTACAACATATATGCATGTGTGTATGCATGTATGTATGTATGTATATATTTTGTGTTGGTACTAGGGCTTGAACTCAGGCCCTGGGCGTTGTTCCTTTGCTTTTTCTGATCAAGGCTGGCCCTCTATCGGTTGAGCCACATCTCTGCTTCCAACTTTCTGATGGTTAGCTGGAGACAGTAGGCTCGAAGATTGTCTGCCTGTGGTGGCTTTGAAGTGGCTTCCAAGCATCCTACTCACTTACTTTATTAATCAGATCCAAAGAATCAAAGAAACAGCAGCCCCTCTGGCCCTCCCTCTGGCCGGCTTACTCCATGGATGCGATGATTTTCTTCGGCTCCACAGGACTTGGGTAGATAACTTCGTCAATATGCTCCAGGTTGCAGTTGGAGAAGGCAGTGGAGAAGTGGATGAAGGCCTCCAGCTTCGGCATCTGACTGGCCATCTGCAGCAGCTGCTGTGTGGCGGTGACGTTCAGCTGCACGGCTCGTCTGGAGAGGAAGAAGCAGAGGTAGACACAGCCTGCCTCAGCCTCCCCTCCACCCACAGGATATTGTCCACATAAAAAGACAAGGAAGAGCTGGGTGTGGTGGCTTATGCCTGCAATCCTAGCTGCTCAGGAGGCTGAGATGTGAGGATTACAGTTCAAAGCCAGTCTGGGCAGGAAAGTCCATGATACTCTTATCTCCAGTGAACCACCAGAAAACCAGAAGTGGAGCTGTGGCTCAAAGTGGTAGAGCACTAGCCTTGAGCAAAATAGCCAAGCAAGGGTGCAAGGCCCTGAGTTGAAGTCCCATCAGACATACACACACCAAAAGAATAGTCTGAGGAATTTATGAGTTTCATTTAAAATAGAGTAAAAATTAATTGGTAAACTAATAAGTTTAAATAGTTAAATAATAGTAAATATTTATTGTTAAATATTTGTTTAATAAGTTGTTAAGCAATGGTTAAAATGATTGATAAACTGTTAACTAAATTTAAAGAATAACCATCAGTTAGAAATACATGATGCTACTTTATAGTTACATCACTCTTCTAGTAGTAGAATTTTCCAATTTTAACATTAGGTTATTTTTTTGATGGATTAAAGAACTAAGTTTAAAAGTAAAACTGTAAAGCAGTTTAAAGAACGAATGGAATAGCTGCTTAAGTGGTAAACTGTTGAAATGTTTTACAAAAGACAGCTTTGATATATGCTGATCTTCCAAGAAGTCTCAAAATTAATGAAAAAAAAACATTTCAATTGAAAGTAAGAAGAAAAACTCAAACAGGTATTTCATAGGAGACAAACATTGGCACAGGGACATAAGCATTGCCATCTTCGAATCATCAAAGGAAAACATAAAACTATGCATATCATACATAGTGGCAGCATTGCAAAGAATTAGAGAACTGAGCCAGGTGCTGGTGGCTCATACCTGTAATCCTAGTTCCTCAGGAGGCTGAGATGTGAGGATCAGGGCTCAAGGCCAACCTATGAGACACATCTGAGAGATTTTTTATCTCCAATTAACCAGCAAAAAGCCAGAAGTGGCTTTCTTTGTGTCTCAAGTGGCTTTTTGGTGGCTCAAGTGGTAGAGTCCTAAGCTTAAACAAAAAAAAACAAGTGAAAGAATGAGACTTTGAGTTCAAGTCCCAATACTATTATTTTAAAAAACCCACAATAGATTAGAGAATTTTAGTATGAGTTATCGAGAGGCATTTATAAACACAGGGCCAATAACAGTTGAATCTTTTGTGGAGAACAGCTTTTTCAAACAGTTAAAAACAAGTCATGTGCTAGAGTCCTAGCTACTCAAGAGGCTGAGATTTGAGGATTGCAGTTCAAAGCTAGCCTGGGAAGGAAAGTCCAGGAGACACATCTCCAGTTAACGGTCAAAAAGCCAGAAATAGATCTGTGGCTGTGGCTCAAGTGGTAGACAGTCTTCAGGAAAAAAAAAAAAAAGATTCAGGGACAGCACCACCACCACCACCAACAAAAACCTGTATGTTGTTTGTAACCTTATAACCTAGGACATGTAATATGTACCTAACCATTTTGCTTCTGAAAATTGACCTCATGGAAAGCGCACAGAAAGGCATTAAAAACCATGCACCGAGAAGCTCATTGCTGAGGTGTTTATAGGGCTGCAAACCTCCACCAATACAGAATAGCTGATTGCTTTACACATGCACACCCTGTGACACCAATGTGGACATTGCAAAGTAGCATTAAGTATTAACAATGAAGGGTAGCCAGAAAACAATTGAGTAGGATGCAAAAATTCTCAACAGGATGTCTTTTTCCTTTTTGTAATATTTCTTTTTTTGTGGAACATATTTCTAACTACTTTTAAATGTGGAACATATTTCTAAATAGCTTTATATTCGAAAAGAACAGTCAGGATGTAGCCAGGTGCCGGTGGCTCATACTTGTAATCCTAGCTACTCAGGAGACTGAGATATAAGGATTGCTGTTTGAAGCCAGCCTGGGCAGGAAAGTCTGTGAGACTCTCATCTCCAATAAACTACGCCAAAGAAAAAAAAAAATAGGCTAGAAATGGTGCTGTGGCTAAATGGTAGAGTGCTAGCTTTGCACAAACGAAGCTCAGGGACAGCAACCAGGCCCTGAGTTTAAGAAATAGAATTAGCAAATAAAACAAACAACAACAAAAGTCAGGATGTGTGTGTGCTGTCTATGACATTCAGTGATAGTCTTTGGTGGTGACATTATGGAAAATTTTTTCCTGTCTGTATTTTTCTTTTCATGGAAGATATATATATATATATATATATATATATATATATATATATATATATATATATACATATACATATACACACACATGCACATACAGATGTATATATACATATATGTGTGTGTTTTGTTACTGTTGTTTGTTTTTGGGTCCGGTCGTGGGGCCTGAACTCTGAGCCTGGGCGCTGTCCCTCAGCTCTTCAGCTCAAGGCTAGTGCTTTACCATTTGAGCCACAGTGCCACTTCTGGCTTTTTTCTTTTTGCTTATGTGGTGCTGAGGAATCGAACCCAGGGCCTTAGGCATGCAAGGCAAGCGCTCTACCACTGAGCCACCTTCCCAGCCCTGTTACTGTTGTTTTATTTTATTTATTTATTTATTTATTTGGGGTCCGGTCTTGGGGCCTGAACTCTGGGCCTGGGCATTGTCCCTCAGCTCTTCAGCTCAAGGCTAGCGCTCTACCACTTGAGCCACAGCACCATTTCCACCTTTTTTCTTTTTGCTTATGTGGTGCTGAGGAATCGAATCCAGGGCCTCATGCATGCAAGGCAAGTGCTCTACCACTGAGCCACCTTCCCAGCCCCTGCTACTGTTGTTTTAGTTTTGGTGGTGGTACTAGGACTTGAACTCGGGACCTGTGTGATGTCCTTTAGCTTTTTTACCCAAGGTTGGCAACTCTACCGCTTAAGCCACAGTTCTACTTCTGGCTTTTCGGTGGTTCACTGGAAATCAGAGTGTCATGGATGCTTCTGCTCAGGCTGGCTTTGAACCATGATCCTCAGGTCTCAACCTCCAGAGTAGCTAGGATTACAGGCGTGAGCCACTAGTGCTGTTGTTGTGATTTTTACAACAATGCTAACTAAAGCAGGACACATGCATGTCACATGCAGGCAGGCACACAGTGATGCATGTGGCACCCAGGCCAGGGCCACACCTGAGGTTTTCATCAAAGCGCACGGTGGCTGCGCAGTGGAAGATGATGTTGGTGCAGGACAGGAGCTCCTGCATGTCCTCCTCGCTGATGCCCAAGTCGCTGTGGTTGAGATCGGCAGCTATGGGCACGATCTTCTTGTGAACGTCCGGACATGCTTCTTTCACTTTCTCAAAGAGCTGGAATGGCAAGAGAAGTCCATGTGCAAAGAGCAAAGGCATCACTACTTCCACTGCCGCCACTGCCACACTGCGGTATGCCGTGTGCCTGGTGTAACTCACTGGTATTGCTGTGACGCTAGGACCACTCAAGCAAGGTGCTTCCTGACGTAAGGTCTGCTTACTTTCTCTCATGTAGATGAAAGTCATTCCTGCTGCTTTATAAAGGTTAGTTCTAGTAACCAACAGGCTGAGTATTTTGTGTGCATGCATATGTGTGTGTGTATGTGCATGTGTGGGCACTCATGTACTAGTCCTGAGCCTTGAACTCGGAGCCTAGGTCTTGCCCCGAGCCTTTTTTGCTCAATGCTAGTGCTCTATCAACTTGAACCACAGCTTTTTTGGCAGTTAATTGGCAAGGAGAATCTCAGGACTTTCCGGCCTGGGCTGTCTTTGAACTGTGATCCTCAGCCTTCTGAATGACTAGAATTACAAGTGTGAGCCACTAGTGCCCAGCTAGGCTACAAACTTGGAACTAGGCCTGAAGGGAAAAGCTTCCTCACATCTTGCCCTGATCCACACCAAGGCTGGGACTCTGAGACTCACCCACTAGCTCAGCCTGCTTGCTCAAGGCAGGTGTTTGACCATTTGAGTCATACTACCAACCCATCTTTTTGCTGGTTATTTCGAGATGGAGTCTTGTCTGTCCTGTGCTGGCTTTGAACTATGATCTTTCAGATCTTAGCCTCCCTGAGTAGCTTGGATTACAGGTATGAGCCACTGTACCCTGCTCTAGTTTCATGTTTACAAATGGTTATAATTTCCATTTCTATTGAAATAATTGCTTTCCAAACAAAATTATCAGCCTTTCCCAAAAAACTAGCTCAGATGCACAAGATGTTTTAGCAAAACAAACATAATTAGAAAATTTTAAAAAAAAAACAGCAAGCTTTAATGAGTGAAGCAAAAATTCGATGGAATTTCATTCTAAGGTAAAAGGCAATTCATATCTAGAATAAGACCTGATTTTCACCTCTGAACATAACACTCAAGACAGACACTGGTGGCTCACACCTGTAATCCTAGCTACTTAGGAGGCTGAAATCTGAGGATCACAGTTTGGAGCCAGCCCAGGCAGGAAAGTCCATGAGACTCTTCAATTAATTAGCAAAAAAGCCACAAGAGACAATATGGCTCAAGTGACAAAGCAATAGTCTTGAGAGAAAAAGTTAAGTGTGAGAGGCCACACACTCACACTCACACACACTCACACACACACTCACACTCACACACACAGAACCTGCCATTAATTCAGACCCCTTCCCTTGCATTTGACAAGTCTGTTTAAGTGGTATAATGTGCTCACAAAACAGTCATAGATAAGAAAATGGATCCACTTATCTGGTTCTGTATAACAAATGGATTTCAAAACGAACACAATCCTAGCTACTTAGGAGGCTGAAATGTGAGGATCATAGTTCAAAGCCAGCCCAGGCAGGAAAGTCCATGAGAAAACCAGAAGTGGCACTGTGGCTCAAGTGGTAGAGCGCTTGCCTTGAGCTGAAGAGCTCAGAGACAGTGCTGAGGCTGAGAGTTCAAGACCCATGACCGACAAAAACAAACAGAAAACAAGAGAGGGAAGGAAGGAAGGAAGGAGGGAGGGAGGGAGAAAGAAACTTAATAGGTATACCCAATCAATGATTGTTGAATGTACAAATTCAACACATGATATTTGATCTCTTTTTAGATAACTTTATACCCAACACACAGTTCTTCTTTCTTATAATTCTTTATGGATCCTCTCATTTGTGTGTCTTACTTGTGAAGTCTGACACTCTGTGAGTGAACCATGGGCTTTCCTTCTTCCATAGCCTCTGAGTCAACCAACAACTGACCCTAGGGCCTGGTACAGTGGTGGATGCCTGTAGTCTCAGGTAAATAAAAAGCATCAATAGGAAGACCGCTGTCCAGATCTGGACCTGGAAGGAGACTCTAACTGAAAAATACTTCAGGCAAAAGGGAGTATGGCTCAAGTAGTAGTAGAGCACCTGCCTGGTGAGTGTAATGCCCAATTTAAACTCCATTCTCCAAATGAACTAATCAACCAGCCAGCAAAGCTTAAACCTGACCACACCCTTTGGTTCTGGTCTTCAGAATGAAATCTATGAACAAGAAGAGCAAATGCCACCTTTAGACAGCTGCTGGAGGGTAATAAGAAAGAACCTTCTAGAAGGTTCCAGAAGGTTGGAGCCATTAGCCACAACCCCAAAAATGATTGAAAAAAAGAGGCGGCTTCTCACTGGAGGCTATGTGAGGAAGCACCCCACCTTCCCCTGACCCACTGAGAAAGCCTTTTTTGTCTGTGTCAAGTAGGATTTCCTAATAAACACAACTCAGGGTTATGGCAAAGTTTTTCTGCTTGCTTTTGCCACTTTGCCTTTCATTTTTTGTGTCACTCTCCTAGGGCTTGAACTCAGGGCCTGTGTGCTATCCCTGAGCTCTATTGCTCAAGGCTAGTGCTCTTTGAGCCACAGCACCACTTTGAGCATTTTGTGGTTAACTGGAGGTGAGAGTCCCACAAACTTTCCTGCCCAAGCTGGCTTTGAACTATGATCCTCAGACCTCAGCTTCCTGAGTAGCTAGGATTACAGGTGTGAGCCACCAGTGCCACTTTTGTGCTGAGCTTTTGTGTTCAAGGCTAATGCTCTACTGCTTCAGCCACAACTCCACTTATGGATGTGTGTGTGTGTGTGTGTGTGTGTGTGTGTGTGTGTGTGTGTGTGTGTGTGTACCTATCCCGGGGCTTGAACTCAGGGCCTAGGCACTGTCCCTGAACTATTTGTTCAAGGCTAGCACTCTACCAATTGAGTCACAGCTTCCCTTTTGGCTTTTTGCTGGTTAATTGGAGATGACAGTCTTGTGGACTTTCCTGTCTGGGTTGGCTTTGAACCTCAGTCCTCAGATCTCAACAGCCTGAGTAGCTAGGATGACAGGCATGAGCCCTGGTGCCCGCTGTCAGTGTTATATTTAGACCCTTCCACTGCAGTAAACACTTCAAGAAGTTTCTGGAACATCAATACTACCACAGGCAGTGCTTTGGTTTTTTTTTTTTAATTTTTTATTGTAAATATAGTATATAGAGGGTTACAGTTACATGAGCAAGGTAATGAGTACACTTCCTATTGAGTATTGTTAGCCCCTCCATTGGTTTTCTCCTATCATCCCTTCCCTTCCTACTTTCCCCGAGGTTCTTCTTTTTTTTTTAATTGTGGTTAAGTGATTACATAATTTCCCAAATTTCACAGTATTGTGGAATAATGATGCTCAGTTAAAGTCACAAGTTCATTCTAACTTTCCTGGAGCAAATTGTCTATCACAGTCTATAACATATAACGGTGTACACTATACACCATACATGTGATCAGTAGCATGAAGATATTTAGTAGTGGTTCGACCAGATGAGTGGAAGTTCTTTGTTTCTTAAGTCCTGTTAGTTTTGTCGTATCACCTAACATTTTGGATTTAGTATCCACTTATCAGGGAGACCATGTACCATTTGTCTCTTTGCTCTTGGCTTACCTCGCTCAACATGATTTCTTCTAGTTCCATCCATTTCCCTGCAAATGCCATTATTTTGTCATTTCTAATGGCTGCATAATATTCCATTGTGTATAGATACCACAATTTTTGGATCCATTCATCAGTAGTGGGGCATCTGGGTTGTTTCCATATCCTAGCTATTGTGAACAGTGCTGCAATAAACATGGAGTGCATGTGTCCTTGTATATTGGTTCCTGTTGTTCAGGGTAGATGCCTAGAAGTGGTATGACTGGGTCGTAAGGGAGGTCAATCTTTAGCTTTCTAAGGACCCTCCAGACTGCTTTCCAAAGTGGTTGTATAAGTGTACATTCCCATTAGCAGTGTAATAGGGTTCCTCTTTCTCCACATCCCCTCCAGCATTTGTCGTTGGCTGATTTGTGGATGTGGGACATTCTGACTGGGGTAAGGTGGTATCTCAGGGTTGTCTTTATTTAGTGCTTTGGTTTTTAATAATTTTCAGAGCCAATCTTTTTTTAAATTTTCAACATTACAATTGTAAATGTTGTTAACATTTGCCATAGCCTTGAACAATTTTCAATTAATTTCTGTTAAGAATCTCCCCTGCTCTAGGCTGAGAAAAGCACCTCTGTTCCCTCCTTGATGTTTGGGATTACATGGGGACCCTGAAGGACCGGTTCTGTTCCCTGAAATGCTGTGGCCCCCAGCAAGCCTTGCACAGGGCTTACCTTGCTGTTAAGGATCTGGAAGGTTCTCTGCTGGAGGCTTTGGCCCGCCTTGGGTCTCACAAGGATATAAATGACTTTCAGGCTGGGGCTGGTGCGCAACAGCTTCTCCATTAACACCTTGCCCAGGAAGCCTGTGGCCCCGGTGATGAGAATGGATTTGTTGCTGTAGAAAGCCGCAATCATGGACATGCTGTCTCCTTCTTGGCACTTACAGACCCTGGAAGATGTTCCTTAAAAAATCAAGAGGAGACAACAAAGCTGAGGGCAACACGCCGAGCTCCTCAAACCCACAGCCACTGGTGACCAGCCGAAGCTTTCAGACAATCTGAACACAGTAGGGAACGGTCAGGCGGGTCGGCATGAGTGCGCTCACAGCCCAAGCTCACACAGTTCCATCTCACAACAGCTAGCCAGTTTTTTCTTCAAATTATTTTAAAGTAGTTGTAAAAGGGGTTTCAACTCAACATGTCAGGTGAGGAGTACCGTACCTTTTTATCAATGTCACCCCTCCCATTGTTCTCCCCCCCCCTCACCCCTACCCAATCCCCTCAAGTTACTCGGGCTCATGTTCACCTGTGTACATTGAATATGATGACTGCGCTCACACACCTTGTCTCATCCTACCATTTCTGAGTGTCTGTGACATGTCCCTCCTCGGACAAGACCAGGGCTACAGTGCTGCTCCTGGCATTGAGCCATTTGGAAAAAAGAATAGAGATAGGAGAGGCTGATGGAGGGAAACCCAGATCACAGTCTTTGGGGTTCAGGAAGCAGCAGCTGCTCAAGTTTATGTAGCAAGAGCATGGGGAGTCTATGGCTGCCACAAAGAGTAACACTTGTTGGAGAGGAAAGCTCCAGGGTTTTGTCTCCCCATTAAGCTGAAATAGCTGAAGACTGGGAATTGCAGGTGAGAATGCATCGCTTGGACCAACACTGAACAGGAACAGGTGTACTTTCTCTCCACCAGCTGGAAGTCCTTGCCTGCCTGCCTGCCACAGATGCAACCCAAAGACTTTAAAAGAGAAAACAATAACAAAACTAGAAGAAAAGAGCAAACACCTTGCTAGTAAACACTCTGGTCAATGCTAGTAATTCTTCAAGAACACTGATTTCATATATATATGTATATATAATTTTTATTTTTTGTTGGTCGTGGGGCTTGATCTCAGGACCTGGGTGCTGTCCCTGAGCTTTTTCACTCAAGGTTGGTGCTCTACCACTTGAACCACACCTCTACACCCAGCTTTCTGCTGGTTAATTGGAGAGAAGAGTCTCATGGATACTTCTGACCAGGCTGGCCTCAGATCTCAGCCTCCTGAGTAGCTAGGACTTCAGATTTCTAACCAGCTTTGTCAATAGCTCCCACACCCACAAAGATTTGTGAGTTACTCTTGACATGATTTCTAATGAGGTCTCAGCAGGTTATCATCAGAAACCAACATAGTGCTTTTTTGCTGTAAAAGGAGAAAACGAAGATAAAGCTATCAACTTCATCATACAGGTTAGCTCCAGAATCTTTGGAAGCAATACAAATTCTGCACAGCTACTGCTCTACTTGCTGTCAGAAACATGCACCTAAGCCCAGGTGCTGGGGGCTCATGCCTGTAATCCAGGCTAGTTGGGCAGCTGACATCCTGAGAGTCAAAGTCAGCTTGAGGTGTAGCTCAATTGATAGAGTACCAGCCTTAAGGAAAACCAAAACAAAACAAAACAAAACACAAGCAAGAGCACAGGCCCTGAATTCAAGCCCCAAGTAGTGACATGTGCTCTCATTTCTGAGAGCACCACTTAGCAATCTTAGGTTCCTTTCACCAGTGAGTTTATTATAAAAACTAGAGTTTCCATTGGAAAACTTAGTGGGGGAGTAGCAGTGCCCAGGGCCTTATGGGGACCTGCAGGCTTCACTAATTGAAGCAGCCAAACGCCATAGTCAAGAAAAACCAAACTGGCAAAAGTCGCAGCTGGGAAAGAAGGCTAAATTTAGCAAACACTCCAATATATTCTTCCTATGTGATTTCTGTGAGCTTATTAAACTTTCCAAAGTCAAGCAGATTTAATTAGTATCATTGATTAAACACGTTTTGAGTACCTACAATATGCTACATACTTTAAGTGTCAATAATGAATTTGTAAATTGGGGAAGCATTCTAAACATGCAAGGTGTTATTATTGTTCCTAAGAAGTCAGTCAAAGATTAGTTCCATGTTAAGGATTATAAAATGGTAGCCAGACTGCCATCTAGAGATGTCAATCTCCATATTTCCTAGTTTCTCTGGCTGGTTTACCAGTTGAGTCAGATTACAAATAAAAGCTCAGTTGAGCACTAACTGAAAGAGAATAGGAATGAAACTGAATGACTAGGAAGCAAAACATTTTTCATACTTTACTAAGAATTCAAGAGTTTTGTAAAGTGATGACATAGGTTATCTTTCTTGTGTATGTGTGTGTGGGGGGTAGTATGTACTAGGACTTGAACTCAGGGCCTTGCACTCGGTGTTTTCACTCAAGGCAGAGCGCTCTACCTCTTAAGGCACACTGCCACTTCAGGTTTTTTGCTGGTTCACTGGAGAAAAGAGACAAATGGGCTTTTCTGACCAGGCTTGTTTTGAATTGAGACCCTCAGATCTCAGTCTCCTGAGTATCTGGGATTACAGGCATGAGCCACCTTGTTCAATTACCTATCTATTAATTTAGAGTTCTCCAGAATAACCACCAAGAGGATTTTTGTGTGGATTTGTAGTTGCATGTGTTTGTCTATGTCCAGAGATAGAGAAAGAGACAGACAGACAGACAGAGACAGAGGGAGACATGGGGGGGGGCGGATTTTAAGGCACCTGCTCCCCTGCTCCCACAATCACAAGTGCTTGGCAAGTCTAAAGCCTGCAGAATGGAGACCCAGACAAGCGCTGAAGCTCAGAACCCACAGCTCTCTGTTGGCCAAATTCTTTTTGTTCCAGAAGATGTGTCTTTATTCTACTGAGACTTTGAACAAATAGGTGAGTCCCACACATATTTCTTTCTGTCTTGGAAGGAGAATCTGCTTTCCTCAGACTTTAACCATGTAAATATTCATCCCACACAATCAACATCACCACAGAAACATCCAGAAATAACGTGTGACAAAGTATCTGGGCAGACAAGTGGACACCCAAAATTTAACCATCACAAGTTCACGGTAACTTGGTTCCCCATATGTGTCTCTTGAAATCAGGCAGATCCTCCATTCAAAACCCCAAATCCAAGGTTGTGACCCCAGCTGACATGCTCTATCTCTAACAATCCCAAATGCACCCAGATTTTCCCTAGAAAAGGATATAAATTACTTGGTTATGTTTCCTCTTTTCCTTAATAATTATCTAATTACTAAGATGGAAAGTTAAGGCTTAAACACCATAACCTGATGTCAATACATCAAATGCTGCAAGATCAGGGGAAAAAAAGAGAAAATGGAAAGAAAACAGATACCTAAGCTGGGAGCCAGTGGCTCATATCTATATTCTTCGCTACTCAGGAGGCTGAAGTCTGAGGACTGAGGTTCAAAATCAGCCCAGCCAGACAAATCAGAGAGACTATCTCTAATTTAACAGCAAAATGTAGGAAGTGGAGTTGTGGCTCAAGTGGTAGAGTGCCAGCCTTGAGTGGACAAATCAAGCAAGAATGCGAGGATCTCAGTTCCAGACCTGGTTCTGACATAAAATAAAACTTGAAACAAACAGATATTTAGAAATTCAACAAGAGGAATTTAATTGAGGAAATTGTTTGGAAACAAAATGATTAGGATTTGTGAAGACTTTAATAAGGCCCTAATGAAAGGATTTGATTTAGCATCATGAACCTAAGAGACTATTGACTCATGTACTAACACCAAAAAATTGTACAAATTGTTATTTGTACAAAAAGACTATGGTATTTTATATATAAAAACATACTAGAGAAGTCGTGTTGTGGCTCAAGTGGTACAGTGCTAGCCTTGAACAAAAATGCTCAGGGACAGTATGTAGGCCCTGAGTTCAAGCCCCATGACCAACAATACATAAATAAATAAATAAACTTTTCTTTGCAGGTAGTTGGTTATCAGATTTATTAATGCCAATGAAAAGATAATTTGTTAACTATCAATCAAAAGAACATGTTCGGTATGTATGTCATATGTGTATGTGTGTGTGTGTGTGTGTTTATGTTGTGAAGTAAGATTCTAGGAGCTTAGCCATTGCCACATATCAGTATTTTTTTTCCCTCTCTTGTGCCAGTCCTGTGTCTTGAACTCAAGGCCAAGGCACTGCTATCATAGAGTTTTTGAACTCAAGGCTACTGTTCTACCACTTGAGCCACAGTTCTAGTTCTAGCTTTTGGTTAATTGGAGATAGGAGAGTCACAGACTTTCCTGCCTGAGCTGGTTCTGAATCACAGTGATCAGATCTCAGCCTCCTGAATAGCTAGGATTACAGGTATGAGCCACCAGTGTCTGGCTTCAATAATTAATCTGTGTGTGTGTGTGTGTGTGTGTGTGTGTGTGTGTGTGTGTGTATGTGTGTGTGTGCTGGTATTGGGGCTTGAACTCAGGGGCTCACATTCTAAATAGGCTGGTACTCTACCACTTAGGACACACCTCCAACTTCCAGCTTTTTGCTCGTTAGTTGGAGATAAAAGTCTTACAGACTTTCCTGCCTTCGCTGGCTCTGAACCCATTATCTTCAAATCTCAGGTAGGATTAGAGGCATGAGTCACTGGTGTCCAGCTAAATAATTATTCTTTAACCAGGTGAGAAGTCATTTTCTTTTTGGAAGTCTAATACAGAAGTTGCTTCATATGCAAATAAATTTACTTTGGTAAAATAGAAATCTTTTTTTTTTTTGTCTGTCATGAGGCTTGAACTCAGGGCCTAGGCACTGTCCCTGAGCTCTTTTGCTGAAGATTGGAGTTAGTTCCCTATTTATATATTAACTTCATTTAGAACTTTCTTTTATAAAGCCAATTAATGACTTTCCAAAGCCAATTAATAACTCTGCAATGACACTTTTAATGGCATTTAACGGAACTGATGATCTAGTTTTCTTTTCGTCAGTATAAGGTTTGAACTCAGGGCCTTGCACTTGATCAGCTTGTTTGCTTAGCTGTTGCTGTACTACCTGAACCACACCTCCAGCCTGGATTTTTTGCTGTTTCATTAGAGATTAAAGTCTCTGGGACTTTTCTTTCTTTTTCTTTCTTTGCTTTCTTGCCTGCCTGCCTACTTCCTTCCTTCCTTCCTCTCTCTCTCTCTCTCTTTCTTTCTTTCTCTCTTTCTTTGTCGTGGTGCCTGAACTCTGGGCCTGGGTGCTGTCCCTCAGCTCTTCAGCTCAAGGCTAGTTCTACCACTTGAGCCACAGTGCCACTTCCAGCTTTTTCTGCTTATGTGGTGCTGAGGAATCGAACCCAGGGCCTCATGCATGCAAGGCAAGCACTCTACCACTGAGCCACCTTCCTAGGGACTTTTCTACACAGGTTGGTTTTGGACTGAGACACTCCAGGTACCTGTGACATCCCCCCACTTCTGATACACACTTCAGCATCGACATCTCAGCGAGTATCCCGAGGACAGTGGGGTGAACGCTTTATATAGCCGTCCTCCATTTCCCCTGCATAACTGTTCTGTAATGACGTCTTTTCATGACTGCACCTGAGAAACTGAGCAGACAAGCCAGGAGCTAAGAAGAATCATCATCCATCATAAAATAGAACTATGACCCATGAATCACAGCAACCAGCCCAGGAAAACCATCTTTTATCTTTAAAAAAATAAAGAACTCAAGTGGCCAACCTGTTGTAAGTCAGGCTGGAGGAAGACAGATGGCTAATACTCCTAATAGCTCAAGAAGATAAACAAAGGACCCTGTCATAAATGGCCCCAATTCAACAACAATTAACCACGGCTAAGCTTCTCTTTTTGTGCTCACTTTCAAGTTAGTATTAACCACAGAATGCTGGTGATAGATCTCCTAACCAATCCCCCAGCTCCCCAGTCAATGGCCCATCTTCTTCATTTCACTACCCTGCCTGACTGTCTGCCTGCCTGCAAGTCTCTAAAACACAGGTGCAGGAAGTGGAGCTGTGGCTCCAGTGCAGAGCAGCAGCCTTGACTGAAATAGCCAAGCAAGAGTGTGAGGCCTTGAGTCAAACCCCAGTACACACACACACACACACACACACACACACACACACACACACACACACACACACACACACACACACACACATACAGATGTGGAAATAGGCATGAACTGCTTTGTTAAATAGCAACTCCTCTGTATAGCTACTTAAAAATAATAATAAAAAAAACAAAAAAATAGGCAAACCTTGAAAAATGATTACAAAAGAAAAGTTACCAAAAAAAAATAATGTGGGGGAAGACAGCTGACTAAATATTTTGTAACATGGATGCTGGTAAAGGATGGAAAGTCTGAGATGACAGGAGCAGGAGCACTGTCCCGGGTGGTGAGAATGGTAGGAAGCACAGAGCAAGCACAAGCTGGCCTCTGCTCTAGTTTTCCAGGAGAAAGTTGGTGACCAAATGTCACTAGTTTGTCACCCAGGATTGCAACACTGGGTCAAACCTGAGACCTTCACTGTAGGTTGCAAATGACAATTGTCTCCTCACAGGCATGAATCACACAATTCAAATTCTCTCCTTGGAGACTCCCTACACTTGTGTGTGTGTGTGTGTGTGTGTGTGTGTGTGTGCGCGCGCGTGCGTGCGTGCACGTGTGATGCATGTGCCAAGCCTGGGGATTGAACTCAGGGCCTAGGCACTATCCCTGAACTCCCTCCCCCCACCCCTGCCCTTCCACCACTGCCAAAGACTAGTACTCTATTGCTTGAGCCACACCTCCACTTTTGGCTTTGTTTTTTTCTTTTTTGGTGGTTAAGTGGAGTTAAGAGTCTCACAAATTTTCCTATCCTGGCTGGCTTCAAACTGCCATCCTAGATCCTAGATCGCAGCCTTCTAAGTAGTTAGGATTACACCAGTGCCTGGCTCCCGACCCTGTTGAGATATGTTTTCTCCCCAACTATTATAGGCCATTGTATCTTACTTCTTATATCATTCCTTGAAATGTTGGGAAACTAATGTCTATCAATCATGCTGGTATTTGTCCCATAGCTCTGAGCTTTTTTTTTTTTTTTCTTGTTGGTTGTGTGGCTTGAACTCTGGTCCTGGGCACTGTCCCTCAGCTCTTCATTCAGCTCAAGGCTAGTGCTCTACCATTGGAGCCACAGCACCACTTCTGGTTGTTTGGTGATTAATTGGAGATAAGATGCTCCCGGACTTTCCTGGTCAGGCTGGCCTTGAACCATGATCCTCAGATTCCAGCCTCCTGAGTAGCTAGGATTACAGGCGAGAGCCACCGGCACCTGGCTTCTCTGAGCTCTTTTATAACAGTATGGTAGTGTGGCCTGTGTTTATGACACTCTTTATGGTAAGGAGTGTATTGTCTGTATTATTTTTAAATTTCTGTGTCCCCAGTATTTCAAGTTGTGCATGGTGCACAGTCCATTGACAATATGTTTGTTAAATAAATCTAGCAATAAGCACAAATAAACGTGATGAAGTAAGTCTACTGGTACCTGTAGTTTATTTTTTAAAATTCTGGTGGTACTTAGATTTGGACCTAGTGCAGGCACGTTACCATTTGAGGCATGCAACAAGGCCTGTAGCATTCCTGTTTGTTTTGCCAGTCTTGGGGCTTGAATTCAGGGCCTGGGCACTCAGGCTGAACTTCGTTTCTCAAAGCTGGCACTCTATCACTTGAGCCATAGCTCTGTTTCTGTATTTTTTGTTGTTGTTGGTTAACTAAAGATCAGAGTCTCACAGACTTTCCTGTCTGGACTGGCTTCAAATGATCCTCAGATCTCAGCCTCCTGAATAGCTAGGATTGCAGGTGTGAGCCACCAGCGCCCGGCTTGTGTCATCCTTTTAAATAACACCTTAGGCCTGTGTCTATACTTGTGTTTGAATTTTCTTTTCTCCGAGCTCCTCAATCAGATACACAATTGAACACTTATTTCCTCTCCTGTTTATCCCTCTATCCCAAACTATCTTGCCTGGCAGTTTGGGGATTTCTCTTAATGAATCTCTCCTGCCTAGATCTTACCCAAGCCTGATCCTATTCCAGTTTACCAAGCCAGAAATTCAAGAGCTGCTGCTGCTGCTGCTGCTGCTGGTGGTGGTGGTGGTTGATGATGGTGATGATGGTGGTGGTTGGTGTGTGTGTGTGTGTGTGTTGTGTGTGTGTGTGTGTGTGTGCAGTACTGGGTCTTGAACTCGGGGCCTGGATACTACTCTTAGCCTTTTTTTCAAGGGCGGCACTCTATCACTTGAACCACAGCTCTACTTCCAGGATTTTGCTAGATGGTTGGAGATAACAATCTCACAGACTTTCTTGCCTGGGCTGGCTTTGAACTGTGACCCTCAGATCTCAGCCTCCTGAGCATCTGGGATTACAGACATGCGCTCTGCTGAAGGATTTTCAATATAAAATATTACAAAAGTGGGGCTGGGAAGATGGCTCAGTGGTAGAGCACTTGCCTTGCATGCCTGAGGCCCTGGGTTCGATTCCTCAGCACCACATAAGCAAAAAGAAAAAACCCAGAAGTGGTGCTGTGGCTCAAGTGGTAGAGCGCTAGCCTTGAGCTGAAGAGCTGAGGGACAGCGCCCAGGCCCAGAGTTCAGGCCCCATGACTGGACCCCCCAAAAAAAATATTACAAAAGAAAACGATTCCAATGGGATTAGAGTTGTGGCTCAGTTGATAGTATGCTAGCCCATGAGCAAAAGCATCAGGTACCGAGTTCAAGTCCCAGTCTCAGACTAAAAAAAAAAAAAAGAAAAGAAAAATGAGTCCAAGGATGGTCCCCAGGATTCAGACTTTCAGAGGCTAGAGTCTTTTTCTTTTCTTTTTTTTTTTTTTTTTTGTCAGTTGTGGGGCTTGAACTCTGGGCTTGGGCGCTATCCCTCAGCTCTTCAGCTCAAGGCGAGCACTTTATTGCTTGAGCCACAGCACCACTTCTGGTTTTCTAATGATTTATTGGAGATAAGAGTCGCATGGACTTTCTTGCCCGGGCTGGCTTTGAACCGTGATCCTCAAATCTCAGCCTCCTGAGTAGCTAGGATTACACCTGCGCCCGGCTTAGGCTAGAGTCTGGATTCACTGAGCAGGGATGGCCGGAGGGGCGTGTGATGGGGAAGTGCTGGTAGCTCAGGTGTGTTTTGAAACTTTGTGAGTGAGGAGTAACTTGAGATACACTAGTCCTGTGGGCAGGCGGGGCTGGATTGCTCAGGTAAATTGGCAGAATAGCGTCTAAGCAAAGCCAGCTTTTGGAGATCATATTTTGTCCATTGTGTTTAAGAGGCCAGACCTTGGCAGCTGCCTTGGAAGGTCTAGGCCTTCCACTGGAAAGCACACAGCATGCTGTTGAAGTATTGAGGAGTGTCTTGGATTAGCTAGTTCCTGTTTCCAAACTGATCCTGACTAAAGTCTGGCAAAGATGTGGAGGGAAGAAAGGATGTGAGAGTGAACATAGGAGGATGATGGGGGAAACCCAGCAGCTAGTTGAGACAGCCTAATTAAGACCAGCAGGGAAAGTCTACTTAAGACTTAGGTCATGGTAAGTCTAGAAATGCAGACATCTAAAAGATACTCAGAGAGTAAACATGAGGACTTAGAAATGGAGGGAAATGAAAAAAGCAGGAGGCAGAGGCAGCCTTTGGTGTGGCTCACCAAAGGCTATAATCCTATAATCCTAGAAACTCCGGAGGCTGAGATCTGAGCTCATGGTTCCAAGCCAGCTCAGGCAAGAATGTCCATGAGATGCTTACCTCCAATCAAAAAGCCAGAAGCAGAGCTGGCTTTGTGCAAAAGAAGCTCAGGCACAGTGCCTAGGCACTAAGTTCGGGCCCTAGGACCAGCGCACGCGCGCGCGCGCGCGCACACACACACACACACACACACACACACACACACACACATCCTTCAGCAGATTCTCAGTTCTACCTTTGAAAGATATCCAGGATATAACCACATCTCTTGGCTTATTACCAAACTGGTCCAAACCATTACTGCAATCATCTTGAAATAGTTCTTGCCGCCCCGGCCCTTGCTCCACTTAACGGTTTTGTATCCATTAGCCCCGGCAATGCTGGAGGGGGAGGGAGGGGACGCAGGTAATGTCTGTTAGTACTTGCTAAGTATGCTTCCACCTGTAATCCTAGTGACTCAGGAGGCTCAGATCTGAGCACTGGAGTTCAGATACAGCCCCAGCAGCAAAGTCTATGAGCCGATTATCTCCCATTAACTAGTACTCAACAAAACAAAACCAGAAGTAGAGCGGTGGTTCAAGTGGTAGTACAGCAGCCTGGAGGAAACAAAGCCCAGGCCTTGAATTCAAGCCTCAGGACCAGCATGCTGAAACAAAACAAAAGAGTTGTTTTCTAATGACAGCCTTTCCCACTCTCATAAAACACATGGAACCAGTGGGGCCTGTTATCTCCCAGTTCACAGGCCCTCACGTGGCTCTCTGTCCCTCTGAACCAGGCCTGTGCTCACACATGGGCCTCGCCCAGGAGTGCCTGGCTCTGGGTCTCAGGTCTCTTCTGCCTTTGCCCAGAGGGTACCTCTCCCTTGGTCACACAATTTGGTGACACCACTCCTTCAGGCCTCACCATCAAGGCTGCTTGGTAGGAGGATGTTTCTATGTTATTCTTTTTGGGGAGCTTGAACTCAGGGCCTTGTGTACCCGCTTAGTTTTTTTCACTCAAGGTGGACGCTCTACCACTTGAGCCATGTCTTCATTTCCAGCTTTTTGCTGGTTAATTGAAGATCAGAGTCTCTCGGCTTTGTATACCCAGGCTGGCTTTAAACGCTGATCTTTAGATCTCATTATCCTGAGTCACAAGAATGACAGATGTGAGTCTCCATGCTCAGTCCCAGGTTGTTTTTCCCCAAATTATCTCACCTTCACATTTTCTACTCTCTACTCAGCTCAGCCTTTAATTAATTTTCTTCATGATATTCATGATTAACAAACATGATTTTTCATCTATCATCACTATATCTTTTTCTGTGTGTGTGTGTGTGTGTGTGTGTGTGTGTGTGTGTGTGTGTGTGTGTGCTTCTGTCCTGAGGCTTGAACTCAGGACCTCTGCACTGTTCTGAGCCTTGTTTTGCTCCATGCTATCACTCTACCACTTGATTCGTGGTGGTTAATTGGAGATACAAGTGTCACAGACTTGGCTGCTTGAGCTGGCTTTGAATCAGATTTCAGCTTTCTGAATAGCTAAGATTATAGGTGTGAGCCACCAATGCCTGGCTGTATATCTGTTTTTTAAAAAAAATTAGTTCTTTTTTTCTTTTCTCTTGAAAGTTAAAATATAATCTCAATATGGGTAGAGCAATTGAGCTCACCACTGTATCCTAAGCTTCAAGAGCTGTGCTTGAAATGTTGAATGACTACCTCAAGAAGGCTGTTCCCTTTTTCTGGGCCTTTTAACTAGCCATCTTTGTTTTATTAAGGCCCAGGCCCCTTAGATGTTAGCCTACCTGCTGCTTTTATCAAGAGAACTTCCCTGATCTTCACATTCTACGTGGGAATTTGACTCTTACCATACATTTTTCCCCTGCAAACACTCGTGTTCTTATTCATCATTGTGACAGAAAATCTGAGGTAAACAGAATTTAAAGGAGCATTGTTATGGTTCTCACTCTCAGAAGTTTCCATCTAAATTCAACTGGCTCCATTTTTAGGGCCCCATGGGGAGGAAGAACATTATGGTAACCTGAGTGTGGGGTGGGAGAAGTCAGGAAGAGGAAAGAGAGGAAGGAAGGAAGGAAGGAAGGAAGGAAGAAAGGAAGGAAGAAAAGGAGGGAAGGAAGGAAGGAGGGAAGGAAGGAAGGAAAAAGAAAAGGAGAAAGAGGGAGAGGAAAGGAAAGACAGGAAAAGTCAGATGGGGAAAGAGCAAGGGAGAGACAGAGGGAGGGAGGAGGAGGAGAAAGGGGAAGAGGAAGAAAAGAAGGAGAGAGAGGTGGGTCTTTACAAGAAGGAAGAGAAAGAGGAAGAAGAGGAGAAAAGGGAGGGGAAGAAAAGGCAGGAGGAAGAAGAGAAGGAGAAGGAGATGAAGGAGGAAGAAGAAGAGAAGGAAAAGAAGGAGAGAGAAAAAGGAGAAGGAAGAGAAGAAAGAGGAGGAAGAGAAAGAAAAGGAAGAGAAGGAGGATAATCTTCAGAAGGAGGAGAAGAGGTAGATAATGAGAAGGAAGAGGAGGAGGAAAAGGAGAGGGAGAAGAAGGAGGATATTCAGAATGAGGAGGAGAAAGAAGAGGGAGAGGAGAAGTAGAAGAGAAGAAGAAGAAAAAGGAAGAAGATCTTTAGGAGAAAGAGAAGGCCTCACCCCATAGTCATTCTTCTAAAGTTTCCACCATCTTCCAAAATGGTACCACCAGATGGAAAGCCAGTTTTTAGCACACGATCCTGTGGGGTCATGTCATACTGGAATCATGACAACACTTGCCATTGTCTGTGGGCTTATGTTTATCCACACAATGTACTGAGCACAATTGCTCATCACTGTACTTTGAACTGTGAGGGTAGGGACACCATCTGCTTCATCAGTGTTTTTTTAGAAATTAAATAGAGTCCAGCACTGGTGGCTTATGCCTGTCATCCTAGCTACTCAGGAGATAGACAAGAGGATCTAGCTGGGTAAGAAAAGTCTGTTAGACTCTTATCTCCAGTTGGAAGTGTGGCTTAAGCACCAGACTAGCAAGAGCTTAAGGCCCTGAGTTCAAGTTCTAGTACTGGCGTGGAGGGGTAAGGGGAGCACTCTATGGGAAAATAATTTAAACACAGCCATTATTGATATACCTTCCAAAGATTGTCAAACTAAAGAAAGAACATGGCTATTTCTATACGGGAAGGAGCGTGTTTTTCTTCCTATCCTGAGATTAAAAAATATTCTTTGGGGAGTGGCACTGTAGCTCAAGTGGTAGAGCACTAGCTTTGAGCTGAAGAGCTGAGGGACAGTACTCAGGCCCAGAGTTCAAGCCCCATCACCGACCAAAAGAAACCAACCAATCAAAAAATATTCTTTAGTGGATTTCACTCAATTATGCAGAATGCCAGTCAGAAATATCTGCCCTGCAGGGGAAATTTTTGCTGGTCAAGAATGATAGAAATGTATCATTATAAAAATAATTTCATAGCAAGTTTCCACAGGAAGTCTGTTGATTACCATGATACTTAAAAATAGTAAATTGTTTAAAATGTAAGTATTCTAAGTAAATGTAATTCTAAGGGAAATTCTATTTTCTCCAATATTGTAAAGCAAACCAAAAATATTCAATTTTTAAAAATTACTTGTATTATATTTTTTGTTTGTTTCATTTGGAATCAAAATGACTAATGTGGAAGGGTGATTTCAGACTATTAAGGTATTTTGCTGAGAAGAATGTAAATTAGATGAGCAACTGAAAGTTTGAAAAGCATCAGTTCTTTTAAACAAAACAAAGGAAAACCAATTATTTTAACTTCAGCAAATTATTCTGCTCTAATATTCATGTAGAACAAAACAGATTGTATTTATTCTAAGAAACTAAATGTAACACAAAAATTCTTAGGAAAAGAATGCTCTTGTGTTTCATTTTCTTTTGAGACATTTCCCCTACAATGTTTTGAAATTGGTTATTAAAGTCAATCTGCTAGCCGGGCACTGGTGGCTCATGCCTGTAATCCTAGCTGCTCAGGAGGCTGAGATCTGAGGATCGTGGTTCAAAGCCAGTCCGGGCAGGAAACTCTTATCTCCAATACACCACCAGAAAATTGGAAGTGGCGCTGTGGTTCAAACGGTAGAGCTCTCCCCTTGAGCTGAAGAGCGCAGGGACAGCGCCCAGGCCCAGAGTTCAAGCCCCATGACAGACAATAAATAAATAAATAAATAAAAATTTAAAAAAAAGTCAATCTGCTTGAAAAAAATAGCCTATAAACCAACAGGTATAATGTCTCAAGTAAGAGGATGACACAGAAAACCTTGGCACAAATGCTAATGCATATCAAGAGTTGGTTAATAGACAAGCAAATTAGGAGAGAGTGAGCGAGAGAGAGAGAGAGAAAGAAAGAGAGAGAGAGAGAGAGAGAGAGAGAGAGAGAGACAGAGAGAGAGACAGAGAGAGAGAGAGAGAGAGAGGACTACTTCTTACTCATGTTTTTCTTATTTAAAAAAAATTTTTTTTCTGGTCCTGAGGCTTGAATTCAGGGTCTGAGTTCACTGTCCCTGAGTGTTTTGCTCAAAGCTGGTGCTTGAGCCACAGCCCTACTTCTGGCTTAGAACTGCGACCCTCTGATCTCAGCCTTCTAAGTAGCAAAGATTTACAGGTATGAACCACCAGGGCCTGGCTAACTTCACATTAAAAAAAAAAAATCTTTAAGTAGTTGTACCAAGAGTCAAAGGTAAATCAACATGTCAGTTCCTAAGTGCCCGCCATCCAGACCAGTGTCACCCCTCCATAGCTCTCCACCTCTCTGCCAGGCGCACCCACCCTCCCGTCCCGATTCACCCCCCCCCCCGCCCCAGCAGTACCTGGTTCCATTTTCACATGTGTACATTCCCTATTCTGACTGACTGCATTTGCTCACCCTTCATCTTCCCTCCATCCCCTTGAGCTCAATACAAATGCCATCCATCATAAAGGTCTGGACTGGACTGAGGACAGTTTACTGCATTGCAAACCACATCCCACACAGTCTCACACAATCTGCAAGGAAGTGGTGGGTGGGACACCGACCCTGGGAGTGTGCATACCTGGGTAAGTGTGAGAGAGAGAGAGGAGGAGCAGGGCGGCTTGTGTGAACTTTCACCTCTATGCCTTGCTTCTGAGTGTGGAAATAATGAAAGCTGCAATCCGTTTTGGAACTGAAACAGTGTGAGATCTGGAGATGACTGAGAGTTCATTGGGATGGCTACTGTTGAGCAAAGCAGGGGCAGCACATTGAGACAGAACATTGTTATCATTAACCTACTTACTCGTCTTAATGATTTCTACATCAATGTTTGTTTCCTACTGGGCTGCTAGAAAGGGAGTCAATGTGAGTTCTGCTCCTTCCCACAGACAGTCATACAAGAATCTCAGAAGGCCTATTATTCAGGAGGCTGAGATCTTAGGATGAGGGCTCCAAGTCAGCCAGAGCAGAAAAGTCCATGAGACTCTTATCTCCAATGAAGCACTAAACAAAGGCAGAAGTGAAGATGTCAAAGTGGAACAGCACTGGCCTTGAGCACAAAAGGTCAGGGACAAAGTCTAGGCCCTGAGTTGAGTTCAGGCCTCAAGACCATCACCAATAAATTAATAAATAAATTCCAGAATAGTATAGAATATTCCAGAGATCAATCTTCCAAGAAAAAAACAACGTGAATGACTTTGGCCTTTAGGTAACTAGGGCTGTCCTGTACTTAGAAGCTTTGATTAACAATGATGCTAATATAAAGGAAGTAGATAACTCGAAGGGACCGGTGGGGTTGGGACTGATGGCAGGAAAGAGGAGGGAGAATAGTGAAAGTGGTTACACTGATGAAGATGCATGAACTATCAGGCACTGGTGGCTCTACCCATAATCCTAGCTCCTCAGGAGGCTGAGATCTGAGGATTGTGGTTCAAAGCCAGCTCAGGCAAGGAAGTTCGTAAGACTTTTATTCACAATCAACCAGCAAAAAGCCAGAAAGGACCTGTGACTCAAGTGGTACTAGCCTTGAGAAAGAAGCTCAGGAACAGTGCCCAGATCTTGAGTTCAACCCTCAGTGCCAGCACACACACACACACACACACACACACACACACACACACACACACACACACACACACACACACACACACACACACAGCAAGGGCAGAGGGTAATAAACATTCATTTGGTTCATTAATATTCCCTTGAATTGCTCTGGACAATCAGCTTCTATACTACTATACTAATTCCATTACTTTGTGATTTAAATGCACTGTTAGTGCTTTTATGAATTCTCATAAATCACAGTTTAGAGAAACAATTCCGTGGAGAAACCAGATGAAGAAAAAAAAAACACAAGTGAAATATTACAGAAGAAGGAACTGTCCCAATTTCCCCATGCCTCCCCCCACAGAAATGGGAACAATTAGCCTCCCAAATACTTCAAAATTAGTTCATTAATAAACCCAAAAGACAAAAAAAAGTTAGTTATTGCTAGATACAACTAAAATGTATAATCTGTGTTCTGAGGGTAAAAATTCGGTTCTGCGTTTTAACTGATTTTTTTTTTAGGCAAATTCCATAGCGATCCATGTTTTGCTCTGGGGGTGCTCCAGTTCCCTTCTCCTTTCACCTGTGTGTGAATTCCACCTGCAAACCTTCAGTGGTGACTCCCTCCCCACACACACACAAGGTGTCTCAAAGCCAAACTTGCTGATCTAGTGCTAATGGCAGAATTGAATGACAGCAGCCCCTGAGAACCTCTGTAGCTTCCCCACCCCCCTTCCCCAGCTCCCTCAGCAAGATTCCTCTTTTGCCAGGCCTCTGCTTGCTGGCTCACTGGAGCCAGGAGTCTCATGGACTTTCCTGCCCAGGCTCTGAACCAAGATCCTCAGATCTAGCCTCCTGAGTAGCTGGGATGACAGGTGTGAGCCCCTAGCCCCCAGCTCCAAGCACTCATTTTTAAACCAATGGAAAATATTCCAGATTTCTTGATCTTCACTCCCCAGGACATTAGCCTTTGATTTCTTAGGATCACTGAGTTCTGCCGAGCTATGATGGATTGAGTACAAGTGTAAATAAGATTTAAAAAACCAAACGCAGCCCCAGGGTGTCTCTCTGGAGACACATTCCCATCACCAATTCTATGTATCTGGTCTTAGCCACACCTGAGACTCCACTTCTTGCTTGGTTTTTCCTCTTACCTTGTCTTCTTGTTTGTCTGTTTGCTTGCTGTTTGTTTCCCTCCCCTGTGGCTTAAGTTTTCTCTAAGACCAGCAGGAATGAATGAGAGCTGGATCCCAAAGTGGCAGAATTTCAATCACTTCTTCAGAGCAGCGGGACTGGCTCCAGGTGTCTTAGCCCAGCGGCTCTGAACTGGCAGCTCTGGAGCTTCCTTGAGAACGGCTTGCAGTGCAGTTTTATCCCTGGAGAGTGCCACGCAGAACCCAGAAGGCAGTGTGGGCTGCCCACCCACGCATACTGCAATCACCTTTGCGTTGTGACACCCAGGTTGTGCCACCAACCCAGCACACGAGTGTGAGAAACACAGCCTGGTCATCTTCAGACAACCAGAAACGACGTACAGAGCCATGTGGTGAACGCAGCTTGCTAGTTCACCATCGAGGGGAATTATCCATGGCTTATTTTGTGTTAAACTCAAGTCAGAGATTGCTGGTTGGGCACTTAGGGCTGAGACCTGAGCATTGAGGTTCAAAGCCAGCCCAGGCAGAAAAGTCTGGGAGAAAAATCTCTTCTCTCCCATTAACTACCAAAAAGCTGGAAGTGGTGCTGTGGCTCAAGTGGTAGAGTGCTGGCCTTGAGCAAAGAAAAGCTCAGGAACAGGACCCAGGCCCTGAGTTCAAGCCCCAGGACCTAGACACACACACACACACACACACACACACACACACACACACACACACACACACACACACACACACTTCACCTTCTTAGGTTCCAGTTCCAGCTCTGTTATACATTAACTGAGCTCTGTGTTTTAGTGTGTCAGTCTGTAATCCTGGGAAAGAGGTAATAAAATAATTTCCCTCAGAGGATTTTAGAAAGGAATGAATGAATTTGCATATGTAAATGACTCAAGCAAAAAAATTAGCTCACTAGAAATGCAAGCATTTCCTCACCTAATGAAGTTGATCCTCTTTCCTGGAAATGTTTTGAAATAAATTGTCTGAACATAGATGGACTTGTATGAGCTATTCTGCTTGGATGAGGACAGTTGGTATTAGCCTCTATGAATGATGAAGTTTATTTTTCTGAGGCTCCAAGAAGTATTAGTATGCCCCTTGGATTTTTTTTAAAACAGTTTTTCCTTTTGTTTTATTTTTTTCTTTTGTGCAGGTCCTAGGCCTTGTACTCAGGGCCTGGGCACTGTCCCTGAACTTTTGTGCTCAAGATTATCACTTCACCAACAGCTCCACTTTATGTTTCTTGGTGGTCAGTTCTTTTCTGCCCAGGCTGGCTTCAACTGTGATCCTCAGATCTCAGCTTCCTGGACAGCTAGGATGACAGGGGTGAGCCAAAAGCACACAGTTAATTTTTACTACTTGATAAAACAAAATACATAAGACCAATATATCTACTAGTCTTCATTGGATGAATCCTAAAAAAGGAATTAAAAACAAAGATTCCCTACTTGAACTCTTTTCTAAATTAGGCCTTGACTTGGACCGGCTGAGCTGACAGCAAATCCTTCCTCCCTCATTATTGACCCAAGTTTCTGTCCCATATCACCCTGTTTGGTATCTTAAGCCAGATCTTTGGTAAATGTTCATCTTCTTCCCATTGGGTCTGATGCTCCTCTTTGTCCTCTGCCCTTGGACTTCTGTTAAGTCATCTTGATTCATATTATAGTTGTTTTTGAATAAAGACTTCTTTGTGATTTTAGAAAGAGTGTTATGACACTTTCTCTTTAAGAATCTGAAAGCCAGGGGCTGGGAAGGTGGCTCAGTGGTAGAGTGCTTGCCTCCCATGCATGAGGTCCTGGGTTCAATTCCTCAGCACCACATAAGCAAAAAGAAAAAAGCCAGAAATGGCACTGTGGCTCAAGTGGTAGAGCGCTAGCCTTGAGCTGGAGAGCTGAGGGACAGCGCCCAGGCCCAGAGTTCAGGTCCCATGACCGGACCCAAAAACAAACAAACAAACAAACAAAAACCAAGCATCTGAAAGTCAAGTGATACTCAGTACTTCTGACTCACCCTTGTAAGCTTACTCGAGAGGCTGAAATGTGAGGATTAAGGTTCAGAATGAACCCAGGCAAAAAAGTTCCTGAGACTCCTGTTTCCTACTAACCAGCAAAAACCAGAAGGGGAGGTGTAGTTCAAGTGGTAGAGGGCCAGTCTTGAGTAAAGAAGCCAAGCACAAGGCCCTGAGTTCAACCTTAGTACTACGCGAGTGCGCGTGCGCGCACGCACACACACACTCACACTCACACACACACATGCATGTCATTAGGATTAGGAATAGATCTGATTTATTCTATACATAGGACAATAGGGAAATGTGAAAAAGTTAAAAGAGGTTTTCTTATGGTAGGCAAGGATGATGTGAAAAAAGGCAGATTACAAAAGCAAGCAAAGAGAATGTTTTCTGAGTAGTTTTTGGAGATAAAAGTCTCAAGGACTTTTTTTGCAGTGGCTGGCTTCAAACCATCCTTAGATCTCAGTCTCCTGAGTAGCCAGGATTACAAACATGAGCCAACAGCGCCCGGCTACATTCAACTTTTGGGTTAGAGAATCCCCAGATTATGAGAAAATACACGAACATTTGAGCACCGTTCTGTATGGAATTAGCATGAGTAAGGAATTAGCAGATTATCTCAAGATGACTCACTTTTTATTTCTATGACTTTTGAGTAGTTTCTAAAGTACACCACCTCTCAACATAAAGTTTACATTTTCCATTAGGAGATTTTAAAAACAATCATGCTGCCATTTCTCATAAAATCACAGAGGTCTTCCAAGAAAGATAAAATGGAAACCCTTTGGCTGAGTCTTGGTGGCTCACGCCTGTAATCCTAACTGCTCAGGAGACTGAGATCTGAGGATAATGGTTCAAAGCCAGCCTGGGCAGGAAAGTCCATGAGACTCTTACCTCCAATTAACTACCAAAAACCTGAAAGTGGTGCTGTGGTCAGGTGGCAGAGCACTAGCTTTGAACAAAAAAGCTCAGGGACAGAACCCAGGCCCTGGGTTCAAGCCCTAAGACAGGCACAAAAAAAAAAACAAGAAAACCCTCTGGATCATCTGTTTTTAGGCTTTGTTTTCAGATTTGTTACAGACATTTAAACAGAAAATGGATGATTGTTTTAAAAGAGCTAACATGTAACATTTTTCATTAAATGACCATCATGAAATTGATAGTAAAATAACTACTAAGAATGCCAAAGTGTGTCATAGTGGCAATTTGAGCTATTGAATGTGTGTGTGTGTGTGTGTGTGTGTGTGTGTGTGCCAGGACTGGGATTTGAATTCAGGGCCTCAAAACTCTTGCTGGTGCTCTACCACTTGAAGCATGCCTCTATTCCAGCATTTTGCTGGTTAATTGGAGATAAAGTCTCGCAGACTTTTTCTGCCAAAGCTAGCTTTGAACTATGATCCTCCAGATCCCAGCCTTCTGAATAGCTCAGACAAGCCAGCCTGGCTAATTATCTTTTTCACAAGAGAATCTGAAGCATTGTTTTTTCTTGGGGTCTAGAGTATTCAAGAAGCTGTAAAGGCAATTAGTGTGCTCTTGTTCCCACAATGTTTTCTAAATACACACTGCCAGCCTTCTCCTGTCCCTGAGTTGTGCAGAATGCAGACCTTGCTTCATTTATACATAGAACATCTAGGACAAGATAGCAAGTCAATTATTTTAGGAGGATGAATAATTCATCAGGGAAATGGGAACAGAACGTGGCACACACGTGCTCTTCCTTTGCCTAAAGCTACATATTTCGGTTCTTAGATATATCTAGCTGGAAAACTGATGTCATTCGTGACTGCAGAATTACTACAAGTGCTCCCAAAGGACTCAGCAGCACTCACTCATTAGTATCAAGGTCTGGATGGCATCGCCATCTTGGTATATATCTACACAGAGGCACAGAACACCTACTCACACACATACACATACACACACACACACACACATACATACGCACAGGTAATCTTACCTTAATCTCATGCTTCAGAGAAACACTCTAGTACACGGATAATTTCCTTTTCAGAATCTGTATTGCAGCTGTTGTAAAAGTAGTTCTTACTTTATTATTAATTTTCATTAATTAAAAGTAATTGATTTACATATGCATGTGTGCATGCGCCCACCGGTACCAGGACTTGAATTCAGGACCTCACACTGTCACTTGGCTTTATGTCTCAAGGATAGCGCTCTACTAGCTAAGCCACACCTGATTTTTTGCTGGTTGAAAAGACTTTTGTGCCTGCCTGGCTTTGAATTGTAATCCTCAGATCTCAGCCTTTTGAGCAGTTAGGATTATAGGCATGAACCACTTGCACCCAGCTCCTGGTCCACTCTTAAAAACACAAAACAATAAGAAAATAGTGGAGAAAGACAACAGTACAAGCCACAATAGCAAGCAGACCGATGCCCCAGGGAGGGTATCTGTAATTCTGGAAATGGCAGACTCCAGTCTCTTCATCCTTTCCAGTGACAGTGCAGCCTTTGTGGGGGCCCCTCCCGGCTTTCACTTAGGAGATTTCATACAGTGGCTGTGCTTCGTGCTTATAAGTCTCATTCTTATAGGAACCACTAGGACCCTATCTGAGAGAAGCAGCATTTAGTGTAATGCTGTCTACATTTATTTTCTGGCCAACGAAAGCTTCCAAGCAGGGTATAGATTTGAAAAATCAGGAGTGTGGGGCTGGAAAGGCGGTTCAGTGGTAGCGTGCTTGCCTTGCATGCATGCATGAGGCCCTGGGCTTGATTCCTCAGCACCACATAAGCAGAAATAGCCAGAAGTGGCGCTGTGGCTCAAGTGGTAGAGTGCTAGCCTTGAGCTGAAGAGCTGAGGGACAGCGCCCAGGCCCAGGGTTCAGGAGTGATATAACAGTGAAAAAATTCTATTTTCTTTCTTTCTTTCTTTTCTTTCTTTCTTTCTTTCTTTCTTTCTTTCTTTCTTTCTTTCTTTCTTTCCTTTTTCTTTCTGTCCTTTCTTTTTCTTTCTGTCTTTTCTTTCCCTCCCTCCCTCCCTCCTTCCTTCCCTCCCTCCCTGCCTCCCTCCCTCTCTCTCTTTCTCTCTCTCTCTTCCTCCCTTCCTTCCTCTCTTGCACTCTTTCTTTCTTTCTTTCTTTCTTTCTTTCTTTCTTTCTTTCTTTCTTTCTTTCTTTCTTTCTCTCTCTCTCTTTCTATCTTTCTTTCTTTCCTTTTGTTGGTCATGGGGCTTGAACTCTGGGCCTGGACACTGTCCCTCAGCTCTTCAGCTCAAGGTGAGGGTTCTTTGAGCCACAGCACCACTTCTGGTTTTCTGGTGGTTCATTGGAGATAAGAGTCTCACAGATTTTTCTGCCCAGGCTGGCTTTGAACTGTGATCTTCAGATCTCAGCCTCCTAAGTAGCTGGGACTACAGGCCTGAGCCACCAGTGCCTGGCTAGAGTACAACCTCATCCGCCCATGCCGTCCATGCTGTTCCCCTCTGGGATGGCAGGTACGCCTCCTTCTACCAGTCCCACAGTGGTTTGTGGTTATGTAAGCCCTGTCACACAAAGTCATGCTTTCTTATATAAAAGTCATGTCTTCTGATCACATTCTCTATTCTTTACCTTCCTTAAATTTTGCTAGGTCTTAATTCCTCACAGATGGAAATCATGAACGCTGAATCCTCTTATACCTTCCATGTCATTGAGGGTTGGGGTGGGGTTCATAAACATTTTGGATTGACTGAATGATTCAAAGCTATGAAACAAAGACAAAATCTCCTTTTATCCATGACAGTTGAGCTACACTGTGTGGGGCAAGTCACACATACTGTGGGGATGTAAGTAGTTCTCAGGGTCTGAGCCTCATGCCAAGTTGAACACAAGCCATGTTTAGGAAATTCTAGCAGTTTCTCAATCAGTCATAGTTCTAAGGAGACAAATAATTGTGCCAAGTAAACCTTACTGTCACGTTTGGAATATGGTATCTTAATTGATTTTCATATCAAGTCTTATTTGTTTTTTTTTTTGTGTTTTTTGTTTTTTTTGGGTCCAGTCATGAGGCCTGAACTCTGGGCCTGGGCACTGTCCCTCAGCTGTTCAGCTCAAGGCTAGCGCTCTACCACTTGAGCCATAGCACCACTTCTGGCTTTTTTTCTTTTTGCTTATATGGTGCTGAGGAATCGAACCCAGGGCCTCAGGCATGCAAGGCAAGCACTCTACCACTGAGCCACCCTACCAGCACATCAAGTCTTATTTGTAAAGCTTATTTTGTGTGTGTGGGGGGGGGGAAGGGGAGGGGCACAGATGTGTGTGTGCACAGGCACTTGGGTCAGTGTGATCTCCTTTAGCTTTTTTGATGAAAATTGGTGCTCAACCACTTGAGCCACAGCTCTAATTCAGGCTTTTTGGGTGGTTAATTGGAGATAAGAGTCTCATGGGCTTTCCTGCCTAAGCTGGCTTTGTACCTTGACTCTTAGATCTCTGATTCTAACACTCTAAAAACAAAAACAAAATCAGTTAAGGTACAGAAAAGAAAACAAAATGAAGGATGAGCTACTTCATTTCAATTCTGCCTAAAGATTTGGACTACTGACTCCTTAAACAATAGTTATTAGTGTCTTGGGAAAGTAAATCAGGTACCAGTTGGGGTATCACTGTCTCATTGGCTTTGGATACCATCTCTTGTAGAATCCAAAGTACATGAATTGACACGCCACTGAAAAAATAGAATGATTCTTATACTTCTAGTCCTCAGTGATGATTATCAGAAAGAGAGATTGTCCAGTTCCCAATCAAAAGAAGGGATTGATAAGGCCTAATTTAGCTGGGCGCCAATGGCTCATGCCTATCATGCTGATAGCTGAGGCTTGTGGTTCAAACTCAGCCTGGGCAATAAAGTATGTGACACTCTTCTTTCCAGTTAACCACCAAAAAAGGCCAAAGTGGCTCAAGTAGTAGAGCACCAGCCTTCATCAAAAAAGCTAAAGGAGATTGCCCTGAGCCTATGTTCAAGCCCAAGTACCAGGGCATGCTCACATAAAATATACTTTATATAACCAGCCTCTGGCAGTCACAAGCCACAATTTTGCTTCTGTTGACAAACAAAACCAAAAGTCAGCTAGGGACCCCTTTCATATTTAACATTAAATATCTCTAGCCTTCTTCAATGTCCAGATACTTGGTACCATCTTCCTAAAATAAGAGACATCTGAGCTGCTAGGATGCAAAGATGCCTTCAGAGCATACAGATGGTTTCCATTTCTTTGTCATGAGAAAATGTGTGCATCTGGTCCTCACAGTTATGTAGCTCAGAATCAAAGGGTCACCGGAAGCTTCTCCATTTCTCATCCTCAGAGCTTGCTCTGGGGCTTTGGGTAATAACTGGTTGGACTCACCAAAATGACAAGTTGCACAAAGAGGTTTCTGAATACAAGGCACCTTGATCAATGTCACCCCCTTCCACCCTTCACCTGAATCTTTCCTAACCACAGCCCTCCTCTCCCCTCCCCTTTAAGTGGCCTGTTAAGTACTCACATTTTATTTATTTGTTTTTCCCCTTCTCACATGATCATTCCGCACTGTGAAGTGGCTACTTTGTGCCCTCAGATTGGCAGGATAGGTAGTTGTATGGTTGTATAAGATGTGTGGGTTTTTTTGTTTTTGTTTTTGTTTTTAATTTGCTACCATGCACACATAGTAGAAGCAAGTGGCTGGGAGTTGAATATACTGTTTACCAAGTTAGTGATTACAAAATCATGTTAGATATTCCTACTTGGGAAACTTGCAGAATGATTACATTTTATCTCTGACATTTATCTCTCACATCTAAGTCACAATCTTCTGCAATGTTGAGCTGCTAGTGTTATCAACAGCCCTCTCTTGGCTACAGATCTTTATACCTAATCTGACTTACAGGTTTATATATTTATTTAATTTTCTGAGGGTAAAGTAATACTGTGCAAAGTTAAAGGTCTTCAGTGAACTCAAAGGTGAATGAATTATAATTTTAAAAAACCGACTCTTGTGGCTGGGAAGGTAGCTCTGTGGTAGAGTGCTTGCGTTGCATGCATGAGGCCCTGGGTTCAATTCCCCAGCACCACATAAGCAAAAAGAAAAAAAGCTGGAAGTGGTACTGTGGCTCAAGTGGTAGAGCGCTAGCCTTGAGCTGAAGAGCTGAGGGACAGCACCCAGGCCCAGAGTTCAGGCCCTATGACTGGACGCCACCCCCCCGCCCAATAAATAAAAAAAAAACAAAAAAAAAACCCCAGACTCCATTGTCATATTTTTATTTATTTCTGTGCCTGTACTGGGGCTTGAACTTAAGACCAGAGTGCTTTCCCTTAGCTTTTTTTTCACGTAAAGCTGGTGCTTTACCACTTGAGTCACACCTCTACTTCTGGCTTTCTAGTGGTTAATTGGAGATCTCATGGACTTTCCCTTTCTGAGCTGGTTTTGAACTGTAATCCTAAAATCTCAGCCTCCTGAGTAGCTACGATTACAGGTGTGAGTACCAGTGCCTGGCTTCCATTGCCCTGACACGAGTATTCTTGAGCTCACATGTAAGCAGGCAGACACCTGCCATGCATTAGGGTTCACAGAAGGACTTTACTCTGGGGTGAATTCCCCTGTGATACACAGAACCTCTTGACTGTAATTCTCCTTTGGAAAGAGGGTAGATTTACTTCTCTGAAGAGTAAATAAGCTAAGTAGCTAAATAAGTAGCTAAGTAGCAGTCCTATCTTCTGAAGTTATCTTTATATTAAACAATATCTCCTCTTCGTCCTCTTTCTCTTCCTCTTCCTCCGCTTCCTTCTTTCTTTTCTTCTTCCTCTTCCTCTTTCCTCCTCCGCCTCCTCCTCCGCCTCCTCCTCCGCCTCCTCCTCCGCCTCTGCCGCCACCACCACTGCCACTGCGCTTGTACCGGAACTTGAACTCAGGGTTCTTTGGCTCAAGGCTGGAACTCTACCACTTAAGCCACTTCTCCACTTCTGGCTTTTTTCTGGTTAACTGGAGATAAGAATCTCTGGGACTTTTTTGTCCAGGCTGACTTCTAATTGGGGTCCTCAGATCTCAGCCTCCCAAGTTGCTAGGATTACAGGTGTGAGCCACTGGCACACAGCTTGGAATATTTATTTTTTATTTCATTTTTATTATCAAATTCATCATTAATGAGTAAAATATGGATGATACCTTTATGAGTTACTAACTAGTTCATCTCACAATAAACATGTTAGGAAATAAAGTTCTTTCTCTTGGTAGTGTATTATTTGACATATTTATGCTCCTAAATCTAGTCTGCTTGTAATGAAAAGTCAGAAGTCTCATTTAAGTTAATGGGACAGATAGTTTGGCATGATTATCTGAAATTAGGTTAATTTTTTTTCTTATCCAAAAAGATGATAATGTAGACAGAAATGGAGGTATGGTTCAATTGGTGGAGTACCAGCCTTGATTTTTAAAAAAAAGGCAAGAGAAAAAGGCCCTGTGTGTAAGCCTTAGTGTTGACACACTTACATACAAAGATGGTAGCATATGCAGGAGACCTCAAATTCCCTGTAGTGCACTGTTCACAATAGCCAAGATATGGAAACAACCCAGATGCCCACTATAGATGAATGGATCCAAAAATTGTGCTACCTATATACAATGGAATATTATGCAGCCATTAGAAAGGACAAAATAATGGCATTTGCAGGGAAATGGATAGAACTAGAAAAAATCATTTTGAGTGAGGTAAGTCAATAGCAAAGAGACAAACAGCACATGCTTTCCCTTATTTGTAGATTTTGTTTTGATTAATTTTTTATTGTGAAAATACTGTACAGAGGGGTTACAGTTACATGGGCAAGATAATGAGTACATTTCTTTTTTTTTTTTTTTTTTGGGTCCGGTTGTGGGGCCTGGGCGCTGTCCCTCAGCTCTTCAGCTCAAGGCTAGCGCTCTACCTTATTTATAGATGTTAAATCCAAATGCAAGGAGATATGGCAAAGTAAACAGGACTTGAGAAACAAAGGACCTCCACTCATTTTGTTGTATTATTACTAAATGATCCCATGTTCTTGACCACATATGTGATATATGTGTGTGTGTGTGTGTGTGTGTGTGTGTGTGTGTGTGCACATCTGAGGAAAGCTAGGAGGGCACAGAAACAGAGGGAAACAGGGGCCCATCAGCTGTACTGGACACTGATGAAAACAAACTAAGCAACTCAATGGCAGTGATGGGAGGGAGGGAATGAGAGGGAAAGAGGGAACAGCTGACACTAAACAAAAAGAAAGAAATGTCCATCCCACACAATAAGGAAGAAATAGCTGTATTGTCAAAGCTCATAGAATTCACAAACTTTATAGACCATGATAATGACAATTTGCCTCATGAAGGTTAGAATGTATTTGTGACTTTAAGTATTATGAAATTTGTGCAATTTATGTAATCACTTAATTGCAATAAAAATTATAAAAAGGAATGATTAACTTTTTAAAAAGTTCCTTTAGCGCCTCATTCTAAAGGAACTTATATTTCAGGACTAATGTGTACACTTCTAGCAGGCATCTCAGAGAATTGTGGTCAAGACTGAACAGCTTTGTAAATAAAACTTCAAAGAAGTTTATTATAATCTCCCTAAAGGCATATTATAGTGTCAAATATAAGAGATAGTTGTGGCTATGAACAGATTGGGATATGATGGGAGGAAACCTGTCAAGATCTAAAAGAAGGGCTGGGAAGGTGGCTCAGTGGTAGAGCACTTGCCTTGCATGCCAGAGGCCCTGGGTTCGATTCCTCAGCACCACATAAGCAGAAAGAAAAAAGCCGGAAGTGGCGCTGTGGCTCAAGTGGTAGAGTGCTAGCCTTGAGCTGAAGAGCTGAGGGACAGTGCCCAGGCCCAGAGTTCAGGCCCGTGACCGGACCTCCAAAAAAAAAATCTAAAAGAAGAACTTAGAAAGCCATTAAGCATAAGGAAATAGAAATACAGGAACAGATAGTGCTGGGTGTTCACATGGTAGAAGGTTGAGAGCTGGACAGTAGTGAGGATCAAAGCATCTTCAAGAAGCTGGAGAGGAGCCAGGAACCAGTGGCTCACACTGCCTATAATCCTAGCAACTCAGGAGTCTGAGACCCTAGGACTATGGTTCAAAACCATCCTGGGAAGGAAAGTTCATGAGACTCTTATCTTCAATTAACCACCAGAAAACCAGAAATGGCGTTGTGGCTCAAAGATAGAGCACTAGCCTTGAACAAAAAAAAAAAGCTCAGGAATGCACCCAGTTCCTGAGTTCAAGCCCAGCGATTGACAAACAAACAAAGAGGCAGGAGAGAGCAAGCATTCGAGTTTTAGATTAGCAAATATTTTTTGTCTTCTTTTTTTGGGTCTGGTCATAGGGTCTGAACTCTGGGCCTGGGCACTGTCCTTCAGCTCTTCAGCTCAAGGCTAGTGCTCTACCCCTTGAGCCACAGCGCCACTTCCGGCTTTTTTCTTTTTGCTTATGTGGTGCTGAGGAATCGAACCCAGGGCCTCATGCATGCCAGGCAAGCATTCTACCACTGAGCCACCTTCTCAGCCCCTAGATTAGCAAATCTTTTCCAATCAGTTCATTTGACTTTTGAGGGCTGGGAAGGTGGCTCAGTGGTAGAGTGCTTGCCTTGCATGCCTGAGGACCTGGGTTCGATTCCTCATTTGACTTTTGAATCACAAGCTGCAGCACTGACCATTTTAACTTGAAACTCTATTTTTCATATTTATGTAATACTACTTGGTTTCTTCTCATCTGCTTGGGGTTCCTTCTAAGTCTCTTTCCTAGTTGATTTTTTTTTTTACTAGTTGACAATACTGTTGGGTCACATGGTGTGTCCATCACCCTGTAGATGTCATTAACTGACCAAAACTAACTGCCTTTGCAGCCTACCTAATAAAGGCATTCTATAGATCACACAAAGGCACTGTAAGGCCAAGAGGGCTCCTGTTTTGTCCCTTAAAAAGGAAATACTCTTCTTCAGGGCCACCATAGGCCATTCTTGGTTTTCATTTTAATGTATTCACTGATGGTTTCATTCATACACAGAACTTTATCATTCATGAGTCACTGATGACTCTTAATCCATTCTATTATCCATAGCCTAGACTTTTTTCTGGAGCTTGAGATTTATATTCATATTTATATTTAGTGGCTCCGTGCACCACAATCATAGAATATAACAAGTGAATTAATCTCCAACCTTGCTTAATGTTTCCCCTAACAAGAAACTTTTAGGCACATACCCATCTGTTGTTGGAGCCACAAACATGGATATTATTTTACCACATTCATTCCTCACATGAATTTAATCTGTGCGCATCTCAGAGATTTTGGCTTCTTCCTTCCATCAACGGTTTTGTGTATAATCATGCTTGGCTTTCCCAAGGCCTTCTGTACTGGCCTGCCATCTTTTATGTGAATCGTATTTATTCTTCTGCCATATTGTTTCCTATGAGATCTTTTTCAAAATGCATTCATTACCATGCCCACTCTGAGCCACAGCTCCACTTCTGGATTTTTTTTGATGGTTAATTGGAGAGATAAAGAGTCTCATGGGCTTTCCTATCTGGGCTGGCTTTGAACTGTGATTCTCAGATCTCAGCCTGCCGAATAGCTAGGATTACAGGCATGAGTCACCAGCACCCAGCTTCTAATTCTTATACTTGGTGAATTCAGTGATTCTGGCTAAAATACGAATTCCTAATCATGGCTTCCAAATAGTCTATTTAAGCTATTATTCTGTGTGTGCATTTCAAATCATTTTCAACTTCTACCATTTTTCCCAATGCGGGTGTGTTCTTGGGTCAGACCTATTATCTTTGGCTTTCTTAACAGTTTTACCAGATGGTAAAGAGCAGGTAAATGGCCTTTACCTTACAGTGTGGCATTCATTTATCGTAGATACTGCAAGACTTTCCAAATCTGTGCACCCCTTCAGACTTTTAGTTCTTTGATAATAGAGATGTGATTTATCTCCGTAGCTCTACCATCTGCCTCATACCTGGAGCTCAGGTCAATGTTTGACAACTAGACTAATGGGATGCTCAGGTGCAGGAGAGGGAAAGGGAGATACCTAACAAACTCAAGTGCTTCTGGTGGCATGAGAGGTGGGGCGGGAAGGACTCTGCCCACAGAGCCTGCGCTGCAGCTGCAGGCAGAAGCATAGCGCAGAGGGCACCATTCTTTCACAGATAGTATTTGGATGTAACCCTGACAAAAGAATCGATAGCTGGGCACCAGTGGCTCACAATTAAAATCTTAGCTACTCAGGAGGCTGAGAGTTGAGGTTCCCAGTTCCCAGCCTGGGCAGATAACTCTGAAAGACTCTCATTTCCAATCAACCAGCAAAATGTCGGAAGTGGAGGTACCGTCCAAGTAGGAGAGTGAAAAAGCTAAGAGACAGTGAGAGGCCTTGAGTTCAGGACCCAGTACACACACAACCAACCTCTCTCTCTCCTCTCTCTCTCTCTCTCTCTCTCTCTCTCTCTCTCTCTCTCTCTCTCTCTCTCTCTCTCTCCCTCTCCCTACCCCCCCCCCCCACACACAAAAGAATTGCTCATTCTGGAATTTTCCATTTAGTATTTTCAGTCTGGCGTACATTTGAGATCAAGGAGAATGCTGCTTCATGTGTCTTCTCTCTAGCTCTGGGGCTCAGCATTCCCCCGCAGGTCATTAGGAGTCTATTCAGAGTCATGGATCTCTCACCTAGACTGTAAAAGCCACAGAACCTACACTGTTCATCCACTTACAAGCAGTTTAAAATTAAATATTTAGCCAGGTGCCAGTGACTCATACCTGTTATCCTAGCTACTCAGAAGGCTGAGCTCTGAGGACCAAGGTTCAATATGACCTTGGACAGACAAATCAGAGACTCGTATCCCCAGTTAACCAGCAAAAAGCCAGAAATGAAGGTGAGTTCAAGCCCCAGTACCAGGAAAAAGAAAAGTTAAAATGTGTGATCAGATTCCTTCTCTTTCACACCATTCTCAGGTAAGCTGAAGAGGCCTTGTCTGCTCTCCCAGGAAACTTCAAGGTGGGGGGCATCAGTCCTGAACATTCTAGATGTGTGATGGAGTCACCTGTGAAAATCCACATCAGTTTAGGGACAGTGGTCTGTTCCAGAATGACCACAATATCAAGTGAACATGGTATTAAACAGAAGGTCCCTTAGAAGGTAAAAATAACCATTTTGGTACCTATGGTAAAATCTGCATCTATAAGAAACTTAAAGTAAATTCTAGTTTTCAAACCCACTTTCTTAAGTCTGTATATGGGAACTCTATCCCACCGAATCTCATCTATGTTAAGGCAATACCAAGACTGCATTTCAGAGAAGTGGAGGTATGGCTCAAGTAGTAGAGCACCATCCTTGAGCAGCAAACCTAAAGCAGAACGTCCAGGCCCTGGGTTCAAGTCCCAGAACAGGCACCGAACAAAACAAAACTCCATGATTAAATTTCAGAACCTGAGATGTTGAAGATGAGTTTCTGTAATTAGATAACCCTTGTGATAGACTGATAGCAGAAACTTTCATTGTTTTCCTTCTATGTATGTGTGTGTGTGTGTGTGTGTGTGTGTGTGCATGCCAGGGCTTGAACTCAGGGCCTCTCTCACTCCCTTAGCTTTTTGCTCTAGGCTGGCTTAGATTTGTTTGCTTGAGCTGGCTTTGAACCATGATAGAAAGATCTTCGGTGGGCTGGGAAGGTAGCTCAGTGGTAGAGCGCTTGCCTTGCATGCCTGAGGCCCTGGGTTCGATTCCTCAGTACCTCACAAGCAAAAAGAAAAAAGCCGGAAATGGCTGTGTGGCTCAAGTGGTAGAGTGCTAGCCTTGAGCTGAAGAACTGAGGGACAGTGCCCAGGCCCAGAGTTCAGGCCCCAGAGTACTGGACCCAAAAAAAAAAAAAAAAAAGAAAGAAAGATCTGAGCCTCCGGAGTGGCTAGGATTACAGGCATGAGCCACCAGGGGCCTGGCTGTACACTGTGTTTTAGAGTCCTCACTTTACACCCACTAAAATGTCTTAGATCCAGCACACAGACTCCACTGAATGTGGAGGAGGATGTGGAGCAACAGGAACCCTCATCGCTTGCTAAGGGAATATGAAGTAGTACAACATCATTAGTGGGTTGCTCATCAAGTGAAACACACTCTTACTATATGAGTAAACCCTCAAACTTCTTAGTATTTACTCAAAGGAGCTGAAAACTTACATCCATGCCCAAAGTAAAAAGTCATGCACATAAATGTCGATAACACTTTTGTTCACAGTTGCCCAAACTTGAAATCAATCACAATGTTTCTTTAGTCATCGAGTGGATAAGTAAATTGTGGTATATCTAGACAACAGAATATCATATAACTCTCAAAAAGGAAAGAACTCTCAAATCAGGAAAACACATGTTAGGCACATGTGACAGGGTCAGTCTGAAAAGGCTCCATGGCATATGATTTCACACTGGGGACACCAGAAAAAGAAAAGGAAGTCAAAGAGCGATGCTGGGCTTGGATCTAAGCAATTGGGACTGATCCAAGTGTTGCTTGGATCAAAATGGGGATAACCAGGATTTTAGGTGGAACGCCCAGGATTTTAGGGTAGTGAAAATGATTCTGAATAACATCAGAATGATAATAGATATAATGTATCTGTAATAACTGATAAGAGGTACAAAACCAACTCTGATCCCTAATGTGAGCTATGAACCTGGGGTTCATCAATGTAACAAATGGGTCACTCTGATGCTGGACACTGACAAAAGCATGTTTTGCATGGTGTGGGACAAGGTAGGTTTGGGAATTTTCTGGAACTTGGGTTCCTGTTTTGATATGAACCTAAAATTTTTCTTTAAAAAAATGTAGGCCAAGTGCTGGTGGTTCACATCTGTCAGCCTATCCACTCAGGAAACTGAGATCTAAGGATTGTGGTTCTAAGCCAGTTCAGGCAGGAAAGTCTGTGAAACTTTTGTCTGCAATTAACTACTAAAAACCAGGAAGTGGAGCTATGGTTCAAGTGGTAGAACATTAAGATTAGCATACACACACACACACACACACACACACACACACACACTCACATTTCTAAATGACCTACTAGCATCAACTAGTATGTCTATACTTATTCAAAAGGTGAGCTCCATTATGTGAATAAGAGCTCTGTGTGTGTGTGTGTGTGTGTGTGTGTGTGTGTGTGTGTGTGTGTGTGTGTGTGTGTGTGTGTGTGTGTGTGTGTGTGTGTGTGTGTGTGTGTGTGTGTGTAGTATTAGGGCTTGAAGTCAGGGCTTAAGTCCTGTCGCACTCAGGGCTGGGGGAGCTCTACCACTTTAAACACAGCTCTACTTCTGGCTTTTTAATAGTTAATTAGTAGTCTCACAGACTTTCCTGCTTGGGTTGGTCTGAACCTGGATCCTCAGATCTTACTTAGCCTCCTGGGTAGTGTGGATTAAAGGTGTGAACTACCAGTGCTCAGCTAAATACAATCTTTCCTGAAACCTTATAGATATCAGGGAAACATACCGCAAGTATTATTTTCCAAACTAGAAATCTGAGAATGTAACAGATGTCGTTGAAAGAACTCTGAGATTATGGAGTTATCCACAAATAGAGTCCTGTGCTGGCTCCATCAATGACTAACTGTGACTGGCAAAGTCATCGCTCATGTAGAGACACTTAAAGGAGATAGTATACATAAAGCATCCTTCACAGTATCCAGTATACAGTATACAGTATACAGAAGTTGCTTAGGGGCTGGAAAGGTGGCTCAGTGGTAGAGTGCTTGCCTTGTATGCATGAGGCCCTGGGTTCAATTCCTCAGCACCACATAAGCAAAAAGAAAAAAGCCAAAAGTGGCACTGTGGCTCAAGTGGTAGAGCGCTAGCCTTGAGCTGAAGAGCTGAAGGACAGCGCCCAGGCCCAGAGTTCAGGCCCCACGACCGGATCCAAAAACAAAAACAAAAACAGAAGTTGCTTAACAAATGTCAACCATTTTTCAGTACTCTAAAACTTTGTAGGGTTTTCCTACATCTAATCCTTCCTTCCTTCCTTCCCAGCACCCTTTCTTCCTCCCTTCTTCTTTTTCTCCCTCCCTCCTTTCCTCCCTCTCTTCTTTCCTCCATCCCTCCTTTCTTCCCACTCTCCTTCCTTCTCGTCCACTTTCCTACCCTTCCTTCCCTCCTATTCCTGGCACTTCTTTCTTCTCTCTCTCTCTCTCTCTCTCTCTCTCTCTCTCTCTCTCTCTCTCTCTCTGTTTCTTTGTGTTATCTTTTTCTTTCTCCCCACCCCCCCATCCACACCCAGGATGGGGATCAAACCCATGGCTTCCTACAATTTAAGCAAGTGCTCTATCACTCAATTCTCACCCCAGCTCCATTGATAGCTCTTTTTTAAAATTTTAAACTGGGAGTATTCAAATATGCACAATCAAAAAAAATTTAATGTATTTAGTTTCTGGAGATCCAGTAACAAAATGGTGAAGGAAATTATTTGTGTTGATTCATTTCTTGTTTTCGTGTGATTAAGAATGAAAAAAATGTTATTTCTCACAAAAGCTACTCCCGTGGCCATGGTTCCTTCACTGCTATCTGGAAGCCACAGGAAATCCATCTGCTTAGATATATAAGTAGTCAAGCAACTGACTTTCTGTGAAACCCTCAGTCCACTATGTACTTTAAAGGAGTAGTTGTTTCATGAGAAGTGTGAATTCAGTGGAAGCCTTGGAAAGCTCTGTTAGCAAGCTAGTTCTGTGGAGTACACAGAAAGAGCGGGGAGTGTCTGAGACTCAAAGGATGAAATCTCTTCACTTCAGTTCAAGTTAATTCTCCCTTAAGCCTAAAACAAAGCCACTTTCAAACACCAGGTGAATGTGATGACCTGGTAAGATAATGTTTTGGCTGAACTTGTAAATGAACCAATATCAAGTTTCAATTACAGTTCTCATACAAACTGTAAACCTAGCCACTTAGCACTTCAATGGCAACAGTCACTGAGTCCTTAGCATCCAGTTTTTCCGTGTTTGTTGCATGTGTTGTTTGGCACAAGTAGATGAATCAGTGTTCCTGGCTCATCAGTGAACTGCTTTCAGGATGACAGCCTAGCCACGTGTGGTCTGGTACACCATTCATTTTAACTCATAGCATCAGACATGTACACTTGGCTGAGCTCTGATGAGCTCTGATGGCTCGCATCTGTAATCCTAGTTACGCACAAGGCTGAGATAGGAGGATTGTGGTTCCAGAACTGATCAGGCGGGGAAGTCTGTGAGACTCTTCAATTAGGCACCATAAAAGCTGGACATGGAGCTATGTGTTCAAGTGACAGAGCACCAGCTTGAGAGAAAAAGTAAAGGGAAAGCTCAAGGCACTGAGTTCAAGTCCTAGCACTGGCATGCAAAGGCATGCTTGTGTGTGCACACACATACAGAGTATCCTGAGATCATTTAACTTGCCTGAAGTTTATTGAAAGTGTGACCTAATCTCACACCAGAACTGCAGATTCAAATTGATTTCTGTGGCCTAGATAGACAAGGATCCCAGCGGAGTTACATAAGGTTCTTTATGGAGGAGGAAGATCAGCCTCTCTGAGACTTTTGACCTTTGTTTTGAAAGTCTTAGATCATGAAATAAAGCATTTAAAAACATAGTTAATTCAGTGGCATGTAGTAATTCACACTGGCATTCAACCAAATGAATCAAGCTCACAGTCTGTGTTATTATGTGAAGCTGGGGTTATCAAGGGAATTTTAAAGGTGTTTCCTCATGAAATAAGAAGATAACATAGACTCTGGAAATCTGAATCTTTCAGTAACTATAATTTTCAACTAAATTTAGTTGATTAAGGCATAAGTGAAAAAGAAAACTAAATCTTTGAGCTTGATATACAAATGATAAGAATTAAATTTGAATATATTGCCAACCAAGGTAAAATGCTGACTGGAGAATGTTCTGTTTTAGTTTATAAAAAAATACAAAAATGTGTTATATTCTGAGCCAGGTACTGGTGGCTCAGAATGTAATGTAATCCTTCTTACTTAGGAGGCTGAGATCTGAGGATAGTGGTTCAGAGCCAGCCTAGGCAGAAAAGCCCATGAGACTCTCCAATTAACTACCAACAGAGCCAGTGGAGCTCAAGTAGTAGAGTGCTAGTCTTGAGCAAAAAAAACCTCAGAGACAGTCCCAGGCCCTGAGTTCAAGCCCCAGGACTGGCACAAACAAAAAAAAGTGTAATATTCTGAAGCACTATCAGTGCATTTTAAATCAAATTTGATTACTGGCAGCTATAGAGAATTCAATCTTTAGTGGGCATTTTGTATATGAACTTCATGAGAACTAATCTAGAAAGGCTCCCATTTTACGTGTGTGTGTGTGTGTGTGTGTGTGTGTGCCAGTACTAGAGTACTAAGCTTAAACTCAGGACCTCTTAGTCTTGCTTGGCTAAATCTCTTCAACTTGAGATATATCTCCACTTCTTTTTTCCTGTCTAATTGAAGATAGAATATCAGATATGTCTGCCCAAGCTGGCTTTGAACCATAATCCTCAGATCTCAGCCTTCTGAGTAGCTGAGATTACAGATGTGAGCCATCCACACCTGGCAAGTCCCAATTTTTAACATGAGATATTTGAAAATTCAAAAGCATAATGTTAAGGGGAATGTTGGTTACTGAGTAACATACTAAACATACAATTATGTATTTTTCTGACAATTATATAACAGCCAATGAAGGCTAAGGGTAATGAAATCATACACAGTAGCTTTTAAGTATGTAAATACATCAAGGCATGCAAAAGGTAGGGAAAAAAGCTTTCTTCTTTTTTACCAAAAATGTTGAGGGAAGATGTGCCACAAGCTGATTCTCTCCCTTTACACAGAGTAACTAGTAAATGGGAGAAACAAATGCCTTCTCAGGAAATTCAGAGAACTACAACTCTTTGTATTTTGTGGGTTTAAATGGAGATCATTGGTGGCTTTACAGTTGATGGAGAAGTTAAAAACTGGATGATGGATGCGTGCGTACATGAATGCACAGATGAATGGATGGATGCATGGATGGATAATAAGTGAGCTCACAGATGGATACACAGATGCATGGATGAATGGATGGATACATGAACGGATAGCTGCATGGATAAGCGAAAGCATGGATAAATGAATGGATGAATGAATAATGCATGGTTGTATGGTGCCTGGGTATATGTATGTATACATGCATGGATGCATGAATGGATGTATGCAGAGATTAATGCATGGACAAATGGATGCATACATGAATGAATGAATGATGCCTAAGTGGACAAATGAATGGTGCATGGGTGAGTAGATGGATGTATGGATGCCTGGGTAAGTGACTGCATGGTAGATGGATGCATATATGAATGCATTTGCATTGTTGTATGAGTGCCTGTATGCTTATATGCATGAAGCATGGGTATATGCACTTATGGATGGAGGGTAGATGTATGAATATATGAGTGGATGCATGCACAAATTCACATATGCATATATGTGTATATGTATGCATGGATGGATGAATGATAGATACATGGTTTGATGTGCAGGTGCATGCATGGATGATAAATGGCTGCAGAGTGGATGCCTTGTGGATGGACATACATAAACATTTGCACACTGCTGTATAGATGCCTGTATATTTCTATGTGTGTACAAATAGATGAAACATAGATTCACAACTGTCTATGTATGGATGGATATTTGATCCATTCATACATCCATGGAGGGATGATATATGTATATATGAATGCATGGATTTACGAATGGATGGATGCATGAATGGATTTATGGTTGTATAGATCAATGCAAGGATGCATAGATGGTCAATATATGAATGGATGCACAGATCAATGCATGGACACATGGATTAATCTCTGCATGGGTGGGTGGATGCACACAGAGATACGTGGTTGCATTTGTGCATTGATTTATGCATGCTACATGTATTCTTTCATGTGTATGTGTACATAGATGTATTGATGTATCATGCACCTATGCATTTATGGAGGAATGATAGATGTATGAATGCATGGATCCATGAATGGATGATACATGGATTCATGGATGAATTTGTGAATGCACAGATCTATACATGGGTGCATGAATGGATTAATAGATTAATGAATGAATGCATGGATAAATGACTGCAGGCTAGCTGGATGCATGCATAGATGCATGGTTGCATCTGTGAGTTGCTGCATAGATTTCATAGATGCCCATATATATGCATGCATGTGTGGATTATACATGCCTCCACACATGCATTCATATAGGGATAATAGATGCATAAATGAATGCATGGACACATGTGCATGCATGCATGAACATGTAGATGTTTGCACAGATGTATGGATGATGGCTGAATGCATGGATTGAGGATGCATGGCTGAATGCATGGGTCGACCCATGGATGGATGATGCGTGGATGGATAGACACATAGATGCATAGATTCATGTACGCATGTGTGGACACATGGACAAAAATGTACTAATGAATGATGGGCAGATTCATAGTTGCATGGATGGATTCATGGATTGGTGGATGCATGCACAGCTGCATGACTGAATGTGTGGATGGACAAATAAATGGATGAATGGGCTAATAGAATAATACAGGCAATCTTAGGAAAATACACGATTTGAAGAAAGGAAAAATGATCAGATAAAATCTCTCTAACAAGAAGGTTTCCTGGGGCCTGAAGATTCTATCAGAAGATAAAGAAGTCTGGTTCAATTTCACTGTGTTCCAGAAGGGGTCACATATCAGGTGTTCTGTCTCTCTCCAAATACTTTCTGACCAAATCCTAAAACAGTGATTGAGCTCTTTCATGTGAGAGCCTTTGATTCTTCCAGAACTGGTTCTTTACAAATGAGGGCTCAAAACATATAGACATGGAACATGCTGTGTGTGTGTGTGTGTGTGTGTGTGTGTGTGAGAGAGAGAGAGAGAGAGAGAGAGAGAGAGAGAGAGAGAGAGAGAGAGAGAGAGAGAGAGAGAGAGAGAGAGAATGTGTATTGGGACTTGAATTTAGGATCTTACAACTCTTCCTTGCCTTTTTCACTCAAAGCTGGCACTCTACCACCTGAACCACACTCCACTTCAAGTATTTCGCCAGTTAAATGGAGATAAAAGTCTCTCAGATTTGTCTGCCTGGGCTGGCTTCAAACTGTGATCCTCAGAGCTCAGCCTCCTGAGTAGCTAGGATTGCAGGTGTGAGTCACCGGTGCCTGGCTCCGAATCATAATTTGGTAAAGTCATCTCTTTCTCTCTCTGAACCCAGAAGTGAAGTGATCCAAAATGCCAAAATGCCAAAAATGCCAAAATGCCAATTGTCACAGTGAAAATTGCCCAGGTCCACACACAGTATCATAAATATCTGCAACTTTTGTCAACAAGTGGTTCACCTAATTGTCTTCTTTCCTTTTATGTAGCAAGCATAAAGTTCAGTAACTCCCCGATGGTCTCAGGATAAACAGAGCAGGAAGGTCTTCCCCGTCCCTCCCTCCCTCCCTCCCTCCCTCCTTCCCTCCCTTCCTTCCTTCCTTCCTTCCTTCCTTCCTTCCTTCCTTCCTTCCTTCCTTCCCTCTCCCTCCTTCCTTTTGAACCATCTTGTATTTCATCTATGACTACATGCACATTTGTTTCCTCTACACTTTTTACTTGTGATGCACTTGTAATCTCTTTAAGAATCTCATTATTAGCCAGGTAATGATGCTCACACCTGTAGTCCTAGTTACTCAGAAGGCTGAGCTGTGAAGATTCCAGTTTGCAGCCAGAATGGCAAGAAAGTCTGTGAACTCTTATCTCTAACCAACCAGCACAAAACCAGAAGTGAATCTGTGGCTCAAGCAGTAGATCACCAGCCCTGAGGGAAAAAAAGCTGAAGGAAAGCAATGAGGGTCTGAGTTCAAGCCTGTGCCAGGAAGTACACGAGCAAGCACACGTGCAAGTGAGCGTACACGCACGTGCACACACCACACACCACACAATCTCATAACTAGTCACTAATTATGGGGGTACTTTCCTGTTATAACTACGGCTGCCATCTTTGGAAGTTCTTGTTTCATCTATGAAGTTTACTAAAAAGGCATCAAATATCATCCACTGTGTTGGTTCAAGCAGCAAGCTAGGGTCATGCATTCATCAAAAGCGAACTTCCTTGTTCAGTGAGTCACCATGCATCACCACCCAAGAAAGTCACTAAGTAACTCACCACATGAAGTGTCAGGACAATTCATGAACTGTGATTGCACTGTAGACAGTCCTGTGAACCCACAAATGACCTGATCTGCCCTCCATAAGATAGCTAATTATAGACAGCAGGATGGACATGCTCACATAGGAACAAGAAGAATAGAAAGTTATAAAAATCAGAATGTGAGAAGATCATTGGTTTGTTAATGAAACAAAATACAAACAGGAAAAAAGCAATGAGTAAGCTAGTGCTGGTGCTCATGTCTGGAATCCCAGCCACTCCAGGAGGTTGAGATCTGAGGATTCCATTTCAAAATTAGTCGGGGCAGGAAAGTCGATGAGACTCATCTCTAACAACTAGCCAGCAAAAAGGTGGAAGTGGAGTTGTGGCTCAAGTGGTAGAGCACTGGCTTTGAGTGACAAAGACAAGCAAAAGTGAAGTCCTTAAGTTTAAAGCTCCAGCCCTGACACACACACACACACACACACACACACACACACACACACACACACACACACACGTCACCATGCCCTTATGAAGTGTCATACTTCATGATTTGGGGAGTGGCAGTGGGAAGTCAGTGCTGCTTCATGAGAACTGGCCTTGGCAGAGGTTCCTAAACTGGGAAGGTCAGATGCCCACAGGACAGCACCATCAAAGAGAGCCCGCCCTGCATGCCTGGGGCACTGCGTGGACTCTCAAGTACTCTCAGAAGTTGGAAAGCAGTGGATCTGTGTAAGCCAGATTCTTGCTAAACCTCAAGGAATTCTCTAGAAGGGAGGGAGCAGGAGACGGCAGAATGAATTTCCTTCAGGGAAAAAGCAGAGGCTGCTTTAACAACACAAAGTGGTCAGCTGATCTTCAGCCTACCTGGCAGAGTTGTTCTAGGTCTCATAGTTTATTCTTTTCAGGTCAAGTGCTGGTGGCTCACACTTGGAATCCTAGTTACTCCAAAGACTGAGATGTGAAGATCAAAGCCAGCCTGGGCAAAAAGTCTTCCTATTGACCAGCCAAAAGTCCAAAGTGGAGATGTGGTTCAAGTGGTAGAGCACTGGCCATGAGCAAAAAAGCTCAGGGGAGGCTGGAAGCTGGAGGCTCAGATCTGTAAACACAGTGACTCAGAAGGCTGAGATCCAAGGATCATGGTTCAAAGCCAGCTCAGGCAGGAAAGTCCATGAGACTCCTATCTCCAACTAACCACCAGAAAACTAGAAGAGGCGCTGTGGCTCAAAGTGGTAGAGTGCTAGCTTTGAACAAAAGAGCTGAGGGACAGTGCTTAGGCCCTGAATTCAAGCCCAACCCCCAAGACTAGCAAAAAAAGAAAAAAGAAAAAGAAAAAGAAAGCTCAGGGACAGTGTCCAGTCTCTGAGTTAAAGTTCCAGTACTTTCTTTCTCTCCTCTCTCTTCTCTCCTCTCTCTCTCTCTTGCACACACACACACACACACACACACACACACACACACACACACACACACACACACACACACAGAGGCATTTAATGGAAATTAATTAGTACTTTCCTTCCAAAGGTCTGAGAAGGAGCTTGTTGGGTACTTGTTTGAAACCACAGAGGAGGAAATTGAGTAAAAATGGTGAAAGAAACTGCCCGAGGTTCTAGGAAAAGCTGTCTACCAGGTATCCGTTTTTGTACCGATTTTCCTATATAACAACGTCCAGCACGTACACCTGCTAACTCTGTTTGCTGCCCTGTTTCTATGGCAACCATTAGGACTTGGACACTCAAAACATTGGCTTTGCAAGGGGGTTCTAATTCATGCCTAATTTTGTCCTGAGGCACCAGATATTTATCTATTGGGGTAACTATCTTCCAAACCAGCTCTTAAGAGTAAAACCATACAGTGATTTAGCTTCTGAGAAAGCTGTTCATTTTTAAATGAAGAGATGCTGTTGCATCATACCTGTATAATCTTAACTACTATAGGAGGCCAAGGTCTGAGGATTGCAGCTTTCTGTCCAAGCCAGTCTAGGGAGGAAAGTCTGTGAGACTCATCTCCAATTAAACACTAAAAAGCTGGAACTGGAGCTGTGGCTCAAGTGGTAAAGCCCTAGCCTTGAGCAACACAGCTCAGGAACAGTGCCCAGGTCCTGAGTTCAAGCCCTGGGACCAGAACACACACACACACACACACACACACACACACACACACACACACACACACACACACACAATATAAACATCAAATCATTGATGTTTTCTGGTCAGGCAAAAAGGATGCTGATTTTCAAACAGGCATGTAATCTATCCAAAGAACATGGGAATTGTTTTGCCGGGTGCTGATGGCTCACATCTCTAATCCTAGCTACTCAGGAGGCTGAGATATGAGGATGGCTGTTCAGAGCCAGCCCAGGCAAGAAAATTTGTGAGACTCTTATCTCCAATTAACCACCAGAACAGGAAGTGGCACTGTGGCTCCAGTAGTAGAGCGCTAGCCTTGAGCTGAAGAGCTGAGGGACAGCGCCCAGGCCCTTCAAGCCCTACAACCAAAAAAAAAAAAAAAAAAAAAAGTAATTGGAATTGTTTGTGTTTTATTTTGCTCATAATGGGGTTTGAACTCAGTTAAGGGGTAGGCAGTTGTTCTACCACTTGAACCATGCCTCTGGCCCCAAATGGGAATATTTTAATACTAAAGGTATTTGTGGGCCTTGAACTCAGAACCTGATGCTCTCACTCCCCCTTTCCACTCAAGGCTGGTTCTCTACCACTTCAGCCACAGCTCCACATCCAGCTTTTTGCTGGTTAATTGGAGATACAGTGGTCTTTCCTGCTCAGGCTGGCTTCAAACCATGATCCTCAGATCCCAGTCTCCTTAGTAGCTCAGATTACAGGTGTGAGCGACTTGTGTCTGGCTCTAAAAATACTTTGGTCCACTTCTAGAGTAGAGTCTTGCACTGGAATTTTCTCTTCACTGAAGTCATGCTTTGACAGTGATCACATTTGATCCTTTATATCCGCCTCCCAGCTATGTCCTCAGCTTCCTGGGTCTCAGATGCCACCTGTGTGTAATGTGTGAGCTCCACAAGTGATATGATTATTGCTTTTGAACAGAGCTATGCACTTGTAAAAACATTCACTAAGCAATAAGGGTGATTTTCATCAGCCCTGACTTCTTATCCAACAGTTGACCGTTGGAGTATTTCCTTCCTTCCTGTGTGTGCACACGTTGCCAAAGCCACCCTTGCTAGAGGAAACAGATCACCAGGAGCTTGAGTCTGAGACCACCATCAAACTTAGAAGAGCTCCGTGATCGAATAGCTTCATACATGCACCCAAAAAGAAATCATGTCAGCTGGTGCTCATGCTCACACCTGTAATCCTAGCTACTCAGAAGGTTGAGATCTGAGGATCTCCATTCAAAGTCAGCTCAGGCAGGGAAGTCCTTGAGACTCTTATCTCCAACAAACTACTCAGAAAAAGCCAGAAGTGGAGCTGTGGTTCCAGTGGTAGAGCACTATCTTGGGGTGGGGGGAGGGGGAGATGTTCAAGAACAGTGCTCAGGCCCTGAGTTCAACCAATGATGAACAGGAACACCATTTGTCTTTGAAGGACTAGTTGTCTAACCAAGGCCTCAGGATTGCTCAAGTCAAAGAAGGAGAAGGGAAATTCATGATTAAATTTGGTGCAAAATATTCTGAACAAACGGCAGAGTGCCAGAAGTAAGGGATGCACTTCCAGGGCATTGTGACGCCCTTCATTGTCCTCTGGATGTGACGACCCTGGAACAAAGCGGGAGCAGGACTGATTTGACTCAGCCCTACGAAACTAACACCCAGTCCTACAGACCAAGATGGCAGGGGCACTGTTTAATCTGTGTTTCATGGCACATTACAGATGAAAGAATCAGATACAGAACATTTTAGCATCTTGCTAAGAAATAGCAAGCCTAGCCCAGAAACCAGGTTTCTAAAGGCACTTCTTGTTTCATTTCTTCTTAGTTCACTACTGAAATACGTGCCTCTTTAGCACACTGAATTAAAATGGTGGAAATACCAAAAATGGCCATGTGAGGGTGGCTCACACCTGTCATCCTAATTACTCAGAAGGCTGAGTTCTGAAGACCATAGTTCAAAGCCAGCCAAGGCAGAAAAGGCCAAGAGATTCTAACCTCCAATAAACCAGCAAAAAATTGAAAGTGGAGGTATGATTCAAGTGGCAGAGGACCAGCCTAGAGTGATAAAACCAAGTGAGAGTACAAGGCCCCCCTTGGCTCAAGTCCTGACATGCACACACACACACACACACACACACACACACACACACACACACAGAGATGGTGTGGTATATGCCAACACTGAGTAAATCTCAGAGTTCAGGGAAGACTAATTCTAAAAAGACTCAAAATCTTTTCTAAAAAAAAGTGGAATGCCAGGCGCTGGTGGCTCATGCCTGTAATACTAGCTACTTAGGAGGCTGAGATCTGAGGATTACAGTTCAAATCAGCCCAGGCAGGAAAGTCCACACAGGCCCAGAATTCAAGCCCCATGACCGACACACACACACACACACACACACACACACACACACACACACAAAGTGGAGACCTAGTCTGTTCTAAAAAAAAAAAAAAAAAGCAGAGACCTGTATTTACCTAAATCCAGTCCTGCACCCAACAGTATTTGCATAAACACTGAGTTAGCAGCACCAGCCCAAAATAGTATGAGAAAAAGAAGAGGCAGGCAATCTTATAATCTTACTAAAGAAAATAGTCTTGACAAGCACAGGGTGCTACTCGTTTTGGTTGAGAGCAAGGAACACGTTCAAGCCATCAGAGATCCCTGCTGCTCTGCAAAAGCCCATAAATGGATTTCCAGGTTCTCAAAGCTCCTTGGGTGAAAGAACAAATGTCTATCTTTGCCATCATGAGCTTATCGGTAGAACAGAGTGTGCTGAGGTGCTCATGTAAACAAAACACAATTGTAATGAGGCTGAATTCACTATGAGAACATGGGTTACTTAGAAGATAAAGGAAAATACAACTATGCTAGGCACTGGTAGCTCATGTCTATAATCTGAATCAATTGGGAGGATGACATTCTGACGATTGGATCTTAATGACTGATAAATACCTGGATTCACTTGCAAATACCTGTCATTTCAGCTTCCTGGGAATCTACATATTAGGCAGATTATGGTCTATGTGAATGCCTGAGCAGATCTAGAAAATGACTAGCAAAAATAAAGGGGGGGGGCAGGGAGAGACATGGTTCCTTAGTAGAGCACTTGCCTAGCAAACACAAAGGCTTGAATTCAAATCCCAGTATTGTCAAAAATTAAATATAAATCACTATCTTCAATTCACATTGCATATAGCAATACTATGCTAGCTATATTACTCATCTATTTTTAAATAGGGTATTGTTAGAGTAATGACAATAAGTTATCTATCTCCACATCCAATCATTAATGAATCCATCAAATAAAAAACAAAGACATTAGTATTACCTGGGATTGGTAATTAGGAATTAGGAACCCATTTTGTTGACAGGATCAGAAGTTATATCTACTAGGTTTTGAAGGTCATAATTACCCACTATTTCCAGGAGCTGGTGGTACATGCTATTCAGGAGGCTGAAATATGAAGGTCAAGGTTTGAAGCCAGCTCAGGTAGAAAAGTCTGTGAGGTTCTTATCTCCAATTAACCACAAAAAGCCAAAAGTGGAGATATGTGTGGTTAAAGTGGTAGAGCACCAGTTGTGTGCAAAAAAGCTAAGGAACAGTACCCAGACACTGAGTTGAAGCCTTAGTACTTCCCCATCCCCCACAAAGCTTATGGTTAATAGAGAGCTGGGGCTATTAAAATTTAATCTATTAATATAGGGCAGTGTTTCCCAGAGGAGGCTACATGCTGATTCTGTTACATATCAGAAAAAAAAGAAAAAAAAAACTCAAGTCAAAGGAGTTTGAAAAAGTGACATAAAATGCCTCCCCTTCTCTCTCTTTCTCGCCCCCCCCTCATTCTTTCTCTCCCCAGTCCTGGGGCTTGAACTCAGGGGCTGGGCACTGTCCTTTAGCTTCTTTTGCTCCAAGCTAGTACTCTACCATTTGAGCCACAGGGCCACTTCCAGCTTTTTCTGTTTATGTGGTACTGAGGCATCAAACCCAGGGCTTCATGCATGCTAGGCAAGCACTCTACCACTAAGCCACATTCCAGCCTCTTTCTCTCTCTCTTTTTAATGATTCTTAATATGAATTAGTATATTAAAGGCATCGACAACACCCTCAATAAACCTGCTTAGGTTAAACCAAGTATTTATCAGAATTATATGTTCTGAGAAACTTTTCTTAATCACTTAGCCAACGATGAATAGCCCAAGAAACCAGGGGCCCACAAACACACTGTTTGAAACATGCTGTCAAAAAGGAAAGGATGGGCAATGGTGACTCCTGCCTGTAATGCCAGCTACTCAGAAGGCCGAGAGATCTGAAGACTGAAATTCAAGGCTAATCTAGGCAGAAAAGGGAAATTCTTATCTCTAATCAGCAAATGCTGCAAGTGGAGGTGTGGCCCAGGGGAAAAGTCTCAGTTCAAGCTCCAGTATTGGCTTTTAGAGAGGGGCCAAAAAAGTAGGGAAATGCTTTAATCCCCTCCCCATGGCATTTTCTATTATGTTTGAATCTAATTTAATGTAAATTTATTTATTTATTTATGGATTCATTTTTCCTGTGTATGCTGGTTCTGGGCTTTGAACTTAGGGCCTCATGCTCTTCCTTAGCATTTTTTTTTTTTCTTTGCTCAAGGCTGATGCTCTACCACTTAAGCCATGCTTCCACTTCCTGAATTACTTCTTCTTTAGGTATGACTGCATTACATGATTTAAAAAATATATATATTGCTAGTACTTTTATAGCTGCTCTTATGGGGGGGGGGTGATCACCTGGATGGAATTTTGTAGAATTCCCTAAAAAGTCAAAACTCAGCAAGAAAAGTCTGACCCCCACCAGAGAGACTGTTCTATTATTCACTTCCTTGTTCAAAGCATTTCCCACCCCTTCCCTTGATACCTTAACACCTGAATTATAGGATTAATACCTAATTAATAAATGCCTTAATCACTTAACATTCTAATTAAAAATTAATAACTCAATTAAAACCTGGTAGCTACCTGTTCTGGCTTGCCAATGAAGTCTCAAGTTCACTGCCCACAGGACTGGACTTCAGGCCCTCTGCCACACCCAGCCCTGGGCAGCCATCTTCATCCCCCTCGACCCCCGTTACAAGACCCCAGTATGGAAGTCTCATCCAGTTCTTTTTACTTTGTGCACTCAAAACTTCCGAACGCGTTATCTGCCCTCAGAGGAGGGCAGTCTAGGATGGGGTGTGGGCTTGGAGGGATGGTCCAAGTGTTCCAGGCTCTTCTTCACTGGGCTCCGGAGCTATGGAGCCGAGAGGAGCTTGGTAAGGGAGAAGCAGGTTTTATATTGATTAGACATCTCTTGGATATTTCAAAAGATGATTTGATTAAGACTTTGTGAACATACAATTTACTTTTGGGGCTGGTAGTGAGACTTGAACTCAGGGCCTTGTACTCCTGCTTGGCTTTTTCACTCAAGGCCAACACTCTGTAACTTGAGTCACACTTGTGGCTTTTTGTTGGATAATTGGAGATAAGAGTCTCACAGATTTTTCTGCCAGGGCTGACTCATAGCCCAGATCTCCAGATCTTAGCCTCCAGAGTGGTTGGGAGCCTGGCTCCTACAACCTTTTAAAAAATTAGATGAAGCAAAAAAAAAAAAAAAACTTCAAACATTGACTCATTTCCTCATGGTTCAATTTATCCATGAATTAGATGAAAACATTAATTTAATTTAGGAAGCATATTTGAGACCTAAGAGGTAATTCAATCTGGTCCAGATAATAATACTGAAGGAATGTTGAAAATACTGACTACTACTTTACTTTGTGTTTGATTTTCCTTCTACTGCAATAGAAGGGTTACAGGGCACATTCAGCAGCTCACAGCTGCAAGCCTGTGAGATCTGGCAAATAATGGTTCAAGGTCAGCCCAAGCAGAAAAGTCTTCAAGACTCCATCTTGGGCTGGGAAGGTGCTCTGTGGTAGAGTCTTTGCCTCGAGTGCATGAGGCCTTTGGTTCAATTCCTCAGCACCACATAAACAGAAAAAACTGGTAGTGGCTCTGTGGCTCGAGTGGTAGAGCGCCAGTCTTGACCTGAAGAGTTGAGGGACAGTGCCCAAGCCCCACAACTGATCAAAAAAAAAAAAGACTCCATCTCCCAAATAACTAATTATGAAAAGCTGGGCTGGAAGCATTGCTCAAATGGTAGAAAGTGCTTGCATCGCACTCTGACTCTGTTTCTGACTCTCTCTCTCTCTCTCTCTCTCTCTCTCTCTCTCTCTCTCTCTCTCTCTCTCTCTCTCTCTCTTCTCTGTTCTATGAACTTATAAAGGTTCTGCAATTCTCCTCAACCTACTTCTGAAAGATGGAATAGAAAGGTTAAGCCTTTGACAATGAAACCATTCAAGGTCAGTAGACATTTTTTACAGTAGACATTTTTTCTCAGAGATAATACAACTAAATAAAATGGAACATACTGTGTGCTCTGTTTGTTTTGCCAATGGGGAAAATGAGATAAGGAAAAGCTTTCTGACTTGTCTCAGGACACCGAACATGAAATTTCCAGTTCCTGCTAGAAAACTCATCCTGACTCATGCCTGTGATCCGAGCTACTCAGAAGGCTGAGATCTGAGGATCATGGTTTGAAGTCAGCCCAGGCAGAAAAGTCCATGAGATTCTAATTATCAATGAACAAGCCAAAAGCCAGAAGTGGAGGTATGGCTCAAGTGGTAGAGCACCAGCACTGAGCAAAAATGTCAAGATTGTGAGAACAACACACACACTCACACTCACAATTTTTTAAGAAGAAATAAATGAACCCAACAGAAGTCACAACACTAGAAAGCATTAGCAGGAACCGGCATGCTAGCTATGACACTGCACCACACTATTTGGGAAGTGAGTTTTAATGACCACAAGAAATTAACTAGAAAACAGAAGATTCTTAAAGCAGACCAAATGTTACCAATAAATGCATCTTCAAGAAACAGGAAGAACAAGGAGGAGGCAACAATGCTTGATAAGAAATGTACTCATTACCTTGCCATGTAATTGTAACTGCTCTGTATGGTATTTCCACAATTAAAAAAAAAAAAGAAAAAAGAAACAGGAAGGCAAGCCAGCGCCGGTGGCTCACACCTGTAATCCTAGCTATCCAGGAAGCTCAGATCTGAGGATCATGGTTTAGAGCCAGGCCAAGAAGACAGATTTGACACTCTTATTTCCAAGTAGCCAGCAAAAATCTGGAAGTGAAGGTGTGCCTCAAATGGCAGAGCACCAGCCTTGAGAGAAAGGTAAGGGAGAACATGAGTTCAAGCCCCAGTACTGACACAGACAGAGATGGAGGGGAGGGAAGAGGAGAGGAGAGAAGGCAAGTGAAAAGAGAGACGGCCAAGATGACAAATAATAATAGTATTATGATTATTTGCCGGTCGCAGGACTTGAACTCAGGGCAGGGCCTGCTCACTCAAATGTATGTATAGTCATATATTCATCACCTTACTCCTTGTAAATGGTGACAAGGGCTGGCAGTTGGGACACATTGTTCCGGTTTCTAGAATAAGGTTTTTAATTGCTTGGCAATTGCCTTGGGCACAATCTTCGCTCACAGGTGTGTGCGTGCGTGCATGTGCCTATGTGCATGTGCATGCGTGCGTGTGTGAGACCTTCCAGAAGGAACCTTCCATGTCCCCCCACCCCACCGCCCCTTTGCCCTCCCCAGACGCTCTAGAAGGGTCCAGGACCCGGAACCAGGAACCAGTCCCGCGCAGGCCTCCTGCTCCACCCGGGTGGGCGCCCCGGGCCGGTGCGGGAACGGCGGGGGATGGGGTGCGTGGCGCAGACCCTGGAACCGCCTGGGGCACAGGACACCCTCAGGCCCACCGCCAGCCTCGGGCCGCGGCTCCCAGGGCTCCACGCTCCCCAAGCCCCGGTGGCGCCCGACCCCCCGAAGCGCCACGGACACACGAGCGCGGGATCCGGGCAGTGGCGGAGCAACCTCTCCCTCGCCTGCTCCCCACACCCGGCCCAGCGCACCCGGGGGATCCGCTGCTCCTCCCCTCCGCGCCCCGGCCCCCAGGCTCGCCCCCGAGTCCCGCGCCCCGGCCCCCAGCCTCGCTCCCCGCCGCGCCCTGGCCCCTAGCCTCGCCCCTGAGTCCCGCGCCCGGGCCCCCAGCCTCGCTTCCCCCCCGGAGTACCTGCTCCGTGCACGGGGCTCTGGGTTGGCAGCTCGCGCTCCACTCGACGCCGACGCCCTCCAGTGCGGGAGGAGGTCCGGGCACCGGGAAGCGGCTCTGCTCCGGGGTTCCCCAGTGACTCTATATATCAGCTGGCAGCCCGGCGTGGGGCGGGGAAGCCGCCGCCCGCCCGCGATCGTCCGCGCGGGGCGCCCGCAGCCGCCGCCCGCCCGCCCGCCCGGGGCGGGAGGAAGGCGCAGGGTCCCGCCGCTCGCTCCGTCCGCGGCGCGGGCCGCGCGGCTGTCACTCGGGGAGAGGAAGGAGGAGCAGAGAGGAGGGAGGAGGGAGGCCCCCTGATCCCTTGGAGGACGGTCCATCCCCAGCCTCCCCCCTAGCAAGAAAGACCGGGAGGGACCCCAGCTTTGTTTCGTTTTTCCTCCATTGCACATCCCCAGCGAAAGCCAGGCACCCTGGGAGAATCCGCGAGCACTGGATTGAAAAGACAGCCACCCAGAGGTGGACACCGAGGTGGGCGAGTTCCGGAGGCAGCCAGCGGCTCTGCGCGCTCCGGGCCGGTGCGGGCCTGGTGGCGGCTGCGGGGCACGGCGGGCAGGCGGTGCCGCCCTCGTTCCGTTCTAAAAGACACACCTGGCGCTGTCACCGAGACTTGGCTGGAGAGATGGCCAGGCCCCCAAAATAGAGCCCTTTCCCGAGACGGTGTGACAAGGCAAACTCCCAGATAAATCGGCAGCATTGAGGACAATCAGCAGGGCACCAATAGCGCCCGCCTGGAATCCCAGCTACCCAGGAGGCAGAGATAGGAGTATTCTGGTTCAAAGCCAGCTCAGACGTTACGGACACACTTTAAAAAGTAAATGAAGGTAATCAGTCTGGGGTGGAATGTGTCAATAGGCGTGTCTCCATACATCCCCACAGGTATCTTTGGAGATGTGTGGTTGGAGACCAGGTCAAGCTGAGCACCGGTGGCTCTCACCTGCAGTCCTAGCTACTCCCGAGGCTGAGGTTTGAGGATTCCGATTCCAAGCCAGCTCAGCAGACAAATCCAAGGCTCTTCTTGCCAATTCAGGAGCAAAAAGCTGAGAGCGGAGCTGTGGCTCAAGTGGTACTGTGCCAGCTCTGAGCAGAAACACAAGAGTTTGAGGCCCTGAGTTCAAACTCCAGCAACCAGCACGCACGCACACACACACACACACACGCACGCACACGTGCGTGCACACACACGACCATTATCCAGTAAGTATTTTAATAGAATTCTCTTTAAAAATGCTTAATCGACTCTGCGTGTGTGCGTGTGTGCGCGCGCGCGCGCGTGTGTGTGTCGGGGTTTGCGCTGAGAACTTCAAGCTCCGGCCTTTCTTGCTCATGGCTGGCACTCTGTATTTTGAACCATGCCTCCATTCTGGCTTTTGGCTGGTTAGCCGGAGATGGAATTTGGAAGGTTGGACCGAGAGGAGGCCTCTCCACGTGGAGAGAAAAGTGTCTCCTGGGGGGAGGGCGAACTACCGGTCGGCACGAGGTGGAGGGGGTGCAGGGGGTGCAGGGCGTGCAGGGGTGCAGGGCGTGCAGGGGGTGCAGGGGTGCAGGGCGTGCAGGGGGTGCAGGGCATGCAGGGCGTGCAGGGTTGCAGGGCGTGCAGGGGTGCAGGGGTGCAGGGCGTGCAGGGGTGCAGGGCGTGCAGGGGGTGCAGGGCGTGCAGGGGGTGCAGGGGTGCAGGGGTGGAGGGGGTGCAGGGGGTGCAGGGGTGCAGGGGTGGAGGGGGTGCAGGGGGTGCAGGGGTGCAGGGGTGCAGGGGGTGCAGGGGTGCAGGGGTTCAGGGGGAGGGAAGAGGGCTTGAGCACGCGGCGGCTGAACGAGGGCTGAGCTGATGTGGGAGAGCGGGAGGGTGTGGCTCCGCGCGGCCCCCGGCCCCCGGCCCCCGGGGTTGCCCGGCCAGGAACGCCGGGCCGGGGCTCCCAGGACCAGGAAACGGCCACGCGGGGCGAAGGGGCCGTTTTCCCGCGTGGCCCTAACAGGCTCACACGGGCTGCCCCCAACCCCGCCCGGGACAGCTTCAGACTGCGGCGGTGCGCGTCTCCGCCCCCGAGCAGCTGGCTTCCAGTGTGAGCGGCCGGCGCGTCCCCGCGTGTGCCCCGCGCGCCCGCGCGCCCCGGGCCGGGAGCGGCCAGCCCAAGCCCGGCCGTCCCCACGCTGCCCAGCCTCCGAGACCCACTGTGGCTCACGGTCGCGGGAGAGAAGCGAGTGAATGAATGATACCGTAACGAACCTCCACTTTCTCTTTAAAAAAAAAAAAAAAAAAACTAATTTTTGTGCCGGCTCTGGGGCTCGAACTCGCAGCCTGGGCTCTGTCCCTGAGCTTTTCCGCCCCAGGCTCACACTGCGCCCCTCACGCGGTAGCTCCACCTAGGGTTTTATTTATTTATTTGTTTGTTTGTTTGTTTATTTTGGTGGTTCCTTCGAGATAAGAGTCCTCTGGACTTTCCTGCCCCGTCTGGCTTCACATTGGGATCCTCTTCAGATCTCAGCCTCCTGCGTGGCCAGGAGGAGAATAGGCCTGAGACACCAGTGCCCAGCTTAAAATTTTAGTGTTTTAAGTTATCTTTAAGTAGTTATACCGAGGGCTCTTAACATGTCAGTTTATGAGTGCAATGCATCTTTAGTTTTCCCCATCTCTCCCAACCCTACCCATCCCCTCCACTTTCCTATTTCCATTTTCACATACATACATAGAGTATTATGAGTGCAGTCTCCTACTCTTCCTCCCTGCCCCACTCTGCCCCTCTCCTTGACCTCCCCCTTCCCTCCCGCAAAACCACAAGTTCTGGCCACCTGTTGTGTATTTTGGTAAACTGTAAGTCAGTTGTTGAAGAGAACTACACCATTGGAATCCTCTCAGCACATGCCATACTGTAATTAATGTTTGTGGATATATTCATATGTCCATATATATATACATATATTACTTCACATATATGACTTTTCATATCCTGGAAAAATTATATATATATATATACTATATAACCTGTTACATACTATATTTTATATTACATAATTGGTTAAATAAACATACATATAAATATGTAACCTATCATATATTTATATAATTATACATTTTATATATGAATATATAATATATTACATCTATTTCATATATTATAAATACCACTGGTTCTCCATCCATTTGTCCATTGAAAGGCATCTGGGCTGTTTCCATATTTTGGCTATAGTGAACAGTGCATCAATGAACATGGATCTGCAAGTGTCTTTACTGTATTCTGATTTGTAATTTTTTTGGATAAATGCCCAAGAGTGGCATGGCAAGATTATGGGGGAAGTTCTATGTTTAATTTTTTTGAGGCATCTCCATAGTTCCTTTCATAGTGCACTAATTCACATTCACATCAGCACTTCGACAGGTTTTTCTTTCCAAAGTCTTTTCTCCCTTGCCATTGTTTAATGACTTACCATTTCCTCAACTCCATAGGAGGAGTATTTCTTTGTAACTCTGTCTTGAAGTTCTTACTTAGTATATATAACAAAACAACCCTACAAAACATGTCTAAAATAATATGTTGGGTCATGTAATGACATCCTAAAATGGGAAATTGTATAAAACTTCTGTAACCAGGGGTCCTCTTCCAAGCTGCTCAATTAGTTGGAGAGAATTTCCTTATTTCCTTGCTAGCTGCTATGAAGCTCTTGGGCTCATTTACTCATTGGTTGCTGGGAATCTCTGTCTCTGTCTCTGTGTCTCTCTTTCAGAGAAATGCTACCTTTCCCTAGTACTTGTTTAAGGACAAGTAATATTTCTGCTAACTGATAACATCTCCTAACTGATAACAGAAACAGCTTCAGTTTTTATCTTCAAAAGCATCATAAAAAATAGTGTATTGTGTAACTAGAAGGCTGGTGCTTGGGGCTTATGATCTCTTTTTACAGAATGTGGACTTCCTTGTTCAAAGTCCCTGAATTCATTCTCAATTGCATCAATCAATTACCACAGCTGGATGGTTTAAAATAATGTGTTATCAGCTCAAAAGCTGCAGGGCAGCCATGAAGACAAGGCAGGGGATGAGGAGGCAAGACTGGGCTCTCTGCTCGCAGGTGGAAATGGTAAGGTTTGAGCAGGCTAAGACCTCATCTGTGACATCAGGTCCTCTTCCAAGCTGCTCAATTAGTTGAAAGAATTTCCTTGCAGGCTGCCTTGAAGCTCTGGGGGCTCATTTCCTCATTGGCTGCTGGCCAGGCTGCGCTAGCTCTCAGATGTTTTCTTCATTCCCCACATTATCCCTCAAAGCCAGGAATAAGTCAGTCTCTCTCTTTCTTTCTTTCTTTCTTTCTTCCTTCCTTCCTTCCTTTCTTTCTTTCTTTCTTTCTTTCTTTCTTTCTTTCTTTCTTTCTTTCTTTCTTTCTTTCTTTCTTTCTTTCTTTCTTTCTCTCTCTCTCCTTTCTTTCTCTCGCTAATGGGGTTGTACATAATTAAATGATGTTTATTGAGGATACAATCTTTATTGTTATTTATTTAGTTGTTTTTCCCATGCTCGAACTCAGGGCCAGGGCACTCTACCACTTGAGACACCCCCCCCCACTTCCATCTGTTCTGCTAGTTATTTGGAGATTAGAGTTTCATGGACTTTCCTGCCTGAGCTGGCCTTGACCTGAGATCCTCAGATCTCAAGCTTCTGAGTAGCTGGGATTACAGGAGTGAGCTCACCAAGTGAGTTGGAACCTTCACTTTCTTTTTTTTTTTTTAATTTCTATTTTAAAATTTATTTTAAAATTTTATTGTAAAGGAGATGTACCGGGGTTACAGTTACATATGTAAGGCTATGAGTGCATTTCCTTTAGAACAGTGTCACTCCCTCCCTCATTCTCTCCCAGTATTTTTCCTTCTAACCATCCACACTGATTTCAATACTGGTTAGGCTAATCAACGGTACATATGGATTCCCCTCCCCCCCGCCCCATTTTCACTAAAACAATCTTTTTTGATGATAGCCATTTTGACTGGGATGAGACAATTTCTTTTGTGAAAATACTGTACAGAGGGGTTACAATGACATGGGCAAGATACTTCCCATACCACCCATACACCCCCCCACCCAATCTTCCCCCCCCCCCCCCCCGGGATGAGACAATTTCTGTGTAGTTTTTATTTGCATCAGCTCGGAATCCATTCCCTAGCCTCCAACTGGCCTACTTAAAACCAGGCCACACGCAGCACTGAAATATCATCTGAAGAGTACACCCCTGGTCTTCAAAGTAACACAAATCAACCTTTCCAGTTCCACAAATAATGAAGACCCCTCACACACATGGAAAATTCAACCTGGTTCCATGGCTACCATTTGCTGAAGAAGGGATTTAATATTTAATATATATTAAATAAATATATTCATACATTGTATTTTAATAAAATATGTGATACAGTATATTATGTGTAATGTTATATAGTATAAATATATAGCATTACATATAGAACATAATTTTATTAATATATTGTTATAGAATATGTAATATAAATAATCATCATTCATACAATATATAAGTATATGCCACATATAATTTTCTAACTTATTTTAATATTTTCATATAATTATGTTTATTATATATAATTTATATAATATAAATCTATTATATATTTAAATGTTATATTAAATATACATTGTGATATATAATTTAATTATATATTAATACAATATATAAGATATTATGTAACTATATTATACATATTAATATAACTATATTTGAATTTGATTATCTTGATATACATTTTATGAGTTAAATATATATCACATATAATGATTATAAAATAAATACATATAAATAAGATATGAATATCTAAAATCTTTTAAGTAGGCGTACAAAGGGGTTTCAATTCAACAAGTGAATTGTGAGTACAGTGAATCTTGATCAATGTCACCGTTCCTCCTCCTCTCCATCTGTCTCAACTCCACACATTCCTTCAAGTTCCCTGCTTCCATTTCCACATATGTACATTGAATAATTCGACTATAAGAACCTTGACTATTGTGACCAGCCTTTCTTTCTCCACTCATCTGCCTCTTCTCGTGACCTCACGCTCTGAGCACTCCAGCTTCCCAGTGCTCATTCTGTGAGGAGCGACACCACGGGGATTCTCCCCTGTGCAGAACAGGCTTCAGTACGTTTATCTGTGTATATGTGCATATGGCTCTAGATGTATTTTATATACTTTATAATTTAGATCTAATTTCCACCTATGAAAGCAAGAAATGGTTCTTGTCTGCTGCTTTCGGTTGGGAGCCCTCCCGCACCTAAGGCAGGAAGATGGTGGCTGCCAAGAAGACGAAAAAGTCCCTGGAGTCGATCAACTCCAGACTTCAACTTGTTATGAAAAGTGGAAAGTACGTGCTGGGGTACAAGCAGACGCTGAAGATGATCAGACAGGGCAAAGGGAAATTGGTCATCCTTGCCAACAACTGCCCAGCCTTGAGGAAATCTGAAATAGAATACTATGCTATGTTGGCAAAAACTGGTGTCCATCACTACAGTGGCAATAATATTGAACTGGGTACAGCATGTGGAAAATACTACAGAGTATGCACACTGGCTATCATTGATCCAGGTGATTCTAATATCATTAGAAGCATGCCAGAACAAACTGGAGAAAAGTAAAGAGTGCACAGTTTTTCTTTAATAAAACTTTCCCTTGTATGCATTTTGGTTCTTTATATCTTTTTGTTTCCTTAACACTTCTCCTGAAGGTGGGATTTGCTAGGAGAAGGCAATTGTATGTTGTAGCAAGGCTTCCTTTTTCATGCTATTTTTATAGAGATTGCACTGAAAAGCTGTTAGCCAAAATGTGAGAGACCAGAATGTGTTTTAGACAGGGTATTTCCTGATTTGGGCATCTTTACTTACACATAATGAGCAATTTCAGTGATGGGACCTAAGTCTAAACTTGTATGTACCATGAAGAATGTAACTTCAGCTCAAGGCTAGCACTCTACCACTTGAGCCACAGCGCCACTTCCGGCTTTTTTCTTTTTGCTTATGTAGTGCTGAGGAATCGAACCTAGGGCCTCATGCATGCAAGGCAAGCGCTCTACCACTGAGCCATCTTCCCAGCCCTATAACATTTTTTTAAAAATAAAAAATTTGCCAGGCAGTGGTGGCTCACACCTGTAATTCTAGCTACTCAGGAAGCTGAGATCTAAGGATTGGGTTTTGAAGCCAGTCTTGGCTGGAAAGTTCATGAGACATATCCAATTAACAAGCAAAAAGCCCAAAGTGGAGGTGTGGCTCAAGTGGTAGCCATCAATGAAACAAGAGCACAGTATTTAGACCAAAAAATTTAATCGTGTTTTTGTGTATAATAGTGTTATCTGTGGGGCTATTGTACCAATTTGAGATAAAGTGACAACATTGCTTTTGTGAAAATTATGTAATATGAATGTTTTATTTTGAATCAGCTATGATGGTCCTCTTCCTTTCTTTCCCTCCCATACACTGGAGATTTATGAAGGCTTATGGTCTCCCTGAAAAAGGGTTGAGGTATGGAGTAAACCAGGGCCTAACCTGTACTCTGACTTATGACTAGTTTAATAAAAGTGCAAACTAAAAAAAAAAAAAAAAGCAAGAAATGACATACATCATTTTTGCTGAGGGATGAGTAAAATTCATGTATATATATGTATATGCCACACATGCGACATATATATATATACATAAAATATACATATATGTAAGCAGACTTAGAAAATGTGTCATACATATGTATATACATCTATACATATCTATACATGTATGGGTATGTATATGTATTACACATATATGTATATATATGTGTATGTATGCCATATTTTCTGAGTCTACCCATCTATTTTAGGGCATCTGAGCTATTTCCATAATTTGACCATGGTGAACATGGATGTGCAGGTGTCTTTACTATATCCTAACTTGTCATCTTGGATAAATGCCCAGGAACAGCATTTCTGGATCGTAGCTTAGTTACAGGTTTACTTTTTAAAGGCCTCTTCTCCATACTGTCTTCCATAGTGGTTGCACTAGTTTGCATTCTCACCTACAGTGTAACAGGGTTTGAGAAAGGCTTTCTTTATTCTAACTGCACTTCTATTTGCTATTGGTGATGTCAACTCATACAGTTCTGTCATTTGCATTATAGAAAAATCTAGAAGAATCTAGAAGAAATACCTAATGCCTGAAAGTCTCAGCTTTTGTATGAATACCTATTAGTTGTGACAATGTTGTAAGTACTTTTCATCTATTCATTCATTTGGACAAAAATTGTGTGAAGTAGACACTATCATTATTTTCAGTTTGCAACTGAAACTGGAAGAAACTAAATATAACAAATTAAAAGAATTAAAAAATGATGGTGGTGAATAGTCACAGCATCTCAACTTGAAATGATATATGTTTATGGTTTTTGAATGAATGTGCGTGAAGCTGTATTTCTATATTCCTGTAATATTTAATCTCTTACAAAATAATGTAATGACCTTTCTTTCTTTCTTTCTTTCTTTCTTTCTTTCTTTCTTTCTTTCTTTCTTTCTTTCTTTCTTTCTTTCTTCCTTTCTTTCTTTCTTTCTTTCTTTCTTTCTTTCTTTCTTTCTTTCTTTCTTTCTTTCTTTCTTCCTTTCTTTCTTTCTTTCTTTCTTACAGGTGTGAGCCACCAGCACCTGGCTTCTCTCTCCAGTTCTATGATTCTTATATTACTGTATATTAATTATGCAAAGTAATGGGCTTCATTGTAACATTTCACCTACGTTTGCAACATACCTTAATCATATTCCTCCATTACCCTCTCATCCTCTCCCATTTGTTTTCTACATTGCTTTAAAAATATTTTTATTATCTTGAAGTAGTTGTATGAAGGAATTGCTATTCACCAAAGCAGTTTAAGAATACAGTGGGTCTTGATCAATGTCCCTTTCCACATTCTCACCCACCCTCCCAACCCCACCTTTCCCTCACTTTTCTTTTTTTTAAATTACTTTTAAATGTCCTATGGATTTCTTTAAATTCTATATAGAAAAACAAACAGGGTGCTTGTCTTTATGAGTCAGGCTTATTTCACTTAAAGATTAACAATGCAGGGCTGGGAAGGTGGCTCAGTGGTAGAGCGCTTGCCTTGCATGCCTGAGGCCCTGAGTTCAAGTCCTCAGCACCACATAAGCAAAAAGAAAAAAGCCGGAAGTGGCGCTGTGGCTCAAGTGGTAGAGCACTAGCCTTGAGCTGAAGAGCTGAGGGACAGCGCCCAGGCCCAGAGTTCAGGCCCATGACCTGACCCAAAAATAAATAAATAAATAATTAATTTAAAAAAAAGATTAACAATGCCATCCATTTTTCCTGCAAATGACATAACATGCCATCATTTTCTTTAGCTGTTTATTTGCTGATGGATGCCTAGGCTGATTCTATAGCTTGGGTCTTTCCTTCCCTCCCTCCCTCCCTCCCTTCCTTCTTTCCTTCTCTCTCCCTTTATCTCCTTTTCTTTTTTGTGTGTATGTAGTCTATTTTTTGTCCTATATGTTTTTTTTTTCTTTTTTTCATTTTTTTAAATTTAATTTAATTTTATTTGTGAACATACTGTACAGAGGGGTTACAATTACATGGGCAGGATAATGCGTACATTTCTTACCAAGCATTGCAGCCTCCTCCTTTGTTTACCCTTCACATCCCTTCCCAGCCTCCTCCCTCCCCCCCAATCCCAATCCTTCTCCTTCCCCCCCTTCCCCCCCCCCCCCCGCACCGACGTTGTAAAGCTCGTTTTGGACATGACAACTTGTACTTCTCATTGTTGCAACAGGTTCCTATATGTTTTTTCTTTTCTCTGGAGGTTTTTTTTTTCTTTTCCTGAGGAGTAAAAAGAAAAATGTGTAAACACTTCCATTCTAAGAGTTCTCAATATTCAACTCAAATCAGTCGTTATTCATGTCAACACACTTGAATAGCTTGCTTGAACAGCTTCCTTGACAACAATTCTTTCTGTGTTTCTTTAAGAAAATAAATGCAAAGACTCAATTATTAAATATTCAAATTAAAGTTAGCTGGCTAAATGTCAGAACTGACACTTGACTTTAATATTTACAAAGAACCTATAATAGCAGGATTTTACCAGAAAAAATACTTTCCTGTGCTTCATTTTTAATTTATTAGACATAGTTGTATTACAGAGAGCTTTCCATCTAAGTAAAGTAACCCAGGGAAGCAAGTGACCTGTGTGGACCCAAATAAATGAGACTGTCTCTCTCTCTCTCTCTCTCTCTCTCTCTCTCTCTCTCTCTCTCTCTCTCTCTCTACTTTGTGCTGGTACTAAGGCTTGAACTCAGGGCCTCATGCTGTCTCTGGGCTTTGTAATCTCAAGGCTGGTGCTCTACCATTTGAGCCATAGCTCTGCTTCCTGGCTGGCCCTCTTTCTAGACCTGAGTTTTCTTAGCAACAGTGGCTCACCTGAATCAAGTGACTCACCTGAATCCAGGGTAGAATCATGGACCACTCCCTACCCGCTCCTTCCGCCAGCACTGGTCTCCTTTCTTCAGACTAAATGTCTAAATGCAATGAGAAGCTAGTGAGGTCTTCTCTACTGTCCAAGAACCCACTGGTGACTTGTGAAAGAGGTTCAGTTATAACTCCAGTCACAGGTGAATCCTGTGGGCCATTGCGGCAGAGCAGCTGAGGGTGCATGGAAATCCAAGGGCAGGCAGTCTCTAGTGGCTCACACCTGTAACCCTAGCTCCTCAGGAAGCTGAGATCTAAGGATCAAGGCTCAAAGCCAGCCTGGGCAGGAAGGTCTGTGAGACTTATCTCCAGCAAGAAGCCAGCACCAGGCTGTGGTTCAACCACTAGGCTGTGGTTCAAATGTTAGCATGCCAACCTTAAGTGAAAGTTTGAAAGAACAGCATCCAGGCCGAGTTCAAGTTGTAGTACACACACACACACACACACACACACACACACACACACACACACACACGGTGCAGGGATGTCTGGATGCAGGTAAAGAGGAAGTTACTCTGAAGCTGTGGAAGTTGGGCATAGCACAGGGGAAAGGCAATCCATACAGAAAAGAAAACTTGAGGACTTTTCTCCTGGGGCTGGCTTCGAACCCTGACCCTTGGATGCCAGCCTCCTGAGTAGCTAAGGTTCTGGGTGTGGGCTGGCAGCTCCTGCTGGCTGTCTGAGGTCATTCTGCCCCAGCCCAGATGGCCCTTCATAATGGACTTGAGAAACCGTCCTGTTCTTGGTAGAAGGGATCCTGTCCTCATGCAAAAGATGACCAAAAATATGGAACATGTTTTACCAGAAAGCACTTACCATGATGATGATGAAGATAATAGTTTTCCCTAATTTTAGATCCTCTACAGTCTATTTCTAACTCGTGCTGTGAACTGACAGGAAATACATTGTTGCATGGAAAGATGCTCATTTTTAAAAAATGGATTAGTACATTAAAATTATCTAAATGATTTAGAAAGGTGAACATAATCAGAAAAGCTAAACCAGAGCACAGACACACATATATATCTATATAACTATACCTAAAATATACACTAATTATGTTACTTAAATATGTTAATAATATAATATAGAATGTGCATCAATATATAATATATAATTACATACAATATATTATAATCCATTTTATTCCAGGATCATATTCCAAAGCCAGCCCGGACAGAAAAATCTGTGAGATGTTTATCTGTAACAAACCAGCCATCAAAACTGGGTTATACTGCGATCCTCCCATCTCAGCCTCCTGAGATTACAGCTTGGATTTCAGGTGTGTCTCTGGCACTGGGCAAAAGAGGCCGGAGGATCCAAGGGGAGGCTCTGGGCCCGCAGGGTGTGTGCCGGGCCCAGAAGGCCGCTCAAAGCCAGCCAGGCAGGAATGTGTGCGAGATGCGGGTCTGCGATTAACCCCACACGAGCTCACACCCGCACACACCCGCACACGCATGCACGCCCAACCCGTCCGCATGCCCACACCTGCACAGTGCACAGTGCACACGTAGGCACACCACATGCGCACACATGCACACACACGCGCGCGCACGCCCACACCTGCAACACCCCCACGCACACGCACACACCCCCGGTTGCACGTCCCCGCACGCACGCGCCCACGCGCAGATGCGTGGTCTCCGCAGGCCAGGTTCGCGGGGGACGCCTTCATGGGGCTCCCCAACTTCCTGCGCGCAGGGCCTCCCCGGCCTCCGCGCACTTAGAGGTCTGCGGTGTAGAGGTCGTTTGCCTGCGAGCGTGAGTCTTGTTGTTGTGTGTGATTTCTTTCATTAACATGCCTCGCGGTTAAACGTGCTCTGTGTGTGTGTGGGGGGGGGGATTCTGAGACTCGAACTCTGTACTCGCGCTCTGTCCTGGCTTTTCATTCAAGCTGGCACTCGCCTACTGCGTGGAGCCGCTGCCCTGCCTCTGGCTTTCGGGCGATTAACTGGAGATCAGAGTGGCAGGGACTTTTCCTCCCGGTGTTCAGACCCTGGGGTGGTGTGAGCAGAGGCTCTGCGGCCTCCAGCCCTCGGGCTGCAAGTACTGGCCCTTCTGTTTGAGGAAGTGTCCCCGCAGCTTCTGGCCTGGGGCTTCTGTGAGGGAGCGTGGTGGACAAAGTCTGATCGGAAATAGAATGCGCTTGTGGGCACAATGGGTCTCAGAATGAGGTGATGCACGCACTTGGCAAACATAGACAGTGTATATGGCTGAGGCTTTGGCTGGAATGAACAGTTGTGCCTTCAGCCTTCTCTGCGTCTCGTTCATCAATACCCTTGCCCAGGCGGCAACTGGCGCCCCAACAGAGACCCGAGGAAGTCACAGGTAGGAGTTCTCTCTGCTGGAGACAGAAGTAGTTTCGTAAGGGGGCCTCCAAGCGCCTACCGGGAAAGGAAAGGGAGACTAGCAGGGGGTTGGGGGGGGGGCAAAACAGAGCAAAGAGAGGCAACTGTTTCTGAGGGCCCTCTTGGCCTCAGGCTGAAAGATTAGTTCCAAGGGGCTAGAAGAACCTTTGGAGGTTGTAGAGAGTAAGGTCTGCACAGGGACACCTCCCTCCCTCTTGGCTAAGTTTCCACCAGTATCTGTTACCTAGGTAACTGGCAGACCTGGAAGCAGTCACCTTCCCCTCCTGCTAGGTCACATCCTGGGCCACCTCTGGTCACACTTGCCTCCCATCAGACCTTAGGAGGGTCCCAGACCCTGAAATCACATTCAGATCCAGTGTGGCCACACCTTTCCCCCACCTGACCACACCTCTTCCTGTCCCTGGCCTAGATAAGTCCTGGCCAGGAATGGGTGCCCCCCCCACCTCTTTTTTCAGCCATGCCTCTCCACCATGCATGGTGCGGGCAGCAATCCGGTAAATCTGAATAGAGTGGTGTTCTCTTCATCAGCTACCTAATGAAACCTACCTATTGAATGTATCTTACATAGAGAATCTCTGCCCCTGGTTCCCAGAAGAGGGAACGGTGGACTTGGCCATACGGCAAAAGGTGGGTCCAGAATTAAAGAATCAGATAAAAATCAGAGGAAAACATGCTATGTCCTCTCAGACATTTTCTGGGTGGAGTATGATTCGACAGAGTCTTGATCCCAGTAACCAGACTGAAATTGTTTCTATACAATCCCTGTCTGAGGGGAAGAATAAAGAGACCATGCTCGGTGCATCAGATGAGGAAGAGAGGACGGTCAGTCAGAGTATGGGAGTGTTAGAAGCACTGAAAGTCTGTGTTAGACACTCTCTGTGAAGAAGACAAAGACCCTCCAGGGTCATGGGCCAATCCCAGCCCTGTGAGAAACTGCCTTCCCCTTTTATCATAGGGAAGGCAGTACCAGCCACTCTTAATTCAGACTCCTCCACCTATGTCTGCAGTCCAAAAGGCTACACTGACTGCTGGAGGGGGGAGGGGAAGGGGACTGGGGATTTCCAACTTTGTCCTGTCTTACAAGACTGAGGCAAACAGTAGACAGGTGTATTTGGAGGGAGATCTTCCTCCAGTCGCAGTCACCACACCGACCTGGGGCCCTTTGCCACCTGGGACAGAAGGGTTGGTGTTGAGCAGGTCCAGCTGGACCATGAAAGGACTGATTGTCTACCTGGGTGTCATTGATAATGATTACACTGGAGAGATTCAAATCATGGCTAGGCTGGAGAAAGAAAGGAACTTTGCTTGTCCCTGCCCATACTTAATTGCTTAATTGATTTTGCTTCCTTTAGTTCCTCTTTCTCTTGAGTCTCTGGCACCTAACCAGGGAAATCCAGGCTTTGGCTCCACAGATAAGGCCTTTTGGGTTCAGAGAATTGGACATGAGTGACCTGAGTTAGGACACTACATAGGAGGGAAGCTTTTTACAGGCCCAGAGCTGGTGTTTCTGTTATGTCTGGCATACACTGGCTTCCCTCCTGGCCACAAGAAGATAGCTTCACCCTGCTGCAGGGCACAGGGCTGTTCAGAGTCACTCAAAGAAGTTCTGCCAAGGAAGGTCATCTGGGTGTCTTTCAACAGTTTATTTTGCCTGATCTCCCAGTGTATCTGTGGGGCTGTGATGTGTTGTCTAAGATGGGTGCTTACATCCACAGTTCCAGCCCAGTTGTTACTCAACAATCAAGGCTGTGATGGGATGTCGGGTCTGGGTCCACAAGGGAAACAAAGGTTAGAACCTTACCAGCCTGTTGCAAACCCAAACAGACAGGGCTTGGGTTTTCCACAGGGCCACTGATAATGGCAGCTTTACAGGCAGAGCCTCTATATTAGAGTCAATGGCTGTGGAGCCTTGTACACACCAAGTTCTCCTGAGCCTTTCCACAGCCCCTCCCTTCCCGCAACCTGCGCAGGCCCAAGCCTGGGCTGTAAGTACATCTTCGCTGATATCCCCAGCCCAGGCCATGCAGTGGGCATCAGGTTCTACTGTTGGTGTTATGTATCTCATGGGTTTGGACAAATGTCTGATCCGTTCACAATTCCTTTATCATATAAAGCACTTTGGCTGCCTTATAAGTGCATATATTCTTTCTATTCATGTCTCTCTGACAAGCTGTCTCTCTCCCTGCCATGACAACTGCTGACTTTTTTGGGTTTGTTTATTTTGGTGCCAGGTCTGGGGCTTGAACTCAGAAGAGGCTGGGCGATGTCTTTGAGCTTTTTTTTTTTTCCCTTAAGGGTAGTGCTTTGCCATTTGAGCCACAGCTCCACTTCCAGCTTTGTGTGTGTGTGTGTGTGTGTGTGTGTGTGTGTGTGTGTGTGTGTGTGTGTGTGTGTGTGTGTGTGTAATTAATTGGAGATTAGAGGCTCATGGACTTTCCTGCCTGGGAAGCTCAATCCTTAGCTCTCACCTCCTGAGAAGCTGGGATTAGAGTACATTAGAATTTTGATGGCTTTTGCATCTACTGTGTAGTAAGAACTAAGTATATACTTATTACTGTGTAGTAAGTAAAAAGCTCATTTCCATAGTATTATTTTTGCTGATACGTGAATATGGGAACTTTTCTATTTTCTAGTGTCTTAGGCAGTTTCTTTCTTCTGTGTCCTGTAATTGATAAGTTTTTGGGTTGTTAGTGTTGTTGAGACTTTGGTGAATGAATTTCTTTTTCAGCCTTTTCACTATTGGTATATAGAGAAGCTACTGAGTTTTGTATGCTGCAACTTCACTGAATGCATTTATCAGATCTAAGAGTATCTTAGTATAGTCTTTTGGGTCTTTTAAATATAGGCTCACAATTGGGTGCTGGTGGCTCAAGCCTGTAATCCTAGTTACTTAGGAAGAGGAGTTTGGTTCAAAGTGAGCCTGGGCAGACTCTTATCTCCAATTAAACAGGAAAAAAAAAGCCACAAATGGTGCTTAGGTGATAGAGAACTAGCTTTGAGCAAAAGCAACAGTACCCAGGGCCTGAGTTCAAGCCCCAGGACTGGCCTAAAATAACTAACTAGATAAAAGATCAATCATATGCAAATTAGAATAATCTTACTGCTTTCTTTGTTACTTGTATTCATTTTAGTTCTTTTTCTTGCCTTATTTCTGCAGCTAAGAATTCAAGCACTATTTTGAATAGGAGAGGAGAGAATGGCCTACCATGTGTCATTCTGATTTGAGAGGAAATGTTTTTAGTTTGTTCTATACATAACAAGCCATCTGCTTATTATATATTTATTATGTTGAAGTTCTATTATGTTCTATTATGTTCTTAATTATGTGGAAGTTCTATTCTCAATTTTTCCAGATACTCTTTTTTAATCATGCAGGGATATTGGGTTTTGCTTAAGGCTTTTTATGCATCTATTGATATAAACATGTGATTTTTTTTTGTACCAGTCCTGGGGCTTGAACTTGGGGCCTATGTACTGTCCCTGAACTTTTATTTTGCTCAAGGTTTGTGTTCTACCACGAGTCACAGCTCCAGTTCTGGATTTTTTTTGGTAGTTAATTGAAGCTAAGAGTCTTATAGACTCCTGCTGCCTTGGAACTGTGATCTTCAGATCTCAGCCTCCTAAGTAACTAGGATTACAGATACGATCCTCAGTGCCTGGCTAACACCTAATTTTTGCCCTGGTTTGTTTACTCATTTGTGTTTGTTGAGCCTTCCTTCCCTGGAACGAATCAACTTTCTACTCATGGTGTTTTATGTTTTTTCATGCTATTTAAAGAAGAAATTATAGGCAAGAAGACCTTGGAGAAGAAAGAACAGAAAGGGCATAGAAGAGACTAACGGTAACAAAAGGATAGGAAGGAAGAAAGGCAAAGATAATGATAATTTTAATAACAAGGAAGTAGGAAGCTTTGGATAAGGTATGTAAGTACTGGTAACTAGGTTCTTACATGTCCTTCCTCTTCTACAGAAATCCCGAAAGTTAAACAACATTCTGGAAAACTTTACACAAATCATGGGGTTTATTGGAGGAGAATACATTGAGACAAAAATGGGAAAATAGCCTTTTCTTTTTATCCTTCAAGTAGTCTGTTAACACACACACACACACACACACACACACACACACACACACACACACACACACACGAAAAAATAAACTGTGGCAGCTGGCACCGTGGCTCCCTCCTGAAATCCTAGCTACTGAAGAGGCTGAGATCTGAGGATTGTGGTTCAAAGGCAGCCTGGGCAAGAAAGTCTGTGAGACTCTTACCTCCAACAAAGTACCAACAAAACAAAACAAAGAGCCACAAGTGGGACTGTGGCTCAAGTGGTAGAGCACTAGCTTTGAGCAAAAAAGTTCAGGGGTAGTACCCAATCCCTGAGTTCAAGCTCAGCACTGGCACAAAAATAAAATAGGAGATAAAACAAGGCTCTGCAGATAGATAAAGGTTAGACACATGTTAGTTATTATTTCAGAATTCACTCTTATATTGAAATAATTTCCCCTAGCACCTCTAACTTCTAACACAATTGTTTTTTGTAGTTTTGATTTCTTTGGTGGCATTGAGGATTGGGATTGAAGAGGGACTGGGTAGGCAGGCACTTTGCCTCTTGAGCTATGTTCCAGCCTGCATCAACAGTTAGTGTGTCTGTGGTATATTTTACAGCATGATATGCAGCTTGAATGCAAGAAATGTTGACAGAATTCTTCGTCTTTTTTTTTTTGTACTGGTACTGGGCCTTGAACTCAGCACCTGACCATTCGCCTTTAGCTAGCATTCTACCACTTAAGCCACAGCTTAAGTGGGCGGGGGGGTGTTAATTGGAGATCAGAGTTTCACAGATTTTCCTACCTGGGCTAGAAATCCTCAGATTTCAGACCCCTGAGTAGCTAGGATTACAGGAAAGTCAGTGCCTGACTTTCTGTGATTTCTAACTGTCCTGTTATATCTTTGACTCCTGGTGCTTTTTCTCTGTCTCCTTAGAATATGACGTTCCTTAGTTTCTCATCCAATAATTTACACAGAGGAAATATCTAACCCACCATTTTCCCCAGAAGCTCAATTTATTTCTCTAGTTAACTATTGAAACATGTTAATTGCTTCAAAAATTGGCAATTACAAATAAGAAAGCTATAAGCCAATGCCTTGGCTCAGTGTCTGGGGAGACTGATGTGTGAGGATCCTAGTTTGAAGCCAGTTTAGGCAAGTAAATCTAAGAGACTCTTATCTCCAAAGTTGTCCAGAATGTTGTTTAACTTTCAGTATTTCTGTAGAAGAGGAAGGACATGTAAGAACCTAGTTACCAGTACTTACATACCTTGTCCAAAACTTCCTTCTTCTTTGTTATTAAAATTATTGTGTGGGGGCTGGGAAGGTGGCTCAGTGGTAGAGCGCTTGCCTTGCATGCATGAGGCCCTGGGTTCGATTCCTCAGCACCACATAAGCAAAAAGAAAAAAGCCAGAAGTGGCGCTGTGGCTCAAGTGGTAGAGCGCTAGCCTTGAGCTGAAGAGCTGAGGGACAGCGCCCAGGCCCAGAGTTCAGGCCCCACGACCGGACCCCCCAAAAAATAAAATAAAATTATTGTGTAATCCTAGCTACTCAGGAGGCTGAGACCTGGGGATCGTGGTTCAATGCCATCCCGGGCAGGAAAGTCCATGAGACTCTTATCTCCAATAAACCACTAGAAAACCAGACGTGGCACTGTGGCTCAAGGGGTAGAGCGCTCGCTTGAGCTGAACAGCGCAGGGACAGCGCCCAAGTTCAGAGTTCAAGCCCCATAACCGACCAAAAAAAAAATTATTGTTACCTTAGCCTTTCTTCCTTCCCATCCTTTTTGTTACCTGTTAGTCTCTTCTATGCCTTTTCTTCTCCAGGTATTCTTGCCTATAATTTCCTCTTTAAATAGCATGAAAAAACATGACACCATGAGTAGTAAGTTGATTCATTCCAGGGAAGGAAGGCTCAACAAACACAAATGCGTAAATGGAGATGAGAGACTCTTATCTGGCACCATGACTAGCAAAAAACTGGGATAGTATAAAATGGTTAATTTTATTACACAGAGGGCAGTTTGCTTAAGAAAAAACAAGGGGTTGAGCACAGTGACTCATGCCTGTAAACCTAGATATTTAAGAGGCTGAGAGATCAGAGGATTGAAATTCAAAGCTAGCCCAGGCAGGAAAGTCCATGAGAGTTTTGTCTCCAGTTAAGCACCAAAAAGGCAAAAAACTGGGAGGGAGATATATTTAAGTGGTTGGGAGCTAACTCTGAATGAAAAACCAAAAGAAAGTATGAGACCCTGAGTTCAAACCCTAGTTCTGGGAAGAAAAAAAAAAAGACAAAGCCAATCAAGGGCATGAGGTCCTGGGTTCAAGTCCCAGTATTGGCACAAGAAATTTTGTCTCTGCTCCTCTCTCAAATTCACATTCCCTGGCTGAGCTGGAGACTCAGCCATAAAAAAAATCATAAACCTTGCTCCACTCTGATCCACAGTTCTAGTATTTCAAGGAGATTTTCAGTTATCTTTACTTACACCCAAACTCAAGATTACTTTTTCCAAAGGTTGAATTTCCACTTCAGTGCAAGAATCATATCACAGAAAGTCAGAGCATTGTTTTCAGATATTACTGAGACTTGCTGGACTGGTTTGTGTATTGTAGCTATCGGCCACAGATGCTAGATTCTGCAGCCATTTTTCATATTCCGATTGTACTGAAGAATGTGTGAACCTACCATCTTCTTGAAGCTGCTTTTGAGATGTAGATTCTCTCTCTTTCCTTCCTTCCTTCAAGTCTTTTCTTTTCCTCTCTTTCTTCCTTTTTTCCTTCCCTTCCTCCCTTCCTTCCTCTCTTGCACTTTCTTTCTTTCTTTCTTTCTTTCCTTCCTTCCTTCTTTCCTCCTTCCTTCCTTCCTTCCTTCCTTCCTTCCTTCCTTCCTTCCTTTCTTTCTTTCTTTCTTTCTTTCTTTCTTTCTTTCTTTCTTTCTTTCTTTCTTTCTTTCTTTCTTTCTTTCCTTCCTTCTTTCCTTCCTTCCTTTCCTTCTTTCTTTTCTTTTCTTCTCTTCTCTTTTCTTTTCTTTTCTTCTCTTCTATGTTAGTCTTGGGGTTTGAACTCAGGGTCTGGGCACAGTCCCACTTGAGCCACAGCTCCACTTCTGCCTTTTTGGTGCTTAACTGGAGATAAGAATCTCAAGGACACCAAGCGCAGGTGGCTCAGGTCTATAATCCTAGCTACTCAGGAGGCTGAGATCTGAGGATCACGGTTCAAAGCCAGCCCGGAAAAGTCCGTGAGACTCTTATCTCCAATAAATCACTCAGAAAACTGGAAGCGGTGATGTGGCTCAAGTGGTAGATTGCTAGCCTTGAGCTGAGCTGAAGAGCTGAGGGACAGTGCCCAGGCCCAGAGTTCAAGCCCCATGACCAACCAAAAAAAAAAAAATCGCATGGACTTTCCTGCCTGGGCTAGTTTTGAATTTCAATCCTCTGATTTCTTAGCCTCTTGAATAACTAGGATTATAAGCATGAGTCACTGGTGCCCAGCCCCTTGTTTTCTCTTAAGCAAACTGCCCTCTGTAAAATAAAATTAACCATTTTACACTATCCAGATTTTGGTTTTCATTTCATTTATTTGTAAATATATACATATATCCACCCATCCATCCATCCATAGACATATGCATGCACACACACACATATACACATACATACATACCATGATAATAGAAGAATACTATTAACACTATTAAGACAGCTATGGCTCACACCTGTAATCCTAGCTACTAAGTTCAAAGCCAGGGTAGAAAAATCCATGAGATTCTTATTTCTAAATAACCACCAAAAAGCCTGGAGTGGAGCTGTGACTCAAATGGTAGAGTGCTAGCCTTGACTGAAAAATCTGGGAGAGAGTGGCCCTGAGTTCAAGCCCAGTACCAGCACACACACAAGACTACATCTGTAATAACGTATACATAATTACATCTGCATTAATATATACAGAGATACAACAAACTTCCTTACTGTATAACTGATATAAGGTAATAAAAATTAATATAAAATTAAGATAAGAATATATTGCCAGATGCCTGTGGCTCACGCCTGTAATCCTAGCTACTCAGGAGGCTGAGATCTGAGGATCATGAGTCGAAGCCAGACAGAGCAGGAATGTCTGTGAGACTCTGATCTCCAATGAAACACCAAAAAACCAGAAGTGGAGCTGTGGCTTAAGTGGTAGAGTGCTAGCATTGAGCATAAAAGCTTAGGGATAGCACTCAGGACCTGAGTTCAAGCCCCAGGACAGTCACAAACAAAAATGAGAGAAGAATATATTGATTATTACAGTTTTGATATAGCTATTTTCTTTCCCTCATTCACCCACCTTCACCTCCAGAGGTCTCCCTTAGCTAAAGCACTGAACTGTGAAACATCTCTCTTCCCAAATCCTCCCCTCCCCTCAGTCCCTTGTCCTTTCCATTTCTCCTCCCCTCTCTCTGCCTCTGTCAGTCTCTCTCCCTGTCTCTCTCCCTCTCCTCCCCACAGTTCCCCACAGCAAATGAATTCCAATGGGCATAGCCCATCCTTTTGTTTTGCCTCTGTATTCTGAGATGCCACCCTAATTCTTCTGAAGGGGCACCCTTTACCCCTGTCCCTTTCCTCATGGATTCTGATTCATACACAACTCAATCTTGCCACCAAGGGGCTTTTTTGGTTGTTTGGTGTTTTGTGCTTTGGGGGGGGGGATGAGTTATCCTGGTGAAGATCCTTCGGGACAGGCGCTGGCAGGTCTGGGGTTCGCTCTCTTCTCATCCCCGTCTAGACGCCACAGGGTCTGGCACTGCTGCAGCCTCATTTGTGGCTTGTGGCCCTGTGCCTTTCCATGCCTCACTGAACATACGTTATATTCCCTCTGTTGTATTCCCTCTCTACTTATTCCTTTTTAGTTTTGCTTGCTTGCTTTTGGAGGAGTTGGAGACAGCAGAGAAGAATAAAAATATCTTCTACTTCCCTTCCTTTATCTTCTTCCAATTTTATTTTTAAGAGTAGGGTTCTACCATTTGAACCATAGTGCCATTTTTGGTTTTCTGGTGGTTATTTGGAGATAAGAGTCTCATGGACTTTCCTGCCCTGGCTGGCTTTGAACTGTGATCATTAGATCTCAGTAACTAGGATTACAAGTGAGAGCCACTTGTGCCTGGCCCAGATGGCCATTTCTAAAATGATCCTGTTTTGTAGCCTTGGCCTGCTTGTTGTGGTCAAATCATATTTTCCCTTCTATGGGGTTATACTTCTAAAACACAGAGCTCGACATTAAGAGGTACATAGTAGGAATTTTGCCTTCCAACTGTTCTTATTTTTGGGGGGGACCAGTACTACAGCTTGAATACAGAGCCTCAGGGCTGTTCCTTAGTTTTTTCACTAAAGGCCAGCACTCTTCTACTTGAGCCATGTCTCCACTTCCAGCTCTAATTGGTTAATGGGAGATAAGAATCACACAGACTTTTCTGCCTTGGCTGGCTGTATACTGTGATCCTCAGATCTCAGCCTCCTGAGTAGCTAGGATTATAGGCGTGAGCCACCAGTGTCTAGTGTGCAACTGTGTTCTTAAAAACATTCAGATCAACCACAACAGTTTCTGATAATGGCTTGTTTTTTTGTGTGATATGATGAAGGTCACACATTTATTCCTACAAAAAGAGATAATATTTTACGTTGTCAAAATTAAACAAGAGCCAGGTGCCGGTGGTACCAGGAAGCTAAGATCTAAGGATTGAGGTTCAAAACCAGCCTGGGAAAGACAAATTCAAGAAACTCTTATTTCCAAAGAACTACTCTCAAGCTGTAAGTGGAGGCATGCTCAAGTGTTACAGTGCCAGCCTTGTGCAAAAAAAGCAAAAACACTAGGCCCTTATTGCCTTTTAAAAATACATCCAATTGCAAAATAAGCATAAAAACCAAATTACATTACCCAGACAAACATTTAACCCTCTTTTTAAAGCTTCTTCAATTTTAATACATCCAAGGGGCAGTTCTAGCAATATCAATCCCATCATCACATCGCTTACTTTACCACTAGGTTTCCATTGTCCATCTGCAAGGAAAAGAGACAGGACAAAGGACACTCGGCCTTTCCGATAGAATGGACTATACCCATCCGACTCTTTAGGGATAGGTGATCTGCCTTTGTGCCAGTTTGCCTCTTCCACCATGTGTAACTCCCCCACTAGGACCTGTCCCACTGTGCATGGACTCACTGAGCTGCGCTTTTGCCTGTTCACCCTTCGCACCCAAAGATAGGTATTCAATTGGTTCATCCTGTTTTTCTCAATTTTTTTTTTTTTTGGTTCCTGACTGAAATAGCCAAGCAGTTTTAGACAGAGAGAACAGGTGAAATCCTTAGTAGTGGTAAGCAAATCTTTACATTTAAAATTTTTAAATACTTATCCTCAAAATTCTTAATATATCTACTTTTATCAAGATCTGAGGATCATGGGTATTTTTCCCCTTTTGTTTACCCCCTGTTGTCACTGTTTTTGATTTCAGTACCCTTGGTATTATATATACATTTATCTGATCTGGGGAAGGGAAGGGGAATCACAAAGGACAAAGGTGAGACAAAGGAAAAAGGATGAAGCTGTATAACAGTGATACTCACTCGACACTATTTTGGAAATGAACTGTACAACTTGGGGGGGAGGGGAGTGTGGGGAAAAGTGGATGAAAATGAAGGAGGGGGTAACAATGTTCCACAAGAAATGTATTCATTTCCTTACATATGTAACTGTAACCCCTCTCTACATCGTCTTTACAATAAAAAGAAAAAAAAAGATACATCATACTCAGAAACTGACATAATGAATTAAAACCCCTTTGTACAACTACTTAAAGATAATTTAAACAAAATTAAAAATTACTAGTAAGGGGTACCTAGTGGTGGTTTGTAAAAATGTACTAAGTCGATTTCAACTTTAATAGCGCTCATTATACCAGCGTCTTGTCATCAAATATAATCTTCAGGATAACCTAAACAAGTAATGAGCCAACAACATTAGTCAGCACTGGATATCTCCTATGACAAACAACTTGAAAATTCCTTTTTGGTCACGAGGCTTGAACTCTGGGCCTGGGCTCTGTCTCTCAGCTCTTCAGCTCAAGGCGAGCACTCTACCACTTGAGCCACAGTGCCACTTCCAGTTTTCTGGTGGTTTATTGGAGATAAGAGTCTCACGGACTTTCCTGCTCAGGCTGGCTTTGAACCATGATCATCAGATCTCAGCCTCCTAGGATTACAGGCGAGAGCCGCTGGCACTGGGCTGAAAATTCCTTTTTAAAAAACAACAACAATTCCAGTATGGGACTTTAACTCAGGGCCTGCTGCTCTCCCTTGGCTTTTTCACTCAAAGCTGGCACTCTATCACTTGAGCCACACTTCTACTCCGAGCTTTTTTTTCTGGCTAATTGAAGATAAGAGCCTCACGGACTTTTCTTCCCAGGCTGGCTTTAAAACACAATCCTCAGATCTCAGCCTTCTGAGTAGCTAGGATTGCAGGCATGAGACATCAGTGCCCAGAGAGAAGAGGTATTCCTTGCACAATCCCAAACTTATATTTTAATATGGGCACACAACTTCTTTGCATAATCATCTACTTTTTAGTAAATATGTGGCTTGCCTCAAATGTACCATATAGTATTTATTGAGTAAATTTAGAGAAATGTTTCCTCATTTATTAGGATAGCAAAGCGTCTATTACGTCTCTCTGATGGCTCATTAACTCACTCATTCCTTCTTTCTTTATTTTTTTTTTTGCCCATGCATTTAAGATGACAACTTATATGTATGTAAATAAACTAGAATGTTATATACTCAGGTATTTACTTTTCCTCTCATTTTTCTTTAATGGATTTGAATTTGATATGTGCTTTGGGTGATTACTGTGCTAGGTAAAGCTGATATTTACTTGATATACCATATGATATATTCTGGCTCAGGGCTTGAACTTAGTGTCTCATGTTCTTGCTTATCTTCTTCACTCAAGTGTGGTGCTCTACCACTCAAGCTTCGTATCCACTTTTGCTAGTTAATTGGAGATCAAAGCCTTTCTGATTTGTCTGCTAGCTTTGAGTCTCAGTCTTCAGATCTCAGCCTCCTAAATAACTAGGATTCCAGGCGTGAGCTACCAGCTCCTGGCTGGTATTGTAAATTGATGCTGTATTGATATCTAATAGTAAACGTACTTTGCTCTTCCAGAATGGATAGCAGGAATCAATAAACTTTGCCTGAGAGAATGTAATAGTATAATGTTGCCAAATTGGACTGGGCATTTACATTTGGATCCCAAAAGATCAATATTATTCAAGTTTTGTCACAATTTAAAAGGCTCTTAAATAAACTTTTAAAAGTCCTTCTAAAAGTCCTGCCAGTTTCCCTTTTCTTTTTTTGTGCCATCCTGGGGCTTGAGCTCAGGGTCTGGGTGGTGGTCCTGAGCTTTTGTGCTCAAGGCTAGTGCTCTATTGCTTGAGCCACAGTTCCACTTCTGGCTTTTGGTGTTTTATTGGAGATAACAGACTTTCCTGCCCAGGCTGGCTTTGAACTCTCAGCTCTCAGCCTTCTGAGTAGCTAGTGTTACAGTCATGGATCAACAGTGCTCAGCAAAATTATGTTTAATATAGTAGGTTCAGTATTTAGAGAAGTAGAGATATGTGCATTTCCAGTATTTCTCTATTGCTCAGTGTTATAATGCAAGTTTCCAGAACAGAATGATGGCTACCTCATGGTCGGTGTTAGATGGTTACTGTTGTTAGATGCACAAACGTTTGGTTTTGCACATCAATATTCACATATATAAATTGTGTGATTTTATGTATGTGTACTGATCCGTAAATTCACTCATCCAAGTATTCCAGTAAATGAGTCAAATACGACTTGACATCATGGATTCTCTTCTCTTTGACTTTTTGTTTTTCCTGGAGTTTTGATTTGTCTCTAGGAGGATGAATGTAGCATCTCCTCCTTCCATGCCTGTCTGGGAGGTGCAGGAGTCCCTGGGTGTGCCATGATGCTGTGATGGCAGAGAGTTTTCTGCCTGGATTCTACAGGGTTTGTCATAAGGGTGCTGCTGACACGGCATATTTACAGATGCTCCGAATGACTGTATCACAATAAGACCTGAAGGTGGGTCAGAAAATGGTTGGTTTAAGTGTTCAAAAGCATTACAGGAATCTACCTTTATTCAAAGAGAATTCCTTCTAAGACAACCCTACTGCTGTGGCTGATTGAAAGTCCAGATATTACCAATCAAACCTGGCATGGATTTTTTTCAAATACTTGTAATGTATATATAAATACGTGTATTTATATATAACATATGAATTTATTCTGGTTCAACATACAATGTATATGCTATATGATAATTAGCATATACATGATAATATATAATATGATTATAGATGATATAGATGATGTATATCATATATTAGATGATATATGTCATCTATGTCATCTATATTAAATATCAATATATGATATATAGATATCTATAACATACATATCATACATGTATATGTACATATCACACACATGTGATATATATTGTGTGTGCATATATGTGACATATATGATATATCATACACATATACACGCATACATATCACATATATTAGATATATATTTCATACAAATGATATATTTTATATATATGCTAGAGCTTAATCCATATGTAAGTATAGTGAAAGACATGATAGTATCTAATAATGAAATAGGATTATTGAGCAGCACCCTTCACAATTCTGTATTCTACACTATAATACACTGAATATGCTCTTACCCTCTTCTCTTGAAATATTGACTTGTGCAGGGCACTGGTGGCTCACTCCTGTAATCCTAGCTACTTAGGAGAGTGAGATTTGAGATTGTAGTTCCAAGTCAATCCAGGCAGACAAATCTGAGAGACTCTGATCTCCAATTTATCAGAAAAAATCAGAAGTGGAGGTGTGGCTCAAGAGGCAAAGCACCAGCCTTGAACTAAAAAGCTGAGCAAGTTTATGAAGCCCTTCGTTCAAGCCCCATAGTGGCAAGGGAAACTTTGGGCTGTCTTGGATTCCCTCCTCTGTGTGAAGATGTAACTGCATGGAATGGGACCTGTAACTCGGGCACTGTGCCATGGCTGTGATTCACCTGTGATCACATTCACGGGACAGGCCCCACGTGTGGCTGCACGCCATGAACTGACCACGTGGAGTTGAAAGGTTTTGATAGTGGAAAATTCTTGTCAAATTTTTTTTGGAAAGAAATTGTAATAGGAACCAAATTGTTGCTGTAAGGTTGTATCCTTTTGAGGAACAGTCTGGTATTTGTGTTCTATAAATTAGACCATTATGGTTGTGTAAATCTTGTGTGTGTGTGTGTGTGTGTGTGTGTGTGTGTGTGTGTGTGTGTGTGTGTGTACCAGTACCAGGACTTGAGCTCAAGGGCTTGGTGGGCTTTTTCACTCAAGGCTGTTGCTTTACCACTCCAATTCTGGCTTTTAGTTGGTTAATTGGAAACAAGAATCTAACAGCTTTGGCCACCCGATCTGGCTTTGAACTGTGGGGAACTTAATTTCTATTTAGCCCATTTTCACATTTAAGAGTTCTTGTTTTTGTTTTCTGATGAGCGAACACAACAAATAAGATTGTCTTTTCACTGTTAAAAAAAAAGCCTTTGAGCAGGAAAATGATAGCTCACATTTATAATCCTTGTTATTTACGAGGCTGAGATTTGAAGGTCACAGTTTGGATCCAACCCTGGTAGACAAGTCTACGAGGTTCTTATCTCCGATTAAGCAGCAAAAAGCCAGAAGTGGAACTGTGGTTCAAATGGTAGAACACCAGGGAGGGAGGGAATGAGGGCCTGAGTTAAAGTCCCAGTACCCTCCTGCACAAAATTCTCTGAAGAACACTGAAACATTTCAAGACAAAGAGAAGTTTCCAAAATGAGATTTATGAAAACTGTAGTTGGACAATTAATTGATATGTGGGTAAAAGTTGGAAAAATTAAACATCAACCTGTGGACACTCGTGCTTTCAACCTTTAAATGGATTTTCACACAGTGTTTCCTTCATCAATCAGATTCTCCTGCTGGAAGTTCAGGGTTCTTTCTTCAATTTCTCAAGAGTGCATCACTTTGAATCTTTAGGTTCTGGTTTCTCTATTGTAAGACAAGAGCTTAGAAAAAGAAAAAAATAGTCTGATGAATACCAGAGGTTTTTCTTACAATTTCTTATCATTTACTATTGTGATTAGCATAATATACATGTCTATAAATATGTATGTTCAGGTGTGTGTATCTGTACACATGTGTGTACACATGTCTTCACATGTTATATGTGTACATGTGTATATTACACACTTGCATATGTATGCACATATGTGTGTTTGTGTATGTTTATGTAAATATGCACAAAACACCCAGTCAGAATCCTCTTACACTTAATTTGATCTACAAATGCAAGAGAGCAGAGTAACTTAGGTCATGAGAACAAGATGAAAGCCAATGCTACAGTAATGGAGATCTTTATCAGACAGGCTTTTGACCGTTCATCTGTTGAGAAGGAACATTCCCATCTACCCAGAATGCTGGGCACCCTGCTAAAACTATTGGCAAGTGGTTTCAAAATGGTTATTTTTCCATAATTATTGGAACTAGTTGGTTTCAGTAATTATATCCATCACATGTCATTCTCAAAAAAAAAAAAGCATGGTGTGGAGATTAAATTCAAGACATCCTTCTACAAGTGAGAATGTCTTTCTTCTTTCATAAGCAAACAGAGAGGAGATGGCTTATCTCAAAAAGTCCTGCATACTCTGGGGCTGACATCTGCTTAAAGGATTGGATAAAAGAGCTTTGCTTACCTTTTGGATCCCTCAGATAGCTTTTCTCCCCCCACCCTCTTCTCTCTCTTTTAGGCCATTGCTGGGTCTTGAACCAGGGCCTAGGCATTGTACCTTAGCTTTTTTCTTTCTTCCTTTCTTTCTTTGGTCGGTCATGGGCCTGAACTCTGGGCCTGGGCGCTGTCCCTCAGCTCTTCAGCTCAAGGCTAGCGCTCTACCACTTGAGCCACAGCGCCACTTCTGGCTTTTTCTGCTTATGTGGTGCTGAGGAATTGAACCCAGGACCTCATGCATGCAAGGGCAAGCACTCTACCACTGAGCCACCATCCCAGCCCTACGTTAGCTTTTTCATTCCCAGCTGGTATTCTACCACTTGAGTCATAGATCCACTTCTGGCTTTTTGCTGGTTGGTTGGAAGTAAGAGGCTCGTGACTTTCTTGCCTAGGTTGGCTTTGAATTATAATTGAGGGTTATAGGCATGAGCTTGTAGATTTGTTCTCAAATCTACTTCTAAAATGAAATTCATATGGAGCATTGATTTAGCTACTCAACCCACTAACTATATGTATGTATATATCTGAAACCGCCCCCCCCCCCATTTGTCAGTGCTCAGAAGGAAGGAAAAGTAACCTCCATATTTTCTCATCATCTGGAAGTGGTGCTGTAGCTCAAGTGGTAGAGTGCTTACCTTGAGCTGAAGAGCTGAGAGACAGCGCCCTGGCCCAGAGTTCAAGCCCCACAACTGACAAAAATAAAACAAAAACATATTTTCTCATCATCAATTACCAAAGGAAAGTTATGGAAATAGCCCAGATGTCCTACAGTAGATGAGTGGATCCAAAAAATGTGGTATCTATACACAATTAGAAAGAATAACATTATGTCATTTGCAGGCAAATAGATGGAACTACAACAAATTGCATTAGGTGAGGTAAGCCAAGCTCAGAGAGACAAACAGCCCATGTTTTCTTTCATATGTGGAAGCTAGATCTAAAATACATGGGGAGGGGCTGGGAAGGTGGCTCAGTGGTAGAGTGCTTGCCTTGCATGCATGAAACCCTGGGTTTGATTCCTCAGCACCACATAAGCAGAAAAAAAAAAAAACGGAAGTGGAGCTGTGGCTCAAGTGGTAGAGTGCTAGCCTTGAGCTGAAGAGCTGAGGGACAGCACTCAGGCCCAGAGTTCAGGCCCACGACCACCACCAACAACAAAATACATGGGGACATGGTAAATTATACAGGACTCCAGGCACTCACACACAGCTCCTCTTAGGGGAGGAGCACAAAGACACAATGCCTATGTGCATCTGACCATCCAAAATAGTGTTTACCAAGATGAACTCCAGGAAATGGAAACAAGAGATTTTTTTCTTTGTGGCTGTTTTTGTTTTCTTTTCTTTTTGTCTTGTTTATTTATCTTTCTTTGGGAGGGTAAGAAGGGACACAGAAAGGGAGGGACAAAAGGTGCACAAATGAGGCAGTGGAACTCACTAGACACTGTTGAAAATGAACTCTACAACTTGTGGGTGTGGATGGGAGAGAGTGAGGGAAGGGGTGAACCTGTCTAAAAAGAAATGTACTCATTACCTGACTTACATAACTGTCACCCCTCTGTACATCACCTTTATAATAACAATAAAAACTTTAAAAAAGACACCTATTAATAGTTACTGTGTGAACAAATCCCTATATGGAATACTAGCTCATCCCTTGTATTTCTCTGATTTGTCACTGATGCCAGGAATTCAACAACTGTGATACATTTTAAGCATTGTAGAATTTTCCATAAAGACAAATAGTGCAATGGTTAATCAGCAGTATAGTTAGTGTGAATTAATTTGCACATATATGTATATCTACGTACAATTATGAGAATGCAAGGCTTTGGGTAGTGTGTAAGAAAGAGATCCAGGACGCAGAGGAAGTGCAGAGGTGGGCCTTTAGCTCCCCTTCCTCTAAGTCTTGCTAGTTATACATTCATGAAGGAAGTCTTTGAAGAAAATGTATGTGTGTGCATATGTGTGTGTGTTAATAGTAGGGCTTGAAATTGGCATCATGTTCTTGTGTAGCTTCTTTGTTCAAGGCTGGTTCTCTACCATCCCAGCCACACTCCCACTTTCTGCTTTTTTTCCTGGTTAATTGGAGGTAAGAGTCCCTTGGATTTGTCTTCCTGGGATGGCTTAGAACCTGGATTCTCCTTAGGAGCTATGATTACAGGGGTGAGCCACTGGCACCTGGTAAAAAATGCTTTTAATCTTTTTTTGTTTGTTTGTTTAAATTTCAAATTCCAAAATGAAATTGCTCAAATTTAAGGCCTTCCTGGAACATGGTAAGCATTGGCAAGTGGATTTTCCTGAACCCTTTGCAAACTGGCCAGATTGTTCATTGAGAGGCAGCTCGATTTGTCTTCACCACATTTAAACATTTGTCATTCTTCCGTCCATCTGTGGCAGGATCCTGTTGTTATGGCTACCTTGACAATTAAGTCTACTTGAGGCTTTCTCATTGAAGCTTCAAATTGTGACATCTGGTCTTCATCATGGAAAACCGGTCATTTTCCTGAAAGGCTAATAATGGCCAATTCCTTCCCCAACTGAAAATCAATACGCTTCTAACCTCATGTGGCCCAGATTGGAAGAATAACATACATGGTTTCATTCAGAAATGTTCCACCTTGCTTTAATTCTTGGAAAAAGAGAGTTAATTCTATCTTTTACTTTCCAGATGGTTCTGTCTTCAACCAGCATCCCAACAGTGCTTGAGACGATTGGGTGGTCCAGAAATGTCCCAGAGCCTGGTCAGGGTCCTGCCTTGCTCTGCAGATGACACCTCAGATGCTCATGTACTGATCACCTCCAGGCCTCTTCTGAGCTGGCCATCTAGAGATGACTGCTCACCAAGTTGAGGTTTCTCTGATGAGTTAATAGAACCTTTCTCAGTGCTCATTTGTCTTCTTGTCAAACACCTGCAAGTTCTCCAGCACTTCATGGACAGGAAATCACATGCTTTCTTTATTGCTATGTGCTATGCTTGAATTATAACTTGTAAAACTTCTTTAGGAAGGGATATCTTGTGTGTGTGTGTGTGTGTGTGTGTGTGTGTGTGTGTGTGTGTGTGTGTGTGTGTGTGTGTGTGAATGAGTGTGCTGGGTACTTGGGGTTGAACCCAGGACCTCACATTCCTGTTTGGATTTGTCACTCAAAGTAGACCACTTGAGCCACACTTCTACTTCTAGCTTTTGGCTGGTTAATTGGACCTAAGAGTCTCATGGATTTTCTGCCTAGACTGGCTTTTGGACAGAGATTCTCGAATCTCAGCCTCAGGAGTAGCTAGGATTAGAGGCCTGAGGCACTGGTGCACAACTAGGAATATTTTAATAAAAAGTCAAAAGCATCAGATATGTTGAATTTGCATGAATGGTATTTCTATTGCATAAATCACTTCATAATCTTTGTGAAAAATATATGGAATAGTGTTGATTTTCCTGAAAACTAAACAATTTCCTGAAAATTAAACAATTAAGCAATAACTTTCTTTTAATAATGCAAAGTCCATGTTCAGATAAATTTTAAGTTGTGTAAGTACTGTACATCTCAGGTTATAGTTTTCCTCCTCCTCTTTCTCTTCCCTCCTCCCCTCTTTTCCTCATCTTCCTCCTGTCCCTCCTCCCCTTCTCCTCCTCCTCCTCTTCTTCCTCTTCCTCCTCCTCTTCTCCTCTTCCTCCTCCTCTTTCTCCTGCTCTTCTTTCTCCTCCTCTTTCTCCTTTTCCTCCTCCTGCTTCTGCTTCTGCTTCTTCTTCCACTTCTACTCAGCCCTTTGGCCTTGACCCCAAGGTTCCAAGATGGCAGTAACAGTTCCAAGCAATACAAATATTCATTCTACAAATATTCTTTGAAAGTCTAATTTATCCTAGGCACTCTGCTAAATTACTGGCAATATGATATGATAGTAGCTGAAACATAAAATTCTTTATCTTCACTTAATTACTATTTTAGTTAGGGAAATTCAATCACGAACAACAGAAGAATAGGAAAATCTCTTACTCTGTATTTTTGTGAAAATCTTCAAAGAAATTTGAGGTACAATCTAAATATAACGAGATGTGAAGATTATGACTATTGTGGTTTTTTTTTTTCACCAGAGAAATAGTTAGCCTTTCTTGGAATTTTGCATAAGTACAAATTTGTGTGGTTTACTGGTATTGTTGCTTGTATCTGTACTCATTTGTAATCAGTGCACATTTTTTTTTTGTCGGTCATGGGGCTTGAACTCTGGGCCTGGGCACTGTCCCTCAGCTCTTCAGCTCAAAGCGAGCGCTCTACAGCTTGAGCCACAGTGCCACTTCCAGTTTTCTGGTGGTTCATTGGAGTTAAGAGTTTCACAGCCTTTCCTGCCCAGGCTAGCTTTGAACTATGATCCTCAGATCTCAGCCTCCTCAGTAGCTATGATTACAGGTGTGAGCCACCAGTGCCTGGCTTCAGTGCACATTTTTTTTTTTATCATTCTTGTCTTGCAGGGGCTCTGAAGCTGATTCTTTCCAGTGTAGGGTGACTATCCTTGAAGATGCCACAAACACCCCTGTACAAGCCTTAGCTATCAGTTATTTTGGAATCACCACACTGGGGATTGATGTGTAGAATGCTTCCTGTGGGTTTATGGCCCATTTTTGTATCTCTTTACAATTAAAGGCCTATTCAAGACACTTAAAAAATTGAATTGAGGAAGGGGGCTCAGTGGTAGAGTGCTTGCCTTGCATGCATGAGGCCCTAGGTTCAATTCCTCAGCACCACATAAGCAGAAAACGCTGGAAGTGACGCTGTGGCTCAAGTGGTAGAGCACTAGCCTTGAGCTGAAAAGCTCAAACCCTTGTTTGTTTGTTTTTTGTCGGTTGTGGGGCTTGAACTCTGGGCCTGGGCACTGTCCCTCAGCTCTTCAGCCCAAGGCTAGCGCTCTACCACTTGAGCCCACTTCTGGTTGTGTGGTGGTTTATTGGAGATAAGAGTGTCATAGACTTCCCTGCCCTGGCTGGCTTTGAGTCACAATGCTCAGATCTCAGCCTCCTGAGTAGCTAGGATTACAGGTGTGAGCCACTGTGCCTGGCCAGCCCTTTGAGACAGTCTTGCTATATGGCCCACGCTGGTCTTGAACCTTGAGATCCTCTTGCCACTTATTCTCTTGTCTACTGAGGGCTGAGCTTAGTCGTATAAACTACCACACCACACAGCAATTGTACTAATAATTTTTTTAAAAAAAACTTTCCTTTTTAAAATTGTTATTATAAAGGTGATATACAGAGGGTCTACAGTTATATAAGTCAGGTAAAGAGTACATTTCTTTTCTTTTTTTTTTGGGTTCGGTCGTGGGACCTGACCTCTGGGCCTGGGTGCTGTCCCTCAGCTCTTCAGCTCAAGGCTAGCGCTCTACCACTTGAGCCACAGCGCCACTTCCGGCTTTTTTCTTTTTACTTATGTGGTGCTGAGGAATCGAACCCAGGGCCTCATGCATGCAAGGCAAGCACTCTACCACTGAGCCACCTTCCCAGCCCAAGAGTACATTTCTTTTTGGACAATGTCACCCCTTCCCTTCACTCTCTCACTGTTTTCCCCTCCTGTCACCACTGTGCGATCATCCTTTGATGAAGACTTTCATCTTCATGAAGCCCATACATTATGTTTAGGCCTAATAATTCTTTGCCTCCCTCAAAGTTTCAAAGATATTCTTTTATGTATATTCTAGAAGCTCTAAAGCTTTATTTTATAGCCTTGGCTTTATAGAGAATAATGTATGTACATTCAGACTTGCTACATTACTTCTGATGAATTTGCACAACTGTCTAACTGCTACCAAATTCACAGTGGAGAGTAGTTCCATTTTTCAGAAGTTCCTCAACATCCCTTTGAGATCTGCCCCTCCCCCCCTACCAATTCCCCAAACTACTGGTTCTTTCCCTCAAGGTCATACAAATGTGTTGTACGTAGCTTTTAGCTCAGATTTATTTCACAAAGCATAATGAATGTAGACATCACCCATCCATAGTCTATTTCCTTTTATTATGGGATGTTGGTCCGTTGTTTGACAAAGTTTCTTGATCCATTCATTACTTGAAGGACATTTTGATTATTTTTAACTCTCAGGGACTGTGAATAAAACTGGAAACATATTTAAGCAAGATTTAGTGTGAACTTAAGTTTTGATTTTACTTAGGAGTTAGGTTGCTTGGTGATATATGGTAAGTGGAAATTTACCTTTTTATTATTTTATTTTATCCTATTTTAAGTAGTCATACAAAAGAGCTTCAATTCAACATGTCAGTTTGTAAGTATGATACATCTTTTGTTTTATTTTAGTTTTTGTTATCTTTAGTTGTACAAAGAATTACAATTCAACATGTCAGTTTGTGAGTACAAGAAATCTGGACAAATTTACCTTTTTTTAGAAAGTGTGAAGGAACCGGAGGTATGGATCAAGTGGTGGAGCACCAGCCTTGAGTAAAAAAGCCAAGTAAGAGCATGAGGCCCTAAGATTAATCAGACCCAAAAGAAAAAAAAAAGTATGTGTCTGGAGAGACAATGAAGCCTCCTTAACTTTATACCTCCCTGAGCCATGCTGAGTGTGTTCTCACCCATGAATCAATCCCCTCTGAGAACAAAATCAGAAACAAATTGATAGACTTCTATTTGCTGGGCAACTGAGAAAATATCCACCTTAAGCAGGAAAAAAAAGCTGAAGATTTGCTCTGGGAATTGTTTTAGACAGCTGGGAAAGAACCCCAATACCTCCCCCCCTTCTCTTGTATACAGTTCCCTATGGCTTTTTTGGCTTTGAATCACCTACATATGAAAGCAGAAGACATTAGGCAAAATCAAGTCTCCCTGGCCCCTTGCTTAGCGGTTTCACGCAGGTATGTGAGAACTTCCAGGGGTATTATGCCCTGAGATAAGAGCAGAGAAGGAATGAATATTCAACACCAATCTCTGTTTTCTTTTTGGAAAGGATTTGCCAGTATATTGTGCCAATTTCTGCTTGTAACCACTGAACTTATAACTGGCCCACTTCAGGGAGTTAACCTGGCCAAGAAATCCATAGGTTTCTCTAGTCTGAATGGGAGCTCTTCATTTCCTGACTCTTCTCTGACTCATTATAATAATAGATCTAGATCTACCAATTTTTCCGGGAAGGAGCTTGACTACAGATGAAGCACCTCACCTTTCATAACTTCTGCCTGAGACAGTGAATCTGAAACTTCATCCATGTAGTCAAGAATGATGAAGAAACAAGGAAATGTGTTCCAGGTGAAGAAAAGAATAAATATACCCACAAACAACAACAACACCCCCTTCCCAAGAAACCAAACCTGGAGAAATGGAGATGTGAAGATGGGATCCAAATATTGATCACAAAGATGCTCACCAGATCAGAAGAGTAACCCAACAATATATGAGAAAGTAGACATGGTGGCTTAAGTGGTAGAGCACCAGCTTTGAGGGGAAGAAAAAGCCACACAAGTGTACAAGGACCTGAGTTCAAGCCTCAGTATCAGACACACACACAAAAGAAAGAAAAAGAAAATGAACAACAAATACTGACAAGGAATTGTAGAAAAAAGAACTCTTATAGGCTGTCTGTGGGGTTGTAAAACAATATATTCCCTATGGAAATCTACATGGAGATTCCTTTAAAAAAAAAAACCAAAAAACAAGAATAGAACTACTTGTGTGGTGCTGCTGTACCATGCTTGGCCAACTCTGAAGGAAAACAAGTTACACAAGAGAGAAACACATACATCCATGTTATTTGCAGGGCTATTAGTGATAGCCAAGTTCTGGAATCATCCCAGGTGCCCATCAATAGATGAATGGATAAAGAAAATGTAGCATTTATATATAGTGGATAGTTATTCATCCCTAACAATCAAATTACGTCATTTATGGGAAAATGAATGGAATTGGAGATCATCATGTGAAATGAAATAAGCCAAGCTCAACAAGGACAAATACTACTGCCTTGTTTCTCTGCTATGTGTACTTTAGATCTGTTTTGGAGAGGGATGGCATGAGTGAGATTGGGAATGGCTAATGAGGAGTGGATATTTTATGCTACTTATGGAAATAGTGTTAATGAAACCCTCTAAAACCTTTTTGTTTTTAAAGGTAGGGGATTAATGGTAGAGAAAACAAACCTGTCCCTAGGTGGTCTCCGTTTCCCCATTTACCTCTCCTGTCACAACACTACTCAGATTACATTTCAGTATTGCAACAAAGCTGTTTTGAGAGTAATTTGATCTTGTCTTATCCCTGCAGAAGCTTATTAATGTAAAGTTATTTACTGTGAAAGCTTTAAGTATCTAAAGAGGAAAAGTCCATGTAAATACTTGTAAAAAGCTCATAACTTTAGTTTTTTTAAGGCAGGGGAGAAGTGATAGGAGAAAGAAAGAAGAGGTGAGTTTGTTCAAAGAGCAATATACACCTGTACAGAAATACTACCATGGAGTTTTTTGTACAATTAATACTACAAAAATAAAAAATAGACTGTACTGCAAATTTAAGTAAAATGGTGTAAACAGAAATAGTATCACAGAGGAATATTATCACTACATTTTTGGTTCACTTCTAGAAAAAAAAATGGATAGAAGGGTTCAAAATCAGAATAGATCCATTAGGTGAAATAAATGTGGTTTTATTTTTGGAGCACCTGTTCTATTCCAGAGGCTGGCATTCATCTGATTTTAGCGCCATGCTGTTTTGATGATAATACCTCACATTACTGCAGGCAGAGGAGAAGCATTTGGGTATTGAGCCACTGAAAGGTGATTTAATTCATTGAGGCATTGTGTAACTGTGTCTCACACCTACCCACTCCAAATCCCAACTCAGACACAAATACACACATGAAAACATACTCAGTTGGTTCTGATATCTCCTTTTTATGGTTAGTGCTTTCATAAGTTCTGCTAATGGTGGCTTAGATCTTAGAAGGGTTAATTTTTTCATGTAGCAAGAAGTATGTGGAAGTCACTGTGGGGTCTAACAGCTTGGTATCCACAATTCTCCTGACCTAATTTTTTTTTTTTTTTTTTTTTTTTTGTCAGTCATGAGGCCTGAACTCTGGGCCTGGGCGCTGTCCCTCAGCTCTTCAGCTCAAGGTTAATGCTCTACCACTTGAGCCACAACGCCACTTCTGGCTTTTTCTGCTTATGTGGTGCTGAGCAATCGAACCCAGGGCTTCATACATGAAGCCAAGCACTCTACCACTGAACCATCTTCCCAGCCCCTTGCCCTAATTTTTATTGTTCCTCTACAGGTGCTAATTGTCTAGGCCTTAAGTTTACACCCAAGTCATAAATAGTAGTACGAACCAGGACTGTTCCTCTATCAGGGAAGCACAAGTTTCCCTGAAGTTTTCTTTCAGATTTCTCCTTTGGTTACTTGGGCCACTCTAATGATAGCTGCAAGGGAGTCCAGTGAATGAGTCAGCTGATCAGGTGCTCCAAACTCTGCAAGCAGAGATCAGTTCACAATGGGTGTGGCCTCACCAAGCCCTCACCGGATTGCTCAGAACAGCTTCTTCAGCGGGGTGGTTCTTTTACAAAGTTAGAAATTGTATTCTCAGGATTTAAACAGCTGTGGAAGAAAAACAAATCCCGAGTCTTTAAGAATCATGGTTAAAGAGCTAGCTTTAACCCTACATGTTGTAACTTAATAATCTAAGAAGCCTCATTCATACCTCTTCCTCAGTTTTTCTTCAACTACTGGCTTATGCTTGAACTTCTAGTCTTAGCATTGCTAATGATTATTTCCAGTAATCATTGTTTCTAGTTATAACAAACAGAAATTCTCTCACAATTAAACATGTTAAGAATTTTATTAATTCCTGTATGTAAGGAGTTGCAAGTAGATCTTGCAAGATTAAGGAGGAGTGCCTTTTGAAATTGTACTAAAGACACATTTCATTCTCTCATTCAGGTGCTGATGGCTTATTCTTGTAATCCTAGCTACTCAGGAAGCTGAGATCTGAGGATCAAGGTTCAAAGCTAGCCTGGAAGACAAGTCAGAGAGACTCTCATCTTCAGTTTAACAGCAAGAAACCCCCACAAAAGTGGAGGTGTGGCTCAGGTCCTTGAGCATAAAAGCCAAGGGAGAGCATGAGTACTTGAGTTCAATCTCCAGTACCAGAACAAAAAATAAAAGCCCAAAATATCTTTTAGTTTTACCATTCATCTATGTAACAACTGTCATGGTAAATTTCACATTAAAAGGTATTTAACTTTATTTGTTCAATTTTTGTATTTTTATAAAATAAATATAGAATCACTATGTAAATTAAAAGAGTAAATGGACACATGCTTTAGCTTGAAAGATTATTAGCAGGTTAATTGCAGATAAGAATCTCATGGACCTTCCTACCCTGGCTGACTTCAATCTCAGCCTCCTGAATAGCTAGAATCACAGCTGTGAGGCACAAAAGCCAGGTGAAATGGTATATTTTTAATTAAAAAATTACTTTTGATACTTTGTGTTTCACTTGCTTCTGTTGTTATATTTTAAGATATAGCATTGAAAAGAATGAAGAAAAACTATTCAGTACAATGGAGAGTCAATATTTTATACAAAAACATTTTACACAAAAACATCTGATGACCAGTCATTCATTTACAGAACTTCTGGAGAGCTGTTTTTGCTCATCTTGGTGATTTGTAATGGTAGAGGGATTTTTTTTTTTATATGTTTTTTGTTTTCATTTTATTGTAGCAACCATTCCATCTTGTAGGTTCCTCTTTCTAGGCCAGGAGAATAGATGGCTTAACAGAACGGTGGAATTTCTGCATACTATTAATAATATGTCATATTTAGTTTTCCTGGTAAGTCATTTGCTCCAGGCAAGAAGATACAGAAAATTGCCTGCCCTCTGCTGAAAATTAATTCAAAACAGATCTGCAATAAATGGCAGAGCCATTCTGCTCAAAGACCAGAGGTGACCACTGACCAGAGAACAAGGTTGTGTAATGATTTGTGTCTTGCCCAGATTCCTGTTACTCCTAAATCTAAACATGTGCCAGCATGCACAAAGGACCAGCTCAATCAAATAATTATGCACAAAATGTCCCTAGGAGACTAGAAATTTACAAATTAATATAAATGAATGGTCGTTTCTGTTTGTATTTCCCTTAGGACCTCTCTTTGCAAGGCACTGGTCGCTCATACCCATAATGCCCATAAGCCTGGCTACTCTGGAGGCTGAGATCTGAGCATCAGAGTTCCAAGCCACCCGAGGTAGACAAATCCAAGAGACTTTTTATCTCCAATTAACAGCAAAATGCCATGAGTGGAGCCATGGTTCAAGTGGTAGAACACCAGCTTTGACTGAAAAAGCTAAGCAAGCATGTAAGAGTTCAAACCTAAGTAGCAACATTAAATTTTTTTTTAAAACTGTGACACGGTGATTTTTCACTTGCAGAAGTTAGGAATTCCTTGCTTTTCAGGTGTAAACAAGTACCTTGTGTAAAAAGGCAGTAATTATTAAAGACCCTACCAAAGTCTAACCATGTTTTGGGGTTAGTGGATGCTAGAAGAATTCTACCATTAGAATTGTTAGTAGATAACTTAGAAGGTGCTGGTGTACCCTTCCGACAGAGATGTCACCAAGACGCAGGAACAAGCTGAATTTTAGACGCCTACAAAAATTTACAATGAGACGGAGTGCGGTCTGTCTCTCCCACACTCCGGCAATGAAAAAAGTCTCCCAATTATACATTTTCCAAACCATTTCTTTTCAAAATCCCACCCTAAAAATAGGAAACTAGTATGTCTTCCCGCTCTTCCTCCTGCTCCAATCTGGCGGTGCCCTCCAGGCCCAGGAGAGGGCTTCCCGCACAGTGGACTCTGATGGGCGGATCTGAAGGACATTTTCTCTGCCATCAGGACACCAACAGATTCTTTAAAATTGAATGTCTAAAATATCCTGGAACCCCTCTCAGGCCAACTCTATAGACCTTATATTTTATGATCCCAGAAAGAACCACACGGCATTGGTCTCTGCGACTGCGTTCCTGCGCTGTGGGAGAAGCTGTTTCTTCGATGGCCATGTTCAGGAGAGCTCCCCAGTGTTCCGATCCGAATGTAGGAAGTCACATTCTCCTGCTCCTGCGCTAGCCTGCGCCAGTGTCCGCGCAGCGCGCACCCTGGCCGCAGGTACGGAGCGAGGCGCAGTGCGCCGGGGCCCAGCCCAGCGCTCCGGACCCGGGGCGCCTGGGCAGCCTCGAACTGGATCCCTGGAAGACTCTGCTCCCCGCAGCCTCTGCTCCGCATGCGCCGGGCAGGCTTCGGATCTCACCGCAGGGAGCACTCCCGCTGTGCTCCTCCAAAACACCCAGAGCAGAGTGCGCGCAGGTGGCAGTTCGTCCTCTGCTTGTCGTTACCACGCCGCCATTCCCAGGATTTGTATGTAGTGTTTTATATCATGACACTCCAGGGGCTGGGAGCGTGGCTCAGTGGTAGAGTGCCTGCCTAGCATGCTTGAAGCCCTCGGTTTGATTCCTCAGCACCACATACACAGAAAAAGCCAGGAGTGGCACTGTGGCTCAAGTGGTAGAGACCTAGCCTTGAGCAAAAGAAGCTCAGGGACAGTGCCCAGGCCCAGAGTTCAAGCCCCAGGCTGGCCCTCCCCCCCCAAAATCATGACAATATAATAGCATGATAGTTTATTTAAATTTAAATTACATATGTGGATAACATATACCATATATTACTATATAATATGCTGTATAATGTATATTATGTAATGTAGTATATATTATACATAGTATTATATTATGTACTATTATATATACTATGTAAACATTATATATACACTACATTATATAATTAATATATTATTTATAGCTACAATTATATATGAATTATATAATATATAATGTATTAATTACATTGATATAATTATGTAAAACTATAATTATATTAATATAACATCTACTAGAATTAATATATAGTAATATATGATAATATAATATTTTATATCATGAACATATATTATGTCTATTATTAATATATTTTATTTTTATTTTTTTTTCCCTTGGGTCCGGTCGTGGGGCCTGAACTCTGGGCCTGGGCACTGTCCCTCAGCTCTTCAGCTCAAGGCCAGCGCTCTACCACTTGAGCCACAGCGCCACTTCTGGCTTTTTTCATTTTGCTTATGTGGTGCTGAGGAATCGGACTCAGGGCCTCAGGCATGCAAGACAAGCGCTCTACCACTGAGCCATCTTCCCAGCCCCTATTATTAATATATTAATGTTAGCATTATATGTTGTTAATATAATATATGAATACCATTATATATTAGTAATATAATAATATTATATACTATATCTTAATATGATAATAATATATAGCTAATATATTATACATTATATTACATAAGTATAGACAATAATACTGTATATAGCCTATATAGTACACTATATAATATATAAACGGATAATACTTCATAAGTATCCATAATAATTGATAGACATTAATAGTTAATAAGGCAAATTAATGCTTATTATTAATAGTCATTAATTATTAATATTGTGGTCATAATGCATATATTACATATGCTACTATCTATCATTTTAAAATATGAATGCTCTAAACACTTTATTTTTAAGTGTTGGTGGTTTGTTTATCTTGGGATGTAACATCTAGAGCTTGGATATCAAAGTGTTGCATAAAGGTGGTTTCTTTCATTTTCTTGCCCTTTTCTTGGCCATACTGGGGATTGAACTCAGGGCCTGGCACTTGCTAGGCAGAAGCTCTACAAGGCTTTCTGGTGCTTTGTCACATAGGTTCTTATTCTGTCCACAGGCAAGCCACAGACCATGAGCCTCCTCCCAAATCTGCAGCACAGCTGAGGTTACAGGCATGAACCACCAGGATCCACTTTGAAGGGAACGTATTTTTATTTTGTGTCAGAACTGGGGTTTGAACGTAGGGCCTGGGTGGGATCCCATAGCTTTTTTGCTCAAGGTTGACCCTACCACTTGAGCTACACATTCCCTTCTGGCTTTTAATGCTGGTTAATTGGAGATGCAGGAATCTCTCTGCTGAGTTTGGCATTGAACTATGATCTTGATTAAATGGCTGCTTCCTGAGCAGATAGGGTTCCAGGATCTCAGGCATAGGTCACAGGTGCTGGCCTCGAATACATTTTTAGATGGAACCATGACATGGAAAACAAAAACTAGGAGGTTGGAGAGTAGATCCTGGTGGTAAACACTCCTTGCTCGTGAAGTCAGCCCATTATTTCTTCTTTGCACTCTAAGCTTTCACTTGTCCCACTGCATCTTCTCACTACAAGTACATGTGCTCTGTTCTCTGTCTTCCTGCAACTCTATCTCTGGTATTCTGACTTCTTACTCTTGGCACACCTCTGGTTTCTGACTTAACTGTGACAATAAGGCAACACAACTTTATGATGATCTTGTCCAGACAGCATCCTGCTTTAAAAGTACACTGCATGTCTTCACATTCTATTCCTGCCTTTCTCACCCTTGCCAGGATCTGGCCCTGGCTGTGATTAGCTGTCCACACAAAGAGGACTAAGAGGCCCTCTAAGTAGCCAAGATGATGGGTGTGAGCCACCTGTAATCCCAGCTACTCAGAAGGCTGAGATCTGAGGATCACCATTCAAAGCCAGACCGGGTAGAAAAGTCCATGAGACTCTTATGTCCAGTTAATCAGCAAAAATCCAGATGTGGAGCTGTGGTTCAAGTGGTAGAGCACTAGCCTTGAGCAAAAAGCTCAGGGGACAGTGCCAAGCCTCTGAATTCAAGCTATAGGACCAGTACAAAACAGACAAGAGGATGCCCTTAAGGGAGGAGGAACTCCATTGTAGTTCTCTGAATATTTACAATACTATTTATTGACATGAACTCCAGGAAATGGAAACATGTTTTTTTTAAAAAAAACTGTTATTGTTGTTGGTGTTTGTTTTTGCTTTGTGTCTTTTTCTTTTTAGAGGTGGTTGGGAGGGGTACAGAAAGAGAGAGAGGAAGGGTGAACAAATGTAGTCATGCTTTTGAATGTACACTATGTGGAAAACGAACTGTGTAGCTTATGGTCAGGAATGGGAAGGGAAGCTGGGGAGGAGCAAAGGAAGGGGTGGCTTTGTTTCAAACAAGAAATGTACTCATTGCCTGACTTATGCAATGGACACCCTTAATAATAACAATAAGATTATATATATACGTATATATGTATATGTGTATACACACACACACACACACACACACACACACACACACACACACACACACATATGAGTGAGCCTTAGATGCCAGTTCTTAGAACTGGATTTGAAAACTGGTTCAGATACCAGACAGAAGCAGAAAAGCATGGCCTGACCCTTATCATGTAGAGACAATGCACTTTAGGGTGGCCCTAACTCTGGCATAATTGTAGCATTACAATTTTCTTTTGTGCCAGAACTAGGGTTTGAACTCAGATCCTGGGTGTTGTCCCTTAGCATTTTTGCTCCAGGCTGGTACTCTATCACCTGAGCTATAATTTCTAAGATACTACAAATACTTGCTGTTCCCTTTTCAAAAACACTTTACTGACTCCTATGCATAGTACCAGTTAGACTCAGGCAATTAGGTTCATTTATTACATACGAATTGTCAGAGTTGCCAGATGCCTGGCATGGACACTTGGCTAAAGTGACAGAATGCACTAGCTGAAATCACATTTCATCACATGTGCTCTGAGTTGCTTAAAGAAAGTAATAACTAGTTAATATTGCTTAGTAGGGTAATGTACTCCACATATGTTTTTGGTTTAAGATACGGATTTATGTTTCAACATAACCTGTTAATTTCATTCTTTTGTGTGTGTGTGTGTGTGTGTGTGTGTGTGTGTGTGTGCCGGTCTTGGGATTTGAACTTTGGGCTTGGGCACTGCTCCTGAGCTTTGTTTGCTTAAGACTAGTATTCTATCACTTGAACCACAGCTCTACTTCTGGCTTTTTCTGAGTAGTTTGTTGGAGATCAGAGTCTTGTGGACACTCCTGCCTGGACTGACTTTGAACTGAGACCCCCAGATCTCAGCCTTCTGAATAGCTAGGATTACAGGCGTGAGCCACTGACACCTGGATCATTTGCTTGATGTGTTTTTAAAAGTTCAAATAAATAGCATGCCAAGCAGGTTTGTACCTTCATCTGCCTCACTTTGAGACCATTTTCTCATCTTAGCACAACCAGTAATACCTGAAGTACATTACTAGTCATCTGTGCTTTAGACAGTCACCGGGCATCTTCAATCCACTTACTGCAAGCATTCTTAGTTGGTTAAAGAGAATACAGTCAGAGGCGCTTAAGTAATATTTAAGTGTTTATCATTATTGATTATGATTTTGCTTCAACATTTTTAATGCATTTCTTATATGACCCAGCACTATTCACTGGATAAAATCATTATTCCTTTAATCAAAAGAAACCTACAAGCTGGGTGTGGTGGCTCACACCTATTATCCTAGCTATTCAGGAAGCTGAGATCTGAGGATTGTGTTTTGAAGCTAGCCGGAGCAGGAAAATCAGCAAGACTCTTATCTCCAATGAACCACCAAAAAGCCAAATGCGGTGCTGTGGTTCCAGTGGTAGAGCGCTAGCTTTGAGCAAGAAAAGAAAAAAGAAAAGTGCCCAGGCCCAGAGCTTAAACTCCAACACCTGCACCCATTGAAAAAAAATAGTATCCTTCAAACAGAACTGTTCTTATTTTTCTTGGGACTCAAGTAGTATTTCCAAAGATGACACAGTTACAGAATGCCCAAACCACTAAGAATGCATGAATATTTCCTTTTCCTCTCTCTCTCTCTCTCTCTTTTTATTAAAGAAGCTGCGGAGTGTTCTGGATGAAATACTCCCTTGGGTGAGGTTTGTATAACTTTATTGCTTCAGCTTCTCTTCCCTTGGAAACTTCAGGATGGTTTGTGTAACCAGGATTCTCTGAACGCTTGTTCTGGAAGCAGGAACATCATTAAGTGTAGCAGTTGATCAAATTCCTATTTATCTTTTAAACCCATTAAACTTCCACAAAAATCCTGTCTCTCAAACTGAAATGTGGCTACCTTCTTTTAAAGCTACCCAGCTTTAAAAGACCATTCCCTGCCTGTGTACATTAGCCTTCTTCATCAGGGAAGATTAGAGGCTGATTATATTGTAATTAAAGCCAACACACTAGAGTCAAGTTGAAACCATTTTTATCACTTCATTCCCAGGATCTACTAGAGAAAACTATAGGCTTATGAGTAAATGATGACAAGGAAAGGACAAACAGACTTTTTGTTTTTTGGTGCTGGTAGTGGGATATGAACTCAGGACCTCATGTTCTTGATTGGCTTTTTCACCCAAGGCTGGCGCTTTACCACTTGAGTCACACCTGCACTTCCAGCTTTTTTTGCTGGTTAATTGGAAATAAGGAGTCTCATGGATTTTTCTGCTCAGGCTGGCTTTGAACTATGATCTTCCGATCTCAGCCTCCTAAATTGCTAGGATTATTATAGATTGCTTTTCTACATGTAGATTCCAAATACAATTTCATGTAAAAAGTGTTTAAAGTCACATCATCATAATAGATATGCATAGTGCATAACATGTGCCGGATATTGTTCTAGTATACACAGAAATCTTAGCGGGAATTGGGGGAGAAAAAGGGAGACAGAAAGAGACACACACACACACACACATATACACAGAAAGTGAAAGAGAGAATCCCTTATCTAGAATACTTAGACTCTATCTGTAAAAATTTTAGATTTTAGGCATACTACCTGCGTGTGGAATCTTTGCATATACATCATGTGATATTTGGGGGAAAATAATCTTACAGTTTTAAAATATTTTTATGTATGAAACTTAATTTTGAGGTATAGAATTTTTTCCTACTATGTTAGTGTTCAAAAATGTTTGAAATTGAGAACAATTAGGAATTTGGTTTCAGATTTTCTGGTTACAGATGCTCCATCTGTATACATTGATCTTGTAGAATAAGTACCATTGTTAACTGTCCTTTATGATAGAAAGTGAAGACAGAGAGGTTAAGTATCTCCTCTCCAACCACAAAGCTAAGAAAACTACTACCACAATACAATTCAGAATAACCTTAATAGGACATATAAGACTCTAATCTACTTTATGTGCCATGGTAATAAAAAAATAAACTCCAAGAGTTGGGTACCATGGCTCTTACTTGTAATTCTAGCTACTCAGGAGGCTAAGGTCTGAGGATAATGATTCAAAACAGCGATGAGTAAAAGTCCATGAGACTCATCTCCAATTAATCACCCCCCAAAATTCCAGAAGTAGAGCTGTGGTTCAAGTGGTAGAGTGCTAGCCTTCAGCAAAAAAATTTCAGGGATATCACCCAGGCCAAGTTCAAGACCCAGCATAGGCACACACACACAAAAGCACTCTGAGTCAGGCACTAGTGGCTCACTCACAGCTGTAATGCCAGCTCCTCAGGATCCTGAGATGTAAGGATTGTGGTTCAAAGCTAGCCGGGACACAAAAGTCCATGAGACTTGTGTCTCCAATTAACTAGCAAGAAGCCCAAAGTGGAGCTGTGTCTCAAGTGAGAGCACCAGCCTTGGGCGAAAAAATATAAAGGCGTGCAGGAGGAGCTGAATTCAAGTTGTACTTGTGTATGTGTGTGCATATACACGCACATTCTCTCTCCCTCTCCCTCTCCCTTTTCCTCTCGTCCTTCCTTCTTTCCTCCCTCCTCTCCCCTCTCTCCAATAGCCTATCCTCTAAGTATTCTGGATTGTACATATTTCCCAAGTTACTCAGATTCATGGTTGACCTGATTCTTCATTTCTAAAGGCAGAATGCATCGTGAAATACTCTGGACTTTCAGAACACTCTGTTTAAGTTGGGTGCCAGTGGCTCACGCCTGTGGTCCTACCTACTCAGGAGGCTGAGATCTAAGAATTGTGGTTCAAAGCCAGCCCAGGCATGGAAGTCCGTGAGACTCCGGTCTCCAATTAACCATAAAAATCCAGAAGTGGACTGGGTGATAGAGTGCCAGCCTTGAGGGAAAATGCTCAGCAACAGTGCCCAGAGCCTGAGTTCAAGTCCCAGGACTGGCCAAAGGGAAAAAAAAAGAAGTGACTCAGACTGCTTTTAATGACTCTCCTTTTGCTGGATTCCTATTCCTTGAGCTGTGATGACCTCTTTTTATCTGTGTGCACGTGTGATACGCAGACACGCAGGCACGTAGGTAATACACAGGCCATTTCTAAGGATTATGTTCTAAGGATTACGCCATGGACTATGGATATCTAAGTCGGTTCTACCACATGACTTGACCTATATACTTAGAGTTCTACAATGCTATGTTTGGCATGTCTTCCCTCGCAATAGTTCCTCCTCCATCCATTAAGACTGATAAGACATCAAGGCACTTGGAATAACAGTTTCTTAATATTATCCAATGTTCTGGGACAGAAGACAGCATGATTTTTTAAACAAAACAAAAAAAGTCCTCAGTACTGGTCGACCCAGCATGCACTTACCAGAACTCAAAAAAGGAGCACTTAACGCACTGCCATATTTACCAGTGAATTGGTCTTGAGAATATGGTCTCATCCCTCAGCCTTCAGGAAGTGCCTATAGATCATTGTTTATCGCATGCCCCATTTTCTCTTCAATGGGAATGGAAATGGGTTTTATATATATAATGATATAATGCGGTATATATGGACCAACTGCAGCCACCTGAAAGCTGAGAAGCAATATGCCTACACTGTAGCAACCTTCTGCAGGTGAAAAATGCTTTGCTGAAGCCAGATGATTTTAGAAGATTTTTATCAGCCTGCAATTTTAAAATAAATGGATATTTCTTTTATCACTCCTTTTGAGAAGAGAGATTTCAATAATGATAATAAAGTCAAATTCAATTAAAAAATTATGGAAGTGGAAGTGTGGCACCAGCCTTGAGGGGGAAAGCTAAGCAAGTGTGCAAAGCACACACACACACACACACACACACACACACACACACACACACCTCTTCTAGTAAAGGCCTTTCGTAAGTGACCATTTCTCTTTAAGTGCACATAACATGCACAAACTCTTTTGGAAGCTGAGTCCGTCCCTACTCCAGCCTAGCCACTGGTGACATTGGACTTCTAAGTTACTATCCATCAATCCACATGCCTCTGTGGCTGTCAGGATATATTCTGAATACTTAGAGGATAGCTGTCTACTAGAATTCTAAGTGCAAGGTCACATTAACAGGAAGTCTGCATCTCAGGTGGCCACTCTGCTACACTCTTCAATAAAGGGAAATCCACTTGTGTGAAACAGATACCACCCCTCCTCTGAGTGCCTTCATTTAATCTCCTGCCTCTTGCCTTTACACGATTTGGGTTTTCTGTTTGTTTGTTTGTTTTTTCTTATGCCACTACAGAAGGCTTGAACTCAGGGCCTCACACCCTTGGTTAGCTTTTTCATCAAGGTTGTCACTTACCACTTGAGTCATGCCTCTATTTTATAGCTTTTTGGTTGGGTAATTGGAGATGAGAGTCTCAGATTTGGCTACGCAGGCTGGCTTTGAACCATGATCCTCAGATCTTTTGAGTATCTAGGATTACAGATGTGAGCCGCCGCCACCCAGCTCAGTTTTTTCACTCTTGTAAACATAATCTGGTCCTTGTCATCCCTGGGGAGGAAATGGGTAATGGAATTCACTGAATTCATCATTCTCTCACCATTTCTAATTTACTGTATCTTCTAAACTCCACAGCCAGATCTACTCTATCTCCTTGTCCCCCAAAGCATAGTATTACCCAGGCTTATCAGCACCTCTTACCAGTTCTTTTCACTCTCTCATCAGATCTGGATGACTTCTCTCCAGCCCTTATTTTTTACATTATCACCTTCTACTTTCTTAGCCCCACCTGCCTTAGTGTTGAAACCAACATATTAACAGTCTATCCCTGCGTTCAGTCTGCCTTGCTCAGTTCATTCTAAACACTATTGCCACAATGATATCATTAAAATAGAACCTAGAGGGCTGGGAAGGTGGCTCAGTGGTAGAGCACTTGCCTTGCATGCCCGAGGCCCTGGGTTTGATTCCTCAGCACCACATAAGCAAAAAGAAAAAAGCCAGAAGTGGTGCTGTGGCTCAAGTGGTAGAGTGCTAGCCTTGAGCTGAAGAGCTGAGGGACAGTGCCCAGGCCCAGAGTTCAGGCCCCTCGACCAGACCCCCCCCCCCTCCAAAAAAAAAACCACAACCTAGAGCCAAGCACCAGTGGCTCACACCTGTCAACCCAGCTACTCGGGAGGCTGTGCTCTGAGGATCACAGATCAAAGCCAGCCTGGGCAGTAAAGTCTGTGGGACTCTATCCCCAACTAACTTGCAAAAATCTGGAAGGAGATTTTATCTTCCGCATCCCGAGGTGGTTGCTTTGGGTCTGACATCATAAAGTCTCCCCTGCAATTAGCTTTCTGCCTTCTCCTTGTCCCTGTGACTTTGTTTGGATATGGTGAATCAGAAGAGGTTGAGGTCCAGTGTACTTCTGTTGGGCTTGATATTATTGTTAACTTGCTCGTAAACGAGAATTGGTTACTGCCCGTACTTTCTAGGATTTGGATGCCCAATATATGACAAGATTTCTACAGGTTTGCCTACCCGAAATGTGACTGCAGTATCAGCTGGGAGGTTGTAAATGGGAAGATTATTTTTTAGTATTGTAGTAATGCTTATCTCAAAAACAACACCAAGGAAAGGATTCTTACCGATCATGTAGGCTGTTGAGAAACCCCACTCTTGGTTACAGATTGCACCTGTGTTAAAGACCTAAGTTAATGTGACCTTGCACTTAGAATTCTAGTAGACAGCTTCAGGGACAGACTGGAGAGAAACATATTGATCACTCGGTGGGCATTACAATTAAGGGGTCTCTAGGGGACCCCAAATGTTGCCCAGATTTAATTTTAATTTAAAATAATTCTCTTTCAATTCAACATGTCAGTTTATGAGGACAGTGCACCTTTATCCATGTCATCCCTTCCTTCATTCTCCCTCATCTCTTCCACCTCACCCCTCCCCTTCCATTTTCACATGTGCACACTGCATTCTTTCAGTTTGTCTGCCCTTCCCCTCACCCTCCTTGGCTTTGACAACGCATGTGCTAGCTTCCTGGCATTCAATTTATTAAACAGTAAGTTCGTTGTTCAAAGGAATGACAGCACTGGGATTCTGCTCTGCATAGTCCATACAGTAGCTGGTTTGTGGATCTATGCCCTTGGCCCTGCATATGAAATTTAAACTATTTTTGGACGAGGTGTTAGCAGAGAAGGTAGTAGGTGTATGCTGCCCACCGGTGGGGCCTTTGTGTTTCGGATCACAGTGGAGGGACAAAGCCATCAGCACTGCCAGGGAGCTCCCACCGGAGCACCAGGCCCTTCATGCCATTTATTCCTCCAAATCTTTAAAAATTGACCTAATCCTTGCTGCTCAGGAGGCTGAGATCTGAGGGTTGCTGTTCTAAGGCAACCCAGGCAGGAAAGTCCATGAGACTCCTACCTCCAACTAACCACAAAAAGTTAGAAGTGGAGCTGTGGTTCAAGTGGTAGAGTGCCAGCCTTGAGCGAACAAAAGCTCAAGGAAAGCACCCAGATCCTAAGTTCAAGTCCAGGACCAGCACATGCACACAAAAAGTCACAAAGGTAGAGAAGAGTGAATATACAAAAAAAAAAGTAAAAAAATAAAAAATTGAAAATCCCCAAATAACCACAACAAGAAAAAAATCACCAGGAAGCTTCTGGAAAGGCTTTTTTGTTGTTGTTGGTGGCAGTGTAGCTCTCTACCACTTGAGTCACAGCGCCACTTCTGGTTTTCTGGTAGTTAATTGGTGATAAGAGTCTTACAGGCTTTCTTACCCAGGCTGGCTTTGAACCATGATCCTCAGATCTCAGCCTCCTAGGATTACTAGGATAACAGATGTGAGCCAACAGTGCCTGGCTAGAAAGGCTAGTTTGAACATTATTTCTTTTTTTTTTTAATTTTTTTTGGGGGGGTCCGGTCCTGGGGCCTGAACTCAGGGCCTGGGCACTGTCCCTCAGCTCTTCAGCTCAAGGCTAGCACTCTACCACTTGAGCCACAGTGCCACTTCCAGCTTTTTTTCCTGCTTATGTGGTGCTGAGGAATCAAACCCAGGGCCTCATGCATGCAAGGCAAGCACTCTACCACTGAGCCACCTTCCCAGCCCCAGACATTATTTCTTAAGGAAAAAAAATGGCTCAAAGTATTTTTCTCTAGTTCAGAATTTAGGTGGAAGGACATAGACACCAATCATTTCAAAGCATTTCTCTGCTCTCTTGAAGCATTCCTGTGGAAACTCATAGGAGGTATGGAAAGCCCATCAGACAACATTTTAGAGGATTATAGAATTTTTTTGAGTGGGAAGAGACATCATATCAAATGCCTCAGTAAAGTAGTTGAAGTGAGGATACTCAGGCAGGATAAGAGGATGAACTGTCAGCTGGAATACTGTTGACTAGGAAAGTATATTTCTCACAAATAACCCCATAGGGTTACATCCAAAAAATTTTGATAAGAAAATCTTAGGGGGCTGGGAAGGTGGCTCAGTGGTAGAGTGCTTCCCTTGCATGCATGAGGCCCTGGGTTCAATTCCTCAGCACCACATAAGCAAAAAGAAAAAAGCCAGAAGTGGTGCTGTGGCTCAAGTGGTAGAGTGCTAGCCTTGAGCTGAAGAGCTGAGGGACAGCGACCAGGCCCAGAGTTCAGGTCTCACGACCAGACCAAAAAAAAAAAAAAAAAGTCTTAGATGAATTTCATTATGGAAATTTTACAGTTCATGATACCTCGTTAACTAAATAGTTCATGTACTGCTTTTTGCTTTTGGGGGTGCTAGGGCTTGAATTCAAGACCTCACACTTGTTAGGCAGGCATTGAAGGGCCAGGGTGCTGACCCTTAGCTTTTTCACTGAAGGCTGGAGATCTACTACTTGAGCCACAGCTCTACTTCTGGCTTTTGGCTGGTTAATTGGAGATGCGAGTCTCACAGATTTTCCTGCCTGGGCTGGCTTCAAACCTTGGTCCTCAGATTTCAGCCTCCTGAGTAGCTAGGGCTACAAGCATGAGCCACCAGTGCCTTGTTGTGCACTGTATTTTGTCTACCATCTGACACACAGGGCATCATTGTGTTAGATCTCCAAGCTCATCTCCTATTGGCTTTGTTCTGAGATATTTCTAGGGTTTACACCCCCTCCTAGTGAACAGGACTTTTTTATTCACTACCTATGTCAAATAGCTAAATGGTCAATGCCAATCCAGGTAGTAAAGTCCATGAGACACCTATCTCCAAATAACCACAGAAAGCTAGACATGGGTTTGCCTCAGTTCACATAAACCTAAACCTCCGTTCCTCAGGATTGGAGGCATGGATCAGGTGGTAGAGTTCCAGCTTGTGATCAGCAGACCCTAAGTCCTGCACCCAGGAAGAAAAAGAAAAGCAAATCTCCATCCCTTATAACTTTAAAAAAAAGTGAGCTGAGCACTAGTGGCTCACGCCTGTAATCCTAGCTACTCAAGAGGCTGAGATCTGAGGATCCTGGTTCAGAGCCAGCCTGGGCAGGGAAGTCTGTGGGACTCTTATCTCCAATAAACTCCTCTTCCCACCAAACAAAAAAAAAAGCTGACAGTGGAGCTGTTTTTCAAGTAGTAGAGCACTAGCCTTGAGCAAAAGAAGCTCAGAGACAGTGCCCAGGCTCAGTTCAAGGCCCAGGACTAACACCAAATAAAAAAAAATTTAAAAATTCCGGTACATAAACAATGTCTGTCAACTATCTACACAAACTCCACCCATATACCTAACAAGATGCTTGTCTCGAAGCTGTGCATAAAGTGACACCTGACTAAACACCATTAACTTTGTAGAAATGGAGTGGCAAATATTTCTGATGTATTTGGGTGTGCTAATGATGAATGCATCTTAATAGTTTCTAAGGGTTTATGGTGCATACCATGGTCTGGTTTACACCAATTGATGCTGACCTCTTTTGACCAAGAGCTAGGATTTTATTTATATTCTGGTTTGGAACTTTTGACTCATATGCTTAGACACCCACACAATCCCTTTAGCTTAAAAAAAAATAACAAACCACTTGGATCCACAAGACAAGATTGAAGAAGGTTGTGTGGTGATTTGTGATTATCGTAACAGAATCAGGAACAAAAGGGTCACGAAACCACAAGTTTTGGGCCAGGAATATTTCAAGGGAGTGGCTGCCTGCCGACGGAGAAGGTTTTCAAAGGGACATTGTGAGTGAATGACCTGACTTGACTTGGGACAAGACTGGATCCCAGGGAAAGTAGTGAGGCGAATAGAGAGTTGATGGGTGGTTCAAAACCTACAATGTGTCAGAGACTTTATGTAGACAGTCACCATGTGCATCGTTCACAAAAGAGGACATTCCAAAGCCAGGCTTGGCGGCTCTCAGCTGTAATCCTAGCTTCTCAGGAGGCTGAGGCTACCAGGAAATTCGGAGTCACATAGGACTCTGAGTAGTTTTTTGTTGTTTTGCTGTGCTGAGGATTAAAGGCAGGATGTTGCACATATTAGGAAAGAGATCTACCAACTAACAATGCCCTCAACCCTAGACTCCTATCTATCTATCTATCTATCTATCTATCTATCTATCTATCTATCTATCTATCTATCTATCTATCTATCTATCTATCTATCATCTATCTGTAAGTCTTGTACAGGGGTTTCAGTACTTGTCTAAATAGATGAGACTTTTAACTTTTTCTTTTGCCAGTCCTGGGGCTTGACTACGAGGACCCTATTCAAAGCCAGCCCAGGCAGGAAAGTCTGTGAGATTCTTATCTCCAATTAACCAGCAAAAATGCTGGAAGTGGAGCTGTGGCTCCAGTAGAGTGCTAGCCTTGAGTGAAAAAGCTAAGGGACAATACCTAGGCCCTGAGTTCAAGCCCCAGTACTGGCCGTAAAATCAAATCAAATCAAATAAGAAGACACTATAATTAGTAGCTATAGGTCCATTTTTCCAAGATCATATGAGATGTATTTGCTTGTTTTATCATGCATTTTCTCCTGCTCTTCCTCCTCCTCCTCCTCCTTCTTTTGTTGGTCATGGGGCTTGAACTCTGGGCCTGGGCACTGTTCCTCAGATCTTCAGTTCAAGACTAGCACTCTACCACTTGAGCCACAGCACCACTTTCGATTTTCTGAGTGGTTTATTGGAGATAAGAGTCTCTTGGACTTTCCTGCCCCCGATGGCTTTGAACCTTGATCCTCAGATCTCAGCCTCCTGAGTTGCTAGGATTACAGGCATGAGCCACCAATGCCCAGCTTTGCATTCTCTTCTTGCTTTTCCAAAAACTTGCAAGTATTTTCCTACCTCAAGGCCTTTGCTTTTTATCTTCCACCTGATTTCCTCCTCTTCCTCCTCTGCCTCCTCCTCCTCCTCCTTCTTCCTTTTTCCTCCTCGGGGACAGAGTGCTCACCTTCACCTTTATCCCCCGTCAAGGCTGTTGCTTTATCACTTGAGTCACAGCTCTAACTCTGCTTTGTGTTGCTTTACTAAAGTTAGGAGTCTCAAGAACTTTTCTGCCACGGCTGTCTTTGGACCACAATCCTCAGATCTTAGTCTCCTGTGTAGCCAGGGCTGCAGGTATGTGCCACAAGTGCAGTGGAATTTCTCTTCAATATAGCCAGCCCTCATTTGTCCACCCACGTCCTCTTGTTGGCCTTCTTTCTCCACCCACCTTTCAAGACAGATCATGCCTTCTCTTCGCTAGTCACTTGCTCTGCTTTTTGTTGTGCCATGAAATTCATCCTGACTTGATATTAGATCATACAGACACTTGTGTTTGTTGATTTATCATCTGTCTTTCATACTCACTTATACATTCCTTTGGGATAAGTATCTTGTTTAGTTTACTGTCTCAATGTCTACTCTCGGCAAAGTTTGTGTCTAGCACATTAAGATGGCTAATGAATATTAGCTAATACACAAACAAATGACTAAGACATTTTAAATAACAGGCAGTAGATTTAGACACTTCATTCCAATTGTTGCCTTAGGAATTTAACATTTTATGTTTTTTCCTTTGCTATATTTACTTTCTTGGGCTGAAATTGTCACTTGTAAGTTTGTGTGTGTGCACGCGCACGCACGCTTGCACGTGTGCTGGTGCTGGAGCTTGAACTCAGGGCCTCACACTCATACTTGGCTATTTTTGCTCTGGGCTGGTACCCTACCGCTGCTCCACTTGTAGTGTTTTGCTAGTTAATTGAAAATAAGAGTTTCTCAGGGGGCTGGGAAGTTGGCTTAGTGGTAGAGCACTTGCCTTGCATGCATGAGGCCCTGGGTTCAATTCCTCAGCACCACATAAGCAGAAAAAAAAAGCCAGAAGTGGCGCTGTGGCTCAAGTGGTAGAGCGCTAGCCTTGAGCTGAAGAGCTGAGGGACAGCGCCCAGGCCCAGAGTTCAGGCCCCACAACTGGACCAAAAAAAAAAAAAAAAAAAACCAAAAAAAAAAAAAAAGAGAAAGAGTTTCTCAGATCTGTCTTCCTGGACTGGCTATGAACTAGAATCCTCTGATCTCAGCCGCTTGCGTAGCTAGGATTACAGGTGTGAGCCCCAGTGCTGGGCTTAAGCTCTTTCACAAATTGTGTGGCATAGAACACAACTCTTGGAGTTTTTCCTTTATAGTAATGGTGTCTGATGCTTCTTTGAGGAAACTGCCTCTGTCATGTCTTACCTCCGTTTTCCACAACTATACCAGCATACCCAAGGCACATATATTGCATATATATTATATATGGTTACATATAACTACATAGTTATATATTTTTATATGGTTATATATCTATATATAATAGTATAGGGTTATATATAATATACATTATGTATTATATATGTTAAATTATTAAATAATATCTGCTATATATGTTATATATCACATACATATATTAGATATTATATACCTATATGTTATATATTATGTATACAGATACATATATATGTATGTACATGTATATACATACATAATATATAACTATACTATATATAAATATATAATGCATATATTATATATTACATAAAACATAATATATAATTATATATTATATCATCTATATTATACAATATATAACATATAACATATGATATATAATATTGTATATTATACAAGAATATTGCATAATATATACTATACAATAATATGTTAACATATATAACTATTTTATATGTAATATATAAGTATGTTGTATATAGTTATATAATATATATGGCTATATTATATATGCATAATATACATGTACATACATATATGTGTATATATGTGTAATATATAATATGTATATATGTGTATAATATATAATGTATATAACACATATTATATATAATGAAAAGGTTCATTTAACTCAGTGTTTTATAGGTTAAAGGCATGACATTAGCACTGGTGGCTGCAGTGAAGCCTCCGTTGTGGGTGGAATTGCACAAGGAGATACAGAACCTGAGGTGAGGTTTCTGTTGTGGGCGGAACTGCCCAAGGAGATTCAGAGCCCGAGGTGAGGCCTCTGTCGTGGGCGGAATTGCACAAGGACATATGGAGCCTGAGGTGAGGCCTCGTCAGGGGTAGACTGGCACAAGGAGATTCAGAGCCCGAGGTGAGGCCTTTGTTGTGGGTGGAATTGCACAAGGAGATACAGAGCGTGAGGTGAGGCTTCTGGGGGTGGACGGCACAGGGAGCTATGAGGCCTGAGGTGAGGCCGCCATGGCCGTGGGTGGAATTGCACAAGGACATATGGAGCCTGAGGTGCGGCCTTGTGGTGGGTGCCGGCACAAGCGGGCGGGAAGCCTGAGTGCGGGCGGGCAGGGCTGCTTTCCTCTCTCTCTGTGCCCTTTTTCCAGAACTGAGACTCCTTGAGAGCGGTCCTTCATTTTCCTAAGGAGATCCCCGTAACCCTCTGATGATCTCTTTCTAGGCCTCATCGCTAACCTTAGAAAGGCTCTGCCACTGCCAATCTGGACACACTGAAAACCATACCTTCAACACACACCTTTGGGGTGCCTAGCTAAACCTGTACCTCCACCAGAACACACATTCTGCCTACGAGAGTTAAGCAGGCCAATCTTGCTGTAGATGGCTATTTTTTTTATTTTTGTGCCAGTGGAGCTTGAACACAGGGCCTCAAGCTCTTGCTTGGCTTTTTCTGCTCAAGGCTGGTGCTCTACCACTTGAGCCATACCTCCACTTCCAGGTTTTTACTGTATACTTGGAGATAAGATTGTCACAGATGTGTCTGCCCATCTGTGGCACTCCGATCTCAGCCTCCTGATGTGGCTAGGATTACAGGCATGAGCCATCAACACCCAGCTTCTTTTCACATATTTGTAAGAATACTTTATTAAAAAATTAATGTAAACTGGCACCAATGGCTCATGCCTGTAATCCTAGCTACTCAGGAGGCTGATATCTGAGGACTGCAGTTCAAAGCCAGCTGAGGCCAAAATTCGTGATATAAATGGAGCTATGGCTCAAGTGGAAGAGCTCTAGCCTTCAGCAAAAACATCAGGGATAGCAACAAGATCCCAAGTTCAAGGCCCAGGACTGCTGCAAAAGAAAAAAAAAGGAAATTAAATTAAATTAAAAGGAACCTACAAAAATTATAATGAGTATGCCAATATATACCAGTATATATTGCACATATACTAGTATATGTCTAATATATTGCCATATATATTGATATGTCTCTAGTATATTGCCATATATATATATCCAGATAATGTGCATATTTATCTCCAGATGTGTATGGGTATGTATGTCCCCGTATCTATTCTATCTTCTCTCTCTTTATACATATATATGCACATATCTTCAGATATCGATAGATAGATAGATAGATAGACAGACAGACAGACAGTATACATCCATCTCCAGGTAGGAGCTGGCTTGGATTGACAATGTAAACATAGGCATTACTAATCTTGAGTCTATGGCCTCCAGTAGTTCATACAACATTAATATCTGCACAGGCCATTGGTTTTACCAAGTACTTTGGGATGTGGAGAATAAATGTAATTTTGTGTGTGTTCAGAGAAGAAATAAGCCTGAGTTTAGTGAATGAAGGCCTTCAGCATAGGGCTTAAGTGGTGAGGCCTTCAAGTGGGTGGACAGCTGCAGATGTGGAGAGATATTGGCATCTCTGCCCACCATGGCAAGACTCTCCACTCGGCTCACCTCTGGATGATTTCAGCTCCCTGGTGAATATACAAAGCCTTCTCACTCACAGAGGTGGGGCTGGGGCCGGAGTCTGCCTGCCCGCCCCAGACACTGGACCACTGAGTGCTCCTCCTGCTGGAACGCTGTGCTGAAGATGTGGAGCCGGCCAGCCAGCCAGATCCCAGACACTTACCTCCAACTAATCAGCAAAAAGCTGGTGTGGCTCAAAGTGCTAGGGTGTCAGACTTCAGCTAAAGAGCCAAGTGAGAGTGTGAACTCTGGGTTCAAGCCCCAGGATGGCACAAAATGAATAAATAAATATAAATAAGCAAAGAGAGAAAGGGAGGACCCAGTCTTAGACAAGGGTCTGGGCCTCCAAGCCAGCAGATGCATGCACTTTCATCATGTCCTCCATGGCTTCAACACATTTGCTCAATTATCTCAGAATCCAGAGGAAAGAGGAATGGATTATCTGCTGACAATTCCATCAGTGACCTCTGGAGGGAAAGATACAGACAGACAGATAGACAGACAGAGACAGAGAGAAAGGGAGAAGTAGAGAGATAGAGCAAGAAGAGACAGAGAAAGGTAGAGAGACAGAGAGACACGACAAAGAGACACAGAGATAGATAGAGAAACAGAAAAGCATACAGAAAGACAGAGAAAGCAGGAGAAAGGAGAGACAGTGACAGAAAGAGAATGAGAGAGAGCAGAGAGTGTGACCAGGCATGGGTCAGGGATGGTGTTGAAGGTTGCAGTCATTAAAGCAATGCTTAGCATGGTGGAACACTGCTGTGCTGTGGACTGTGTTAGGGTAGGTATTATGTCCAGGGTTTTATACCTACAGTCCACTTGGATATCCAATGCAGTGATGCTATTCCCAAGGAGAATGGTTGAGCTCTGGCAGATATGATATGTGGACCAAAGCCTTCTGAAGCTAATAGATTAACGATTTGTGTGTATATGCATGTATGTGTGCCAGTCCTGGGGCTTGAACGCAGGACTTGGCCCTGTCCCTTAGCTTTTCTGCTCAAGGCTGGTGCTCTACCATTTGAGCCGCAGCTCCACTTCCTGTTTTTTTTCTGGTTAATTGGAGATAAAGAGTCTCATAGATTGCTATGCCCAGGCTGGCTTTAAACTTCTACCCTCATATCTCAACTTAGTTAAGTAGGAGGACAGGTATGAGCCACTCATGGTTGGCCAGCATTAAAATGGTTTTGATGGCTGAGCGTGGGTAGCTCATGCCTGTAATTCTAACTACTCAGGCGACTGAGATCTGAGGATCATGCTTCAAAGCCAGCCCTGGGCAGGAAAGGCCATGAGACTCCTATCTCTAATAAACCACTAGAAAACCGGAAGTGGTGCTGTGGCTCAAGCAGTTGAGTACTCACCTTGAGCTGATGAGTGCAAGGACAGTGCCCAGGCCCAGAATTCAAGCCCCGTGACTGACAATTAAAAAAAAATATGGTTTTGATGACAAGAAATGTATTTTCCATTGTTATATATTTGAACGAAATGAAAGTATCAAAAGAAAACCCCATACATATAACATTTAATAATCATTAAGTCACTGGTAAATGATGTCTGATATCTCCTTTTCTTTTTTGGTTTTTAACATCCCACTGAAATAACTACACTATTTTAAAGAATGATTATTCAATGTCATTTAAAAATGCAGCAGCCAACAAATGACTGCTCTTATAAGTAATGCCATGTTATGTGAATTCAGATCCAAATACTGCTTTGATCACATATGACCTGGGTGACTTTGAACTAGTTGATTGTTGAGTCTTTGAGCCTTAGTTTCCACATGCAAAATAGAATTATCCCCAATCTCCAAATTTGAGTCAAAAAGAAATAATGTAAGTCAGGTTACCTGTAATCTCAACTACTCAGGAGGATAAGATCTAAGGATTGTGGTTCAAAGCACGGGCAGGAAAGTCTTAGAGATTCTTATCTCCAATTAACCAGTGAAACACTGGGAGTGGGGCTATGGCTCAAGTAGTAGAGCACCAGATTTAAGAACAAAACAAAACAGAAAAGAAGGAAGAGAGGGAGGCTCTGAGTTCAAGTCCCAGCTGTAGTGTGCACACATGCACCCCCAAGTGACATGTCCTGAGTCAGTGAGCTATGGAAACTTCAGCCACCATGTGTCAGAGTGACCAAGTGGAAAGCCAGCCTGGTGACCTCAGGCCACTACTGCAATGGTACAACCAATGTGTAAACCCGAAGACAGCACCAATGCCTTTCAATCCCATTCTCCTCATTGCTAGAGATAGCTCAGGATTTTGGGGTGTCGCATAGGGAAAGGGACACCAACTTGAAAGGAACTCAGCAAGGCAAAGCTTACTTCTGCAGAAGGGTGTGTCATCAGCCCACCAACAATCTGGCAAACAAGCACCGAGCAGGTGCGCTGAACCCTTTTTATCCTAACCCAGCAGGCCCTGCCCCTCTGCGCCCATTGGCTGAGCTCAGGTTCACAATCTACAAAAGGATGTGGCTTAATTAACAGGGTGGAACTCAAATTCAAGGGGCTTCTAACAGAGTGTCTTCATTATAGTGCAGCAGGGAAAGGTTGTATGTAGCTAAAATGTAATTAACAAGCACCAAGCCACCTGGCCAAAGCAGGTGGCTTTTCAGAAAACCAATTTTCACAAGATAAGAAGGAAGAGAAAAGATGCTCTTGTCACATGGTGGACCTCAGTGGAGGATCAGGGTATCCTCACAAATATAGGCGCCATTGCCCCCTTCTGGGGGACATCTGAATAAAAATCTACAGTTCTATGGTCTCAGGACAATCAAAGAAGAGGGAGGGCAATGAAGAGGAGGACAGAAGTAGAAGATTGCTGTATGCTGATTGAGAGCAAAGAAAAATGTCTTCAAAGTTCTCCTTCTTTTGTCTTAAAGAGATTACAGCCATGAGGCCAGAAGAAGCTTTAAAGGCTCCACACAAAGACATGGTATGGTTTGGATTGTGCCTGCAAGAGCTTGGTGTGTGTGGACCTTAGTTCCTAAAGCAGTAGTGTTGGCAGGTGGAGCCTAAAGAGGGTTGTTTTGGTCATGAAGATTCTGCCCTTATGCATGGGTTAAAGATTTCTCAAGGGATGTTGGGAGTGGAGAGTAAGGAGAAGTTTTAGGGTATGAGCGTTCTACCCTCATACAAAAAGATTCAAGTGTTGTCAAGGGGTACAAGATAAGGTGGCTCACACCTGCAATCAATCCCAGTTATGTGAGAAGAAGAGATAGTAGGATTGTGGTTCAAGATTAATCTGGTTTAAAAAAAAAAAAACTTTACCAAGACATGGTGGCACATGTCTATAATCTCAGGTACAGAGAAGGTAGAAGGGGGAGATTATAGTCCAAGGTTCACCTCCGACAAAAATGTGAGCCCCTACCTGAAAAACACTAAAGTAAATGAAAATGATTGGGCTGTGGCTCAAATGGTAGAGCACTGATCCAGAAGAAATAAGGTCTGTTGTTCAAAACTGTAGTACCACCAAAAGCAAAGTTTTCTTAACAGAGTGCATTAGCTCTCGAAATAATAATAAAAACATGGTATCTTAAAAAATGTCTCCCTAATGTCACTAAAAGATTAAATGAATTAAAATTAACTTAATGTTAGAACAGTGCCTGGCAAATGTTTAATGATATATATATATATATATATATATATAGCATTATATATATAACATATTATATATAATTCATATAATATATAAAATATATAATATATAGCATTATAAATATGATATATTATATAATATGTAATTTATATATAATATATAATACATATTATATAATGTGTAATTTATATATTATATATAATTTATATATAATATGTATAATATGTAATTTATATATAATATGTATAATATATATAATATATATTTATATATAATTTTTGTGTGCTAGTAATGAGACTTGAACACAGGACCTCATACTCTTACTTATGACTGTCATTCTGTGGCTTGAGCCACAGCTCTACTTTGGGCTTTTTTTTTTTGCTGGTTAATTAGAGATAAGAGTCTCCTGGATTAGTCTGTCTGGACTGGCTCAGAACCCTGATTCTCAGATCTTAGCCTCCTGAGTAGCTAGGATTATAGCACCTTGCTGGCCATATGTTTTATTTATTTATTTATTTAAAAACCTCAGGGCTGGGGAGGTGGCTCAGTGGTAGAGTGCTTGCCTTGCATGCATGAGGCCCTGGGTTTGATTCCTTAGCACCACATGAACAGAAAAGGCTGGAAGTGGCACTGTGACAAGTGGTAGAGCGCTAGCCTTGAGCTGAAGAGGTCAGGGACAGCACCCAAGCCTAGAGTTCAAGCCCCATGACTGACAAAAAAACAAAAACAACAGCAACAACAGCAGCAGCAGCAGCAACAACAACAACCGTCTTGTTTCCATTTCCTGGAATTCATTTCCATCAATATTACTTTGTGTGATCAGATGCACGTAGGCATTATGCTTTTGTGATCCTCCCCTAAGAGCATCCTCCTCTGGCCTAACTGTGTGTGGACGACTAGAGTCCCAGATAACTTATCATGTCCTCATGTATTTTAGGCCTAGCTTCTGCATGAAAGAAAATATGCACCATTTGTCTCTCTAAGCTTGACTTACCTCATTTAACACATGATTTGTTAGGTCCATCCATTTCCCTGCAAATGACATAATATTATTCTTTCTAATGGCTGTGTAAAATTCCATTGTGTATAGGTGTTATTGTGTATAGGTGATAGATTTGTGTGTGTGTGTGTGTGTGTGTGTGTGTGTGTGTGTGTGTGTGTGTGTGTGTGTGTGTGTGTACTGGTCTTGAGGCTTGAACTCAGCTTTAGCTTCTTTGGCTCGAGGCCTACACGCTTTACCCCTTGAGCCACAGCACCACTTCCAGCCTTTTCTGAGTAGTTTATTGGAGATAAGAGTCTCACAGGGCTGGGAATGTGGCTCAGTGATAGAATGCTTGCCTCTCATGCATGAGGCCCTGGGTTCGATTCCTCAGCACCACATAAGCAGAAAAAGCCAGAAGTGGTGCTGTGGCTCCAGTGGTAGAGGACTAGCCTTGAGCTGAAGAGCTGAGGGACAGTGCCCAGGGCTAGAGTTCAAGCCCCATGACCACCACCAACAACAACAACCAAAAAAAGAACAATCTCACAGACTTTCCTACCCTGGCTGGCTTCTGCTATTCTCAGATCTCAGCTTCCTGAGTACCTAGGATTGCAGGCATGAGCCACCAGTGCCTGGCTTATGTACTTTTTAAAAAACTAAACAAATAAAAGATTAATTACTCAGTAAATGTTGGCTAGTCTATTATATGGAATCTGGCCAAGTCGCTCCAGTTTCTTCCCCTTTTCTCTAAGACCTTCCTAGCTTATTACACTATCACTGGAAAATAGACCAGAATACTCATGAACACATTCAAGAAACAAAAAGAAAGGTGATTTTTTTCCGCCTTGAAATTGAGCAAAGCAAGGAAATTAGGATTAAAGTATCATTTGGTAGACCCTAGTGATTAATTGAAACTAATAATTGATCATCAGTATCTGCTGATATAAAAATAAGCAAAACCAGAAACAGTGGACATGTAAAAGATGGATACATCTCGTATCTTCAAAGATATCGACTTACTGTAGGGCACTAGTAGCCCATTCCTGTAATCCTAGCTACTTAGGAGGATGTGATCTGAGGATTTCAGTTTGAAGTCAGCCTAGCCAAGAAAGTCCGTGAGATTCTTATCTCCAATTAACCAGCAAAAAGCTGGAAATGAAAGAGTGTTAGCCTTGAGCAAAAAAACTCAGGAACAGTGCTCAGGTCCTGAGTTCAAGCCTTAGTACACACACAAGATGTAAAGATATTAAACCTGTATTTGACCAGTTATCCAGATCTGACCATCAATTTACATGGAATGCAAAAAGGGAGAAGTGTATTATCATAGATATGTAATTAGCAACATCTAGACTGTGTAAAAAAAATCACAGTACAAACAATCACATTTTTTCAACACAACCTATAAGCTCAGTGATGGAGTAAAAGACTTCCTGGGTTTAAGAGATAATTAATTATATTATGTAGTTCTTATTTGAATAATTATACAAGTAAGCTGTAACCAAGAAAAAATGTATTTATGGCTTAAGCACATAGACAATTCCAGCAACCCAGACACAGCACATCAACTCACCAAGTCAATAACTGTAAAATATAACCACGCTAACCTATTGGCCATGGGCGAATTTCACCTCTCCTTGACCTTGTCATAAATGGAATGACTTAATACACAAGCAGTGTCTTTGGTTCAATATTCTGTCTTCACCATATTGTTGCCCTGTGTGAATCACTCAGTTAAAAAAGTTTATTTTGGGCTGGGCGCCAGTGGCTCACGCCTGTAATCCTAGCTACTTAGGAGGCTGAAATCTGAGGATCGTGGTTCAAAGCCAGCCCCAGCAGGAAAAGTCTGTGAGAATCTTATCTCCAATAAACCACTAGAAAACTGGAAGTGGCGCTGTGGCTCAAGCAGTAGAGCACTTGCCTTGAGTTGAAGAGCTGAGGGACAGCGTCCAAGCCCAGAGTTCAAGCCCCATGACCACCCCAAAACAAAAACAAAAAAGTTTATTTTGAATAGGTAGTGGCTGAGCAGAAAATACTTTAATATTATGAGAATGACTGATCAAACAATTTCAGACTTATTCAGTACTTGCACACTAATCATTTATAAGACTTGATCCTTGCAAGATAATGTAGAAGTCAATGATATTGAGCTCCTCTTCTTTATGAAAAACATTTTGCTAGCTGCTATAAGAAATACAGAACAAAACATGTAATTCTGTCATAGTTCAAAGCAGCTCAGGCAGCTCCAATTAACCACTAAAAAATAAAGCCAGAAGAGGAGCTATGGCTCAAGTGGTAGAGTACTGGCCTTGAGCAAAAGAAGCTCAGGAGCAGCACCCAGGTCTTGAGTTCAAGCCCCAGGACTGGCATACACACACACACACACACACACACACACACACACACCACACACACACACACACCACACACACACACACACACACACACGTTTGTGTGATCCTGCCAGGCTCCCACTTGTAAACCTTAGCTACTCAGGAGTCTTGATACAGTGAAGATCACAGTTCAAAGCCACTCCAGGTTGACAAATTTGAATCTGGGTAAAAAATGGGCCAATGTTATGAAGATAAAGTATATGACCAGGATCTTGGAGAAAGGACAAATACAAAGAGACATAGAAAGTTTAACTTAAAAGAAAGAATGATGTATTATAAATATTTGAGGAATTGAGAATCATTAAATCAATGTAGGTTGGGCAGTGGGCACTGTAGGTGGTTTTTTGTTGTTGCTGCTGTTTGCTTTTTCTTTTCTTTTTTGGTACTGGGGATCAAACCCAGGATGTTGCACTTGCTAGGCAAGTGATTTGTCACTGAACTACAGCCCAGCCCTGAACTGTAGGTGTTGTACATGGTAGAATTCAATTTTAAAATATGCATACAACAGCTAGGCGCTAGTGGCTCACGCCTGTAATCCTAGCTACTCAGGAGGCTGAGATCTGAGGATCACGGTTCAAAGCCAGCCCAGGCAGGAAACTCCATGAGACTCTTATCTCCAATAAACCACTAGAAAACCAGAAGTGGTGCTGTGGCTCAAGCGGTAGAGTGCTCGCCTTGAGCTGAAGAGCCCAGGGATAGCACCCAAACCCAGAGTTCAAGCCCCACAACCAACAACAACAAAAAAAATGCATACAAAAGTGAAAGCACAATCATAAAGGAACCATCTTTCACATTAGATGTTCTCTCAAAAGTTACTTCTATGCACTGGAGGCTCAGATAATCTTAGCCACTCAGGAGGCTGAGATCTGAGGATCGTGTTTTCAAGCTAGCTCAAGCATAGTAATTTGAGACACTCAACTCCAATTAACCAGCAAGCTGGAAGTGGAGGTAGAGCTCAAGGGGTAGAGCACCAGTCTTGGAGGAAAAAACTAAGGAGAATTTGAGGTCCTGACTTCAAGCCCCTGTACTGACACACAAAACAATAAATAAATAACAAATAAGACATGAAAACCCCTCAACTTTCACATTTTCTCCCATCTTGTTGCTTCATGAAAAATAATTATTTGAGGTTGCATGCGTGTGTGTCATTGCACACAGGAATTAGGTATTTATTTTTATTGCCAGTTACTACTACTATTGTAATCATCATTTACTCATCTGTTGATGAAATCTGATTATTTCTGGCTTTGGATACTGCAAATCAAATCACTACAGACATTCATAGGTAAAGGTGTGTATGGGAATGAATTTGATTAATTGATCTGGAATGCAACATAATATGAAAACAACTTCATTTGCTCAAGGCTTCCATTTTACCTTTGCTAGACAGTCAGCACAATTTTTCAAACATCAGTGCCATTGTTTTTCTACCCAAATAAACCCTTTGAAAATGTAAAATATAAAATAGACTGAGTGGCGTAAATTCTCCAGATGTGTCAAATATGATGTGAGCTGGTTTGTGTTTCATTCTATTTTCTTTATTTAAAATTTCAGTCAATCTAGGCACTAGAGGCTCATGCCTGTAATCCTAGATACTCAGGAAGATACTCATGATCTGAGGATCATGGTTTGAAGCCAGCCCAGACAGGAAAGTTTGTGAGTCTCTTATCTCCAATTAATCACCAAAAAATCTGAAAGTAGAGATGTAGCTCAAGTGGTAGAGCACTAGTCTTGAGTAAAAAAGCTAAGAGAGAGTGCCTAAGTTGTGAGTTCAAGCCTCAATATCATCACAAACGAAAAGAAAAAGCCAGCAAGAGTATAAGTCCCAGAGTTCAAGCTGCAGTATTAGCACAAAAACAACCAAACAAATAAACTGACAGAATAAAAAGGCTCGTCGCTCTTTCTGCTATGAATGTTCAGCTGCTTTGCTAATGGGTAGCTTAACTTTAGATGAGAGTAATGAATGTTGAGAAAGCAGTGGAAATTCCAGGAGCTAACTTTTAATTCCTTAAAAATTGGGCTATAATAAAAAACATTTTTAGTTCCAGCTCTGCTTCTTTTGTTGATAATATGTGTCTTCAAAACCAAATCTTCTTATTGCTTGAATTCAAAGGTAACAAAGGTTACCACCTACCTAGATGAGGACTTCCCTGGTCATCTTCCTTCCTGATGCACTTCCATCCTACTATTCACAATCTCTATATACAATCTTTCCTCACAGCTGGAGTCTCTAGCAGTCTGGAAAGTCATTGAGGAGGCATGCTCATCTGGAATATGACGATGATCAATGAACACATTCCCAGGTTGTCTGAATACTATGCTGGTATAATGACTCCCCAGATGAGTGAGTGAAAACAAACACTTTCTGTTTTGCTTGCTTGGGACTCTGCAGTGCAGGTCAAGTTCATCTAGTTTGCATTCCATTGAAGGTGCATGCAGATGGGGCTGGGCTGACCAGTGTCTGAAATCTCAGCTGAACTTGACATCCAAACTGGTTCTTTTATAGGCCTCAAAACTCACCAGAATACACTTCTCCAGTGAGATACTGTGAAGGTAATTGGATCCCTTCTTTCTTTCCTTCCTTCCCTCTGCCGGCCCTTCCTTCCTTCCTTCCTTCCTTCCTTCCTTCCTTCCTTCCTTCCTTCCTTCCTTCCTTCCTTCCTTCCTTCCTTCCTTCTTTCCTTCTTCCTTTTTTTTCCTGTTGCTTTCTTCAAAGTTTGATGATTGGGAGGCCTCAGTCCCTCTTAAAATGCATACATTTGGCTGGAACACATGAGTGTGCTTTGGGTGGAGGTCACATAAGGATCTCACCATTAGGTTCTTTGTGGACCCCCGGGGCCAGGGGCCCCCACCTGGCTTTGTGGGTGTGTCTTGAAACCACACAGTACTTCTCTTCCTGCACTCAGACTTCCAGCCCTCTACTCCCAGAGCCATATCTCCACTTCTGACTTTTTACTGGTTAATTGGATTTGTCTTTCTGGGCAGTTTTGGAACTGGGATCCTCAACACCTCAGCCTCCTGCATAGATAGGATTAGAGGTGTAAGCTCCAGTGCCCAGCTAATTATGTATACTGATAGTAAATAGCCAAGACCTGCTGATAATATTTAATTGTCTTTCCAAATCTATGCGTACTTGGCTCCAGGATTTTCTGTCTGCCAGATACTATGGGTGGCTCCAGTCCTTGATATAAAATACATAATAGTCATATGACCTACATACGCCCTGAATTATTTATAATAATTCTGTGCAAATACAGTATTAATAATTGTCAAACGGAACTATTCAGGAAATAATGGGAAGGAAATAAATCTGTATCTAATGCTATAGATACAATTTTTTAAAAAATTATTTTTGATCGGTAGTTATTTGAATCCATGAATTAAAAACCTACAGACAATAAAAGTGTCTTTAAATACTTTTGAACTTTGGACAAGGGAGCTCTATGAGTCCTGCTAGATTAGCTAGCAGGCTCTCCAAAAAAATCCTGTCCCCTGCTGGCACTGGTGGCTCATGCCTGTAATCCTAGCTACTCAGTAGACTGTGCTCAAAGAATCAAACTTTGTCGGCCTGGGCAGAAAAATCCAAGAGACTCTTATCTCCAATTAACCAGCAAAAAAAGCGGAAAGTTGAGGTGTGGCTCAAGTGGTAGAGCACTAGCCTTGAGTAAAAAAAGTCAAGCAAGACTATGGGACCCTTGGGTTGGGAAGGTGGCTCAGTGGTAGAGCGCTTGCCTTGCATGCATGAGGCCCTGGGTTTGATTCCTCAGCACCACATAAGCAAAAAGAAAAAAGACGGAAGTGGCACTGTGGCTCAAGTGGTAGAGCTCTAGCCTTGAGCTGAAGAGCTGAGGGACAGTGCCCAGGCCCACAGTTCAGGCCCCATGACTGGACCCCCCCCCAAAAAAAAAGAGAATAAAAGCTGAGAGTTGTGTAGATACTCCTCCAAGCTAAGGATTGATTGGTCTGGGCTGAATTCAATTACAGACCTAGCAACCTATTGATCAGACAAGCAAGCTATTTCCTGCTTTCAGAGGTGGGAAATGAGCAGCAGTGTCTGTCTGGTTTTTGCCAGCCCCCATGTCTGCAGCCTGTATTATCTCCACCACTGGAAGTCCATGGTGTGATTTTCCTCCCGGGACCCTGTCTCTGCTAGGTAGTGTGTAGAATTAAGTCCTCCCTTGGCTTGATCTGGCCTGGTGAAAAAGCCGTCATCATGGCCAAAATGTGAGGCAAAAAGGCCTCTCATACATGAGCCATTAGAGGCCCGCAGTGCTGTCCCTGAACCACTCATTTTTCCTTATTTAATTGACTTACCAGGAGAACTTAGTCTTGTCCTAACTTCAGTTTGGGCCAATCATCAGTATTTCTGGAAAAAGCCGACGTGGGTTTTTTTTCCTCAGTCAATAGTCAGTGAGTCTGAACAGAATCTTCTGTGCCACCCAACACGGCTTTGCTTGGGCTCCAACTCTGAAACATGACATCACGAAGAGGGCTTTGGCAGTGTTCTGTGCCAAGGGCAATTGCCTAAATGGTGACCACATGCCTTTAGGAAAGAAAATAGTAACTTTCCAGATGAAAATAAAAATGAGAATGAAAGTATTGTGCACTCCATCTTGAAAGTTGAACGAAATGAAGTGCAAACAAAACAAAACAACAAAGCAAAAGGGAAGTCTTTTTTTTTTTGGCGGGGGGAGGCAAGATGACAAATGGGAAGGGGAGTCTAAATGCATTGTCCAGAAAGAGTTGTACTCATTACCTGACTTATGGAATGGTAACCCCTTTGTACAACACAAATTGTAAATTAAAATAATAACAATAAAAACAACATGAAGCTGGGCATGATGGCTCATGCCTGCAATCCTAGCTCCTCAGGAGGCCAAGACCTCAGGATCGCAGTTCCTAGCCCGCCAGGGCAGGAAAGTCCATGAGATTCTTTTTTTTTTAATTTATTTTTATTTTTTGGGTCTGGTCATGGGGTCTGAACTCTGGGCCTGGGCACTGTCCCTCAGCTTTTCAGCTCAGGGCCTGGGCACTGTCCCTCAGCTTTTCAGCTCAAGGCTAGTGCTCTACCACTTGAGCCACAGAACCACTTCCTGCTTTTTTCTTCTTGCTTATGTGGTGCTGAGGAATCGAACCCAGGGCCTCATGCATGCAAGGCAAGCGCTCTACCTCTGAGCCACCTTCCCAGCCCCAGTCCATGAGACTCATACCCAGTAAACTCCTCAGAAAGCCAGAAGTGGAGCTGTGGTTCAAGCGGTAGAGTGTTAGCTGTGAACAAAAAAAGCTCAGGGACAACAAACATCTAGGCCTGAGTTCAAGCCCCAAGACTGGCACCAAAGGAAAAAAAATATTGAGTCTGATCCAAAATTTTACATTCTGAAGCAGAACTGTTGCCAGGTAGATTAATATAAAGTACCAGGTAGGATGAATCAGAGTTGGTAAATTATATGGTGTCTTTTCCCCCCCATTTCCATTAGAGGGCATTCTTGCTTCACAAATTCCTGGATGTTCCAGCCTCAGAGACACTTTTCTTCCAAGGCGAGCCCGCAGTATAGGTGGTCCACCCTGGCAGACGGTGCCAAGTGAGGAAACAATATAGGATTTCTTTCTTTCCTTTTCTTTTTCTTTCTTTCCCCCCCTGCTTTTAAATCAGAAATGTATACCTAAGATGAACAGAAACAGCTTGGGCCAAAACCCTGTTCCTAGGGACTTTGTTTGTTTGTTTGTTTTGTTTCTTTCAAATTTCACAGACCTTGTTACATGAACTGCCAGGGCCTTCCCAGGGGAGGCTGAAAGGGAGACAGTTGATTTTTTTTTTTTGAGAGAGAGAGAGAGAAAGAGAGGGAGAAGAAGAGGCAGGGGGAGAGGAGAAGGAGAGAGGGAGAAGGAGAGAGAAAAGCAGAAGGAGAGAGAGAGATTGTATGAATAGAGCCAAGCAGGAAGGAAAGTGCGTTGGGTCCTAGATAGCCTGGGCCTTTCCTTTCCATGTGGGGTCACCGGGGCCCTGTGTGTGGGGAGTAAAATCACGACAGCAAAAAGAACAACTTCTTTAGCGATCCTGCAAGTGTAGTTGCCTGTCCCACTGGTGGCTTCTCTAATCTGTGTGTGTGTGTATGTGTGTGTGTGTGTGTGTGTGTTTATATTAAGACACATATTCCTAAATAAGTGAGTCAACAGAGCATGCCATGGTGCTGGGAAAAATCAAGTTTTGGAATACGGCATCTCAGGGGTATTATGGCACAGGAGTGATTGCTGGTTCGCCTGGCTCAGAGAGTGAGGGAGCTCAGGGCTCTTTCGTTCTGCATGGGGTGCTTGTGCACCCTGTGGACCATGCACCTCTTCCTGAGTGCCACACAGGAGAGGGTGGGGCCCTGAGAGAGGAAGTAGCCCCTCTCACAGGAGATGTGCAGCCCTGCCTGTTGGAAAGTTTGGTTGGTATCTGACCTTGAGAGATGAACCTGAAACTCAGGTGAAATCACCCTGGCAGCTGAGGCCAGAGCTCTGTGGACCTTCCCTGACTTTAGAGAAGGCCAGGAACAGGAAGATGGAGTTGAACAATGGTAAGGATTCTTTCTCTGTGTGTGTGCTGGTCCTAGGGCTTGAACTCAGGGCCTTGGCACTGTCCCTTAGTTTTTTACACAGGGCTGGTGCTTTACTGCTTTAGCCACACCTCTACTTCTAGACTCCCCCCCACCTTTTTTCCAGCTAGTTAACTGGAGATAAAAGTCTCTTGGCTTTTTCTGCCCAGACTGGCTTGGAATGGGAAGGAATCCTCGGATCTCAGCCTCCTGAGTAGCTAAGATCACAGGTGTGAGCCACCGGTGCTAGGGGTAGAAGTAAGGAATCTTTATGATGGCATTTGATGTTGAAGGCAGATGATTAGGAGAGCACAGAAGGTTCTTCTTCATGAAGGCCTAAGAGGATTCTAGCTAGAATCCCCTCTCCTCCTCCCTCCCTCCCCCACTCCTTGAAAAAAGGAACATTTATGGAGATTAGGCCATTACAAAACGTATTTACTCCTGAGTGGCTGGAGGAAAATCATGTCAAGACAGTAACACCAAGGTAGCTTTTATGAGATTCTTAAAGTACCATGCTGGCAGAGGACTGGTGAATGTAGGGAGAAGCCAGATGACTCAACTTGTCCCTAATGGCTTTAAGTTAGAGACCCTGGGCAAGAAAATAAAGCCTTCAGCAAGAGCACAGGAGGGCAGGGCGGGGAGAAATCTCCTTGGCAAGACCCTACTGTATAGTAATTATAGACCTGGGAAGAAAAAAGACTTGCTCGGCCCGTGTAGCTGTAAACCCTGGGGTTTACAATCGAATCTCTGGGCCCTGATGTTCATTTTTGGGCTCTGCAGTAACAAAGCGCCTCTGGCCGCAAGCTCTTGCTTTCTATTTTTTTTTTTTTTTAAGTGAGGACTTGGGAATACAGGAGGAGCCTATAATTTACCTAGCACTTGAAATAATCAAAACTACCCCAAGGCATGGATAAAACTCAGATCTACCTGGACAAGTTTTGATGGTCCTTACCCAAAACACTTGAAGTTTGCTTTTATGTAGCATAGTCACCAGCGCTCACTTGCCCAGTGAATTTATTTTTCTTCTCTTTTTTTTCCCTCTTTCCTTTCCTTTTTTGTTTTGTCCTCAAGGATAGTGCTCTACCGCTTGAGCCACAACTCCATTTCTGGCTTTTTTGGGAGGCAGGGGGAGGAGAGTTAATTGGAAATTAGTGTCTCACAGATTTTCCTGCCTTGGTTGGCTTCAAATTGGGACCCTCAGATCTCAGCCTCTTGAGTAGCTAGGATTATAGATGTGTGTTACTGTGCCCTGCTGCTTAGGGGATTTTATGGCTCTTCCAGTGCTGGGTAGAAGTAGCTATGTTGTGGTATGAGTGTCAAGCCCGGGGGTTGGTTCTGTTTCTAGGCCTTCTGCCTGCGGAACTTGGAATCATTTGCCAAGCTTTGGGAGCTTGGAAACCTGTGTGCTTGGCCCTCCACACCAATGCCAAATCCTTTTCCTTTCCCTCCCCTCCCCTCTCTCCTTCTCTTCCTTTCCCTTCTTTCTTTCTTTCTTGTTCTAGTTCTTTCTACTAACTTTTGGCCCCAATAGGACTTCCTGTTTCTTAGAGAAAAAAAAAAAAAAAACCATAAAAATTCATTCAAAGAACTCCTAAAGATTCCAGAACCTGCAGTGGTTTTCACAGAGCAATATTTTGATGAGTTAAGTGTAAGTATATCAGAAACATATGGATTAAATTCCCCTTGAAACACACAAGGGTTTGAAGAGGGCTGGACAGGAGAAGCCAGGCCAAGCACATTTTGGGTTTGACAGAACCCAAAACATCTGAAAAGTACTTCGAGGTGTTTGAGGAAGTCCAAATCTGGCCCACCCAGGCTGGCCACAGCGAGCTCCAGGCCAGGCAGACACCCACTCCCCTAACTGTCACGGGGTTTTCCAGTACAGCTCAGGGCGCAGCACTGGGACCCAGAACCCAACCAGAGAATTCAGCTCTGTACTCTGCATCAGTTGGTTGTACTACCACTTGAGCCACAGCTCCACTTCTGGCTTTTTTTTGGTGCTGACTTGGAGATAAGAGTCTCACAGACTTTTCTGCCCAGGCTGACTTTGATTCTCAGATGGCAGCCTCCTGAGTAGCTAGGATTGCAGGAGTGAGCTGCAGGCTCTTGGCTTAATTGAACTGTTTTTGAGGAGCTGGATTACGTATCACACCAAAGTAAAATGGATTCAGAGGACGTGAGTCACAATTGAAGCCTGAACTCCAAGCCTTAATGGGAGCAATTGTTAGGGAAGGATTTCTCCTGATTTCTTGCCATTTTTCTACCTTTCCTCTCCTCTCTTAATCCTCATCTGTATATTATCTGAGATCCAAAGCAAGAAATCTTTAAATAAATAAAAAAAATTAAAAAAAAATGAAATACATAAGCACAGGGTGCCATTGGCTCATGCTTGTAATTCTAGCTACTCAAATCTTGGAGATCTGAAGATCACAGTTTGAAGTCTGCCTGAGCTGGAAAGTCTCCAATTAACCAGCAAAAACAGGAAGTAGAGCTGTGGCTCAAGTAGTAGAGCACTAGCCTGAGTGAAAGAGCTGAGGGACAGAGCCCAGGCACTGAATTCAAGCCCAAGTAAGGGCAGATACCAATCCCCACTCTATAAACAAGCAACAGATATCTATATCTATATCCATATCTATCTATATATAGATATGGATATAGATACACACACATACACACATACATATATAATAAAAATTAAGTAAAACCAATAAAATGAAATAAATCAAACAAAATAAAGCGGGGTACTGGTGGCTCATGCCAGTAATCCTAACTCAGGAAGCTGAGAACTGAGGATCATAGTTTGAAGCCAGCCCAGGCAGAAAAGTTCATGAGGCTCTTATCTCCAATTAACCAGCAAAAAGAGGAAGTGTGGCTCAAATTGTAGGGCACTATCTTTGAGTGAAAAAACTCAGGGATACTGCTTAGGCAGCCGTCCCTGCAAACCCACACGTCCCCTCACTTTTCTTCATTTTGTAGAACATGTATTGAATTTTTGACTACATCTCCCCCCTTATTCTCTTCATTCCTCTACCCCCCTCCCCTGGGTCCCATCCACCTCTTTCATCTCCCTTTGCTTTGCTTTGTTGCCTTTTGCCTTTCCAAGGACTTACACTGAATTCTCCCCCTGAATCTGCCTTATCTCAGTTCATACATGTGTGCCCCCTGGCATAGGTGATTCTTCTTCTCCTTTGCCCCTCAGCCTTCTCTCTTCTCAGCTGTTCTCTGTTTCCAGGCCTCTGAGCCTTGGGCCGCCTTCTTGTGGGTAAATGAGGGAAAAGGAAATCAAGAGCACTTTGCATGTCTGCTGGGCCTGGTGTGCAGGGCTCTCACTCATCCAGGCCTTTGTCATTCTCTTTCCCTCGCTCTCTCTTTAAAAAAATCTGTCAGGGGATTTCCAGAAGGGGAACTATTTATCTGTGGAAAATATAACTAATAGAAAAGCAGGAAAGCAGAGGTTCTCAGACCTTCCGAGGCAAATGGATTTGAAGTAGCTTGAAAGAGCAAGAACATTTTAGTTAAAAGGACCCTTTGGCTGAACATCAAAAGACATAGGTTGAACACTTGGCTCCCCTCCCCCTAATTAAGTCAGTTATACAATTAATTCCTCAGTTTCCTCATCTTCCACAAAGGGTGCACTCTTCTGTTACCTGAAGAAACTGCTGGAAGGATGACTTGAAACGCTTCAAACTCCTTGAGGGTAAGGATGTCCAGTCTTTAAAAAAAATAATAATACATTACATTAGAGAATTATGGTGAAACCAAGTTCGGCTGTAAGTACACTAGGAAAATTGTTTCAGTCTTACTTCCTAGTCGTCTATAGCTAATAATAGTAATTATTTGTGTGGTATTTGTTGTAGGCCAAATATTTCTAGGTGTTTTATGCACACGAATTCATCCGATCTTTGCCTCACCACTAATAAGTAGGTTCTTTTATTATCCCAATGGGGAAACCAGAGCAAAGATAAGCAATTTGCCCAATTTGCCCACATACTTTGTGCAGAGCTAGGCTTTGAACCAACACAGTGAAACCAGAGACTGTAGACAGGTTGAAAACTTTTATCATCAGGTCAGACAGTCTTAATTCTCCTTCGGAGCTAATTTTCTGATCTTGAAAAGACCCTCATGAATTCTTCTCCCTCTTGTATTTTTACAAGCAAATAAATATGTTGAAATAAAATGAACTCCCCCAACACACAGTTTTCTCTATAATTAGCCATCTCAGCAGCCACGAACAACAGAGATGTCTTCCAACAAGCATTCTTTGTCTTCCTGTGAACAAACTGCCGTAGATTCATATACGAAAAGCTAAAATGTAATATTCAATGTACATATGTGAAAATGGAACTGAGTAACTTGAATGGAGGGGTGAGGTTGGGAGGGGGCGGAGAAGGATCGAAGGGTGGCATTGATCTAGATGCATTGTACTGATAATCTTACCTGTTGAAGTGAAACCCGTTTGTACAGCTACTTGAAGATAATAAAAAACAAATAATAAAATATTCTGTGGTGCTCTCATTAAAAGAAGTCTTTGATGTTTCTAAAAAAATAAGTTTTCAGACACCTATTGAAATTGGTATAAAAATCAGTTCTATTTCTTTCTTGGTATTGTTTCTAACATATTTATAAGATGATTTCTTTGTTGCTTTGTATGTCCCTGCCCGACGGTATAACCTCTGTTTTCACTGTATTTAATGTTGGTATAATTTGTGGAAGCAGAGGGAAAAAACAAATTGTTTAAATAATGATACAGATGGACCCATTGCAACAATGAGATGTACAAGATGTTATGTTGAAAAATGAACCTTACAACTTTGACACAGGGGGAGGGGTCGGGGGGAGATGAGAAGGGATGGGAAGGGAAGGGGAAACAAAGGAGGAGGCAACGATGCTTGATAAGAAATGTACTCATTATCTTGCCCATGTAATTGTAACCCCTCTGTACGGTATTTTCACAATAAAAAAAATCCGTTCTAAGAAAATGTTCAAGTGAGCCAGGTGCTGGTGGCTCACACCTATAATCCTAGCTACTTAGGAGGCTGAGATCTGAGGATCAAGGTTCAAAGCCAGCCCAAACAGGAAAGTCCTTGAGAGACTCTTGTCTCCAATGAACCACCCAGAAAAAAAGCTGTGGTTCAAGTGGTAGAGTGCCAGCCTTCAGTGAAAAAGCTAAGACTTTAAAATTTTTTTGCTTGGTCATGGGGCTTGAACTGAGGGCCTAGGTGCTGTTCCTGAGCTTTTTCGTTCTACCACATTGAATCACAGCTTCAGTCCTGGTGTTTAGGTGGTTCATTGGAGATAAGAGTCTCATGAACCTTCCTGCCCAGGCTGACTTTGAACTGCGATCTTAAAATCTCAGTCTCCTGAGTAGCTAGGATTACAGGCGTGAGTTACCAGCAAGCACCTGGCAAAGCTAAGGCTTTTTAGGGGACAGTACCCAGGCCCTGATTTCAAACCCTAGTGCTAGCACAAAAACAAACAAGCAAAGCAACCCAAAATAACTACAAAAGGAAAATGTCCAAGTTAACTTGAGTCTTGGGAGAAAACATGTGGAAACTCTGCTTGTCTCTGGGCTGGGTGAGTGTGGGAGGGGACTTCTCTTCCGACCGGGGTTTCTTCCTTCCTGTTCATCAGAACCCCTGCAGAAGGAAGAGAGAGCACAGGCCATCCAGGCTTTGTGGGTGCCCACCAAATGGTTTGTACATACATGGTGCTTGTGTCAAGAATTAAAAAGCAGATTGCCAAACTGGGTTTGAAGCTTCGCCGTGTTGCTCCTAGCTGTGTCTCCTTTGAAGGCTATTTTGACTTGAAGGAAAAGCTTGTGGTAAGTTTGGTTTCTATAGAAATAAAGCACTTAGGTTAAACAGTAGTTGACATTTCTTTAGTAAAAAAGATACCAGCTGACATTTCTTCCCCTTTTTAACAACTAAAAGTGTGCATTATTATTTCTGTGAGCAACTAGAGAATATGGTGTGAGCTTCTTTATAACAGAAGTTTAAATGCTTTTTAGTTAGCAACAACAATGACTTGGATTGGACTGAGTATCCTAAGGAAAGACGCAGGTAGTCTACCTCTGGAAGACAGTTCGGAGTGATTTCTGCAGTTGGGTGTCCTGCCAGAGGCAGTGATTGAAGTCTTGGTAGCATTTCGAGAATGGCAGAAACAGCTTCAGACTTGTCTTAAAAAACAATAAAGTGGAAAATGATTATTTTGGCTACTGTCTAACTTTAGAATTCCTTAGAGGAGGGGTGATCTGCTAATGTTGGCTAGATAGAGCTGGGTCCAGGGACATGTTCTTTAGCTCAGTGTTGATGGCCATGCCTGTCATCCCAGCTACTCAGAAGTTTGAGATCTGAGGAATGTAATTTGAAGCCAGCTAGGGCATGAAAGTCTGTGAGACTCTTTCTCCAATGAACCTGCGAAAAGAAAGGAGTGAAGGTATGGCTCAAGTGGTAGAGTGCCAGCCTTGAGCAAAAGAGCCCAGTAAGAGTGTGAGGCCCTGAGTTCAAGCTCCAGTACCAGTACATACATGCGTGCGCGCGCGCACACACACACACACACACACACACACACACACAGAGTATTCCTCACAGGACACAGCTGGTGATCAGGTCACTGTACACCTAGGCTGAGGCCAGTTTCCAGGACTGACATTACAGAATGCTCGTGGACTGCTTGCAGGTCACCCTGGGGACCCTGGGTCAGGAGGCGGCCAAGTCTGTCCTTGGGGCCGTACACCTGAGGAGAGCATGGCACTGCAGATGGGCAGGGCTGTCTTCTGAGCCATCTTTGACAAGCTCACTGGACCCAGAGGGTAGTCAGATTTCTGAAGAGGAAGCCCAGCTCAGGCCACAGGGATCCACAAAGTCCATCATTTGTTGTTACAGAGTGGGGGGCATCACTTGGCATCCTGGTATGAAAGGCACAGAAGGCTTGTTCCTGTATTTCACAGGTGACTCCATCCAATGGCCCAAGTCTGACCTTCATGGCGAGGACGAGGCTGTCCTGGACCACAGCATCCTCTACATGGACCAGACAGTAAGAGGGATGCCAAGGAGCAGCCCACGGAGACCAAGTTCAGCAATGGTCTGGTGGCTTCCTAGAAGATACGAAACTATAAATCACATGTCCTTCTTGTTATATCACTGACTATAATTCACCTTTTCTCTTTTTTTTGGGGGGGGTGATAGTATTGGAGTTTGAATTCAGGGCCTCACACTGTCCTGTAGTGTTTGCACTCAAGCCTAGTGCTTGAACCACACACCTACCTCCACTTTTAGATTTTTGTTTTAAACTGGTTCGTTGGAGCTAAGAATCTCATGGACTTTCCGGCCCAAGCTGGCTACAAACTTTGATCTTCAGATCTCAGCCTTATGGGTAAACCAGGATTATAGGACTGAGACAACAGTGCCTGGCCATAATTCATTCTTTCAAACCTGTGAATAATCAATGAGATAAGGTCAAAAGTCCTCACAGCTGCATTTGATGGAATCAACAAATGGTTGAAACTATGCAAAGGGAATATTTGCTCTTCACTTCTCAGTTACATACTTCCTTCCTCTATTGTTCTCCCTCTATTCTGTTTTAGGATAGGTGTTAGGTAGAGTTAGTTACTCAATTACCTGGGCATGAACAAATTCTCATCCTTTCTCTCTCCCTCCATACCTTCTTCCTTTCCTTCCTTCCTCCCTTTCCTCCCTTCCTCCCTTTTCTTTCTTTCTTTCTTTCTTTCTTTCTTTCTTTCTTTCTTTCTTTCTTTCTTTCTTTCTCTCTCTCTTTCTTTCTTTCTTTCTCTCTCTCTTTCTTTCTTTCTCTCTCTCTCTTTCTCTCTTTTTCTCCCTCCCTCCCTCCCTTCTTTCCTTCCTTCCTTCCTTCCTTCCTTCCTTCCTTCTTTCCCTCCCTCCCTCCCTTCCTTCTTTCCCTCCCTCCCTCCCTCCCTCCCTCCCTCCCTCCCTCCCTCCCTCCTCCCTCCCTCTTTCCCTCTCTCCCTCTCTCTCTTTCTTTCTCTTTCTTTCTTTCTTTCTTTCTTTCTTTCTTTCTTTCTTTCTTTCTTTCTTTCTTTCTTTCTTTCTTTCTTTCTTTCTTTCTTTCTTCCTCTATTAACAACATTTGAATAATAATGAAGCCCTAATGCTGATGGATTAAAAGGCAGTCCCTTGAATGAAATTTCAAATTCTCCTCCAGGTCAGTTGAGTGAGTGGGTCCATATGCCAATGTTGCTCTTCAAATCTTAGTGGGTTTTTTTTTGTTTTTGTTTTTTTCTTTGATTTTTTAAAATGTAAATTGTTTCTCTTGTGCTTCTTAACTAGTTGGGCATTCCACCACACCATTGTTGATGTCATCTATGATGTCATGAGGGTGGCAGCCATCAACATTACACCCCACAGACTGAGCAGTGCCCAGGATCTCCTTAATGGTTCCAGAAAGTTCTCTGGCTAAAGATCAGTGTCACATCTGCCAGGCAATGTTGACAATCGCATCAAAAGAGCTGCTTCCACTGTGTTTAATGTTTACCTGTTTCTTTCTGTCCCTTGGTGGCTCCTTTAGGGCTTTGATGATCTCTGCAGAGGCAGAAGGTGCCACCTCTATCTGGGCCTTCATGTGGTGCTGAGGAATCGAACCCAGAGCCTCATGCACATGAGGCATGCACTCTACCACTGAGCCACCTTCCCAGCCCCAACCCTAGGGGACACCTAGGGACCTGCAGCAGCTTTCTGCATGCTAGCTGGCTGCCTGTTGTGCCTCAGAGATTAACTGGGAAATGATAGGGGAACCGCATTTGTATTTGGCACAGTTCCCAGATATTCAAACTCTATCTGCTGCATCTCATCCCCATTGGCTACTTCTGATTTCAGAAATGATTTGAGCTTGTTTGCTTGCTATTAGCTTTGATCATTCCTTAGGAAAGCTGTGCTGGTGAATTACTCCCGATTAAGACTACTTCAGGGAAGGGTCAAGCGATTACAGACACAGAGTCCTCAACACACAGCAATAAGGGCCCGGGGACCCAAGGGATACTCCAACTTTCAAATCACTTGGTTGTTTAGAAGCAAAATCCAGCAACAGATACAATCTCTTGAGCATCAAAAGGCCAAGCTGGAAACTAAACTGCAATTTGGCTGTCGGTGTTCTGGGCTTGAACCTGCTTTGGCGTGGGGCACATAAGATGACTTCATAGGGCCGTGCCGTCTCGAATTTCTGTGAACCATTGTGCTTGGGAATAGATGATTTCACAGGCGAATACATATCTGTGTGTTGCCCACTCCGCTGTATTTGTATTTGTTATATTTTACATGGTAACCCTGAGAAGAACAAATAGATTATGTAAGTTCAGAGACACTCAAAGTTCAAAAACTCTAAAGGGCAGAATTTGAAGCCATGTGGTAAGGAAAGAGACGGTGATGAAGAGGAAACCTAAGCTCACAAGTGCTTCTAGATATTTCCAGAGCAAAATTTGAGGCTAAGTGCCAAACTATGATGTCGTCTAAGCACTGGAGAAAAAAAAAAACAGATGAGAAGAAGGGAGATGGAGAAGAAGGGAGATGGAGCTTGAACTATTGGCTTCTAGTGTTCAAATTCCACAGAGAAATCAGGCATTGGAGGCTCATGCCTGTAATCCTAGCTACTCAGCAGGCTGAGATCTGAAGAACCCAGTGCAAAGCCAGCAAGGACAGGAAGGTCCCTGAGATTCTTTTCTTGAATGAATCAGCACAAAGCTGGAAGTAGAGGTTTGGCTTAAGTGGTAGAGTGCCAGCTTCGAGTGGAAAAAGCTAAACAAGAGCACAAGGCCCTGAGTTCAAACTCCATTCACACACACACACACACACACACACACACACACACACACACACACACACAAAATCTCTTTTAAAAAGCAGGTATAATTGGGTATTTAGAAAAACAAAATACAATTTCAATTGTCTATAGGATATAAAGATTACAATTGTCTATAAGAACTGAGATGTAGATGTTCATGTCTCCGTTTTTCTACCTTCCTATGGTACATTGAGAGGTTGAGTTGTTACTATTTCCTTTTTCACTAAATAATAAAACAGGATTTGAATGGAAATCTTATATTAAAAAAAAAAAGATTTTGAGCTACACTCCCTTTGACTATAAAGTCCTGGGGTGGAGAGTGGGTGGATGAGGGTATATTTAGGTAGTCATGAAACACATGATAAAAGTATCAGGGACTTTGATCTGTAATGGTTTCGAAACTAGAACAAATAACCAAAAAACACCTCTGGGTGTAGCAAACATAAGCCAAGCTCACCTGCCTGAGAGGTGAGAGAGCAGAGCCCCTTCAGCACTACTAAGAAATATCTATTTCAGAAATTAGGACCTTTCCCAAAATGGATTTTAAATAGACACCTCTCTCTCTCTCTCTCTCTCTCTCTCTCTCTCTCTCTCTCTCTCTCTCTCTCTCTCTCTTTCTCTCTCTCTCTCTCTCTCTGGTAGTACTGGAGTTTGGACTCAGGGGCTTGTGATCCTGGGCATTCTTTACTCCACATAAGCAATGGGACTTAAGATACCATTAGTGCCACACAAGGATAATCAAAAGAAACGTGTGTTTTCTTGTCATTTTCTGATAGAAATTTTATTTATTTAAGAATGTGCTGGTACTTGGGCTTGAACTCAGGGACTTTCTCTATCACTTGGCTTTTCCACTTGAGGCTGGAGCTCTGACTTGAGTCACACCTCCGATTCTGGCTTTTTTTGCTGGTTGGTTAGTTGGAGATGAGAGTCTCACATGAGCCACCAGCACCTGGTCAGTCCATTTCCTTCCAAATGACATGAATGGTCAGCATAGAAATTTACTCAAAAGCTGTCTGAGTGATGTGACATTAAGATCTTGATTATATCTTGAAAGATTTTTCTTTAAAAAACCGAGAAATAGCCGGGCGCTGGTGGCTCACGCCTGTAATCCTAGCTACTCAGGAGGCTGAGATCTGAGGATCGCGGTTCAAAGCCAGCCCAGGCAGGAGAGACCATGAGACTCCTGTCTCCAATAAATCACCACAAAACCGGAAGTGGCACTGTAGCTCAAGTGGTAGAGTGCTCGCCTTGAGCTGAAGAGCTGAGGGACAGCACCCAGGCCCAGAGTTCAAGCCCCACGACCGACAAAAAAAAAACAAAAAACAAAAAAACAGAGAAATAGCTGATTAGTAAGGGAATGACTTAACAGCAAAAATACAAGGATTTAAATCAAGCAATGAAGTATAAAATATGGGTGGATTGGAGTACTTGTGGTTCACATATGTAATCCAAACTACTCAAGAAGCTGAGATCAAGGTTCAAAGCCAGCCCTGGCAGCAAATTTCTTGAGACTCTTATCTTCAATTAATCACCAAAAAAGCCAGACTCAAGTGGTAGAGGCCTAGTCTTGAGCAAAAATGTTCAAGGATAGCACCCAAGTCCTGAGTTCAGGACCTAGGACTGGCACAAAAAAAATTAAGGAAGAACTAACTGACACAAGCCAATCTGGAAACAAAAGGGAAAGCCAAGTATATATCATATTATTTCTTGAAAATGCAAATAAAGGAAAAGAATACTAGTCTGTGGAAAATGATTAAACAGAAAGAATCATGAAAAGTGGCATCTTCTGTCCCTAGAATAGTTAAGACTATTAGTAAATTAAGGAAATATCTGAGTTTTTTCACTTAAAGAAAAGATGGGACCGTTAAAGATGACTTAAAAAATATTACCAAAAAATACAAGTCAAATGTAGGAATTGAAGGAAAATGCAGTGGCATTCAGTTTCTTGAATTTGAAAGAAGAAAAAAGATTGAAAGTGACACTGTATACCTAATGTCACTAGGCATACATATATATGTATATATATATATATGTACATATATACTCATTTTGTTGTTGTCTGTTTTTAGAGAACAGTAGGACCCATTTGTGTTTCAAAATGACCTCATCTAAGCAAAGACACTTTCCTTTTACAATAAAAACGTACATGAAATCAAATGTTTGCACCAAAATCAAACTATAGTGCTAAGAAGCAAAAGGAATTCCATGAATACACTCACTTCTGAAAGAGATTTAGCCTTCTGAATTATCCTTTCTTTCGGCACTCTGAATAACCACAGGTCTCTGTTAATCTCAGCTGCCTGCCTCTAAAATCCCTGTTGAGACAATTTGGGCTCTGACTGACATTATACATAATTTTGTACAGCCATTGAAACGGTATAAAACCAGAACTTCAAAATGTTCTCTAAATCCAACCTGACTGACCTTATAATTTCACTTGGTTTGAGTTCCTGGTTTGTTTAGTTTTTTTTTTTTTGAATCATACTTTAAATGCACCAGAAAACACGACTCTCCAAAAGAAAATATCTATCAAGTTACCTCTATTATACCCTGAATTTTCTCCTGTAGATAAATATCCAGGAATAATATCAGTGGTTGATAGGAGAGTGTTAGTTTTCTGAGGACCCTCTATACTTGCACTATTTACATTCCTACCAGCAGTGTGTGGCTCTCGGCCGCCTCCTTCCCTTCTCTCCAGCCTTTGCTGTTTTTGTTCTTATTAGTGACAGTTCTGTCTGTTTTTTTTAAATTTTATTTTATTTGTGAACATACTGTACAGAGGGGTTACAATTACATGGGCAGGATAATGCATACATTTCTTACCAAGCATTGAAGTGAGGTAGAATCTAAAGGCCATTGTGATTTCCATTTCCTTCATGGCCAGGGATGTTGTTCAGGATGTCAATGTTCATGTGCTTTTTTGAGCATTTTATTTTGCTGAACTTTGACTTTGTCCTTTGCACTAAAGAATTACACTGAGATTTCCCTTGAATTTACTGTATTTCAGTTAATACATTGGCACACGCTTGCTTACCACCCAGTGTATTTACTTAAGAGTTTTTAAGCTAAATCTCGCTTCTACGTATAAGGGAAGACATGCATCCTTTGTCCCGTTGGTCCTGACTTACTTCATTCAACATAATTTTCCCCAAGTCCATTTCTTTACAAATGGTGCGATACCATTCTTTCTAATGGCTGAGGAGAATTCCACTGTGTATAGATATATTTTCTTGATCCATTCATCCACTGAGGGGCATCTAGGCTGATTCCATAGCTTGGCTATGGTGAGTAGCCACTCAATTAAGAGATGATTGAGCTATTTTTAATTGAGAACATATTCTTTCTACAGGTCATTGATGTAGCACAAACGAGTAACCTCCTGGAATTCATTTTATTATTTTTTTAAATAATGAAATACATAAATATTGTAGGGTAAATATTTTCACAGGTTCTGTCTTTTTACTTCAGTTCAGAGTATATTTCTCTGAAAAAATATTTTTGCAAGGCAAAATACATCAAACAGTTGTTATGATTCTTTTAAGCATTCACTAAATTTATATGCTTCAAAACTTTAAGATTTTCAATTTTATTCCCTTCAGTTCTGAATGTAAATTAAAAATAGGAGCTATTTCAAAAGAGCTTATGACAAAATAAATTATCTGAAATCTCAATTATAATTTTAGTGTTGAATTTTTATACTCATAGTTTATTCTTTTCAGTTCTTCCTTGTTCTCCAAAAAGTATCTAATTCTGACTAAAATCTTTGTCATCTAATTGCAGTTAGTAATTATGAGAGCTGAAGTTTTGTGTTTGTTCTTTTACTTGGAAAATTTCACTAAAGGTCTCCAAATAATTTTGAGAAAAATATAACTGTTTTCCAGAGGTCTTGTTTCAGTTTTGGGAGCATTGTGGGACACTGTGAAGGACTTACAAGGAAGTTCTTCAAAAGCTCAAATGTTTTTGAAACTTGATTTGCAGAGATTAGCAAAACCTATAGGTGTGCATTATTAAAATTATTACTAAAACTTATTTGATATCAGATTTCTCAAAAGAAATTTATAGCTCATTATCAAAATTTACTTAATATATTCAAGGACAGACAAATACAACTTTTGTTTCAATTAACAGACTATCGCATCTACTTTGAATTATAGTTATGAATTAGGTGTCTTAACCCATGATTGAGATAAGAATTTCAAAATTAGTAAGAATATTGGATTATTTTGGCATCATGTTTCAGTAACATTTGTATTTTTATCAGTGAATTGATACATTGTCATTAGAGTTATATTTTAAACTAAATTTGCCATAACATGCACAGCAATGTCCCATTTTGACTTTCTAGCAAAATAAATTCCCAAGTAGTTAGCTTAATATAAAGAATCTGATTGTGAGCAGGGTTCTAATAACTCCTGCCTATAATCCTAGCTACTTAATAGGCTGAGACCTGAGGATCACGGTTCAAAGCCAGCCCAGGCAGGGAAGTTCCTGACTCTTGTCTCCAGTTAACCAATGAAAAGCTGGAAGTGGAGGTATGGTTCAAGTGGCAGAGCATCAGCCTTGAGTGAAAAAGCTCAGGGACAGTGCCCAGGCTGTGAGTTCAAGCCTGAGTACCAGCACACACAAAAAAAGATTTAGTGTAAATTATTAGTGTAAGTTATATGTTTATCATCAAATCATTGAGAAACTGAAATTCAGTTTTTGGTATTCCAAAGTAATAGAAAATAAAAGGCCCTCCTGATACAGGTCAAAGGATCAACTCTCTCTAATGGTACTTGACTAGGGCTAAGCACTGTTAAATATTGTTAGGAATGCCAATTCCTTGGTAAGTTTGTATTATAAGCACCTTTAAGGCTTTTACCTTTGGAATGATGGAAACTGTCATGGCTGAGTTTGATTGACAGGTGTTGGGTCCTTTCTCCATATCCTGCTGTATGAAGCTGCAATCATGCAGCTTCTTTTGACTGTTGACATGGCAGCTCAGGGGCTGAACAATTCAAGGACAATTCGGGGGAAAGACCATTGGAATCTTGTCTGCTGGCTAGGCCATATCCTCTGTTGGAGAGGCCTAGCTCCAGTCACAACCACTCCAGGCAACTTGCACAAGCTTTGGAAGATTCTGTTCTATGCAAGATAATCCTTGGAGAATTCCAGGTGATCCTCCCTGCAGCTATGCTCACTCAGGGCGGGACAGAGAACACCTCCCCAGTGTTTTAGCAAAAGCTTCGTGATATTTGCACTTGTGCACATATACAGCTTGTGATTGGTGGAGCTGGGGGCAGTGCACACATGAGGCTGGCTGTGATTGGTGGTAATAGAATCCATTTATTTCTCAATATTATTGGGTCAATCTGGGAGATTTCTCTTCTGTGTACTATCTCCGGTGTCCCCACACTGGGCCCCCATGCAGGCTTCTTTTAAATAGTCGTTTATTGCCTTCCTGTGGTCTTGACCATGGGTTGAGTGGGATGAGTGTGCCTGAAGCCCAGAAGAGGCAGCTCAGGAGCTGCAACCTTAACTGCTGGGAGCTGGCTTGCTGCCATTACAACCCAGAGCAATGAATCTCTGGTCTTGGCATTGAGAACTATAGTCTCTGGCTTTGAGATTTGGAAAATATAAGCCTATCATTCTCAATAGGTAAAGCCATAAACTTCGGGCTTTGAAAACCTGGAATTTGCTTTAGCTGATAAAGTCTTTAGTTGTCAGGGCATAAAAATATAAGCCTCTGAGTTTAGATGAGTTTTTTTAAACCCCCATTTGTACACAAACGAAGGGACCGTATACAGTCCCTCTTTCCTCCCATTTCTCATCCACTGGAGGCCTGGTGGCTTCAAGCATCGCACACATAATAGTAGTCACGGCACAAGTCACTTAAACAGCGAGTACAAAATAGTGAGGCAGGCCCGTAGAACCGAGTTCTCCTGCACCCTTTGGAGTGAAGCTGGCTGCCTTTCCCAGTGTCTGAGGAGCCTCCTGTTGGCAGTGGGTATCTTTCTATAGAACAGGAAAGGAGGGGCTGGGCTGGTTGTGCTGAGTGTGTTTGGGGTCACACTAAGGGAGATTCTCATCCATGTCATCAGTTGTACGGGAAGGACTCTGAGATGAACATACCTCTGACAGCTTTCTAAGTAACACGTGGCAGAAGGTAAAAAATGTGAAGAAGAAATTGCCCTATTCATTTCAGGTTATTTTGCTGCATATAGTAAGAAGAATGCAGTCTACTCAGGAGACAGATCTGAGGACTGCAGTTCAAAGCCAGCCTGGACAGCAAAGTCTGTGAGACTTGATCTCCAGTGAACCATCAGAAAACCAGAAGTGGAGCTGTGACTCAAAGTGGTAGAGCAGTAGCCTTGAGCAGAAAAGCCCAGGGACAGCACCCAGGCCCTGAGTTCAAGGTCTTCACTTCATTCTTTGGACACATTCTGGGACTAGGCCATCTAACCAGCCTGCACTGGATTCAGACCACAGCAGACCAAAGCTAGTGCAAATGTAGTATGCTGCCACCACCTCATAAATAAAAATAACAATAATGCTTTACTGCAAAGGACAAACTCCAGTGCAAAATAATTGGAACACCAATGGAAAACCATGCACAGTTTTTTTTCCCTACAGATAATACCTTTTAGTAAATCTCCCCTCCCCTTCCTTCCCCTCTCCTCTTCTCCCTTTTCTCCCCCCTTCTCTCTCCTCCTCTCCTTTTTCTGTCCTCTCTTGTTTCCTGTTCTCTTATCTCCTCCCCTTCTCTCTTTTCCTGCCCTCCTCTCTTCCTCACCTTCTTATTTCCTTCTCTCCTTTCCCCTCATCCCCTCCCTTCCCCTCTTTTGCTCTTCTTCCTCTCCCTCCCCCTCCCACTTTCCCCTCCTTCCTCCCCTCCCCTTATCTCCTCTTCTTTCTTTTCTATGTCTCTCATAATCTCCTAGCTCTGAAAATCCTAACCAAGTATCAAGTCAAAACAGTGGGATGAATCATCATGAATTACCTCAAAGTTTTAACAATTACCACTCCGTAGTTTTATTTTTTTTTCATTTCTATTTTTGCTACTATTTCCTTCACCTGGATTATTTTAAAGCAAATATTAGGTGCGATTTCATTGCACCTAGTGTTCCTGTTGGATGTTCCCCAAAATTTTAGTATGCTTTTCCTTTGTCATGTATCTCTCCTTTTCTTTTGTTTGGGGAGGGCGATGAGGCAGTACTGAGCTTGAACCTTGCCTTGCGATTTCTAGGCAGATGCTCTACCACTGCCTGTCCTCATGGGTGTGACCTTATGCACATGTTGGGAGGACTCATTGAGGTGTGCACTTTCTTTGCAGACTAAATCGGGCACATTTATGTCTAATTTCTCTTTGCCCCTGTTTTCACTCAGGGATGGTTAGATCATGGTTTTGAAGATCTGGCTTTTGGATGCAAATATGAGGTAGAGATTTTAGAAGAATTTTAACTAAGTTCCTGAATACTACTCCCATTTCTTTAATGCTACAGAATGCAGAAATTAAGCATAGTTTTTGTTTTGTTTTGTTTTGGCCAGTCATAGGGCCTGAACTCTGGGCCTAGACACTGTCCCTCACCTCTTCAGCTCAAGGCTAGCGCTCTACCACTCAAGCCATAGCACCACTTCTGCCTTTTTTCTGCTTATAAGGTGCTGAAGAATCGAACCCAGGACCTCACGCATGCAAGGCAAGCACTCTACCACTGAGCCACCTTCCCAGCCCAAGCATAGTTCTTGTCTGAACCAGTGAACTCATTAAGTTTATAAAGAAAGTTCTGTATCTCAAAAGTGTTGCATGGGAGGGCGAAAAGCATTATTATTGAGAGCAAAAAAAAAAGTGGATAAAATGATAAGATAAAATGAGCCAAAGATGTAACTTATGAGTTAGAAAACAAGGAAAGATGAGGAAAACTCAAAGAAAAAAAAATCAGTGAGAGAAAAAAGAAATAGTGAAAAAGAAAGGAAATGCATTCCAGACAAGGCTTATGGAAGAAGTCTATGGATTTAAATATTCTTTAGTTAGGATGTTGGTGACTTTTAAATATTATGCTTCTCACATATACAATGGAAAGGAAATTCTAAGTATTCTTTAGTGAATACTTTGTGTTTATTTTGAAGTTGTAGACTTTATCATTCTGCTACCAAAGCATCGACTTTTGTTGTTGTTGTTATTTTGCTGATGCTGGTTCTTGAACTCAGGGCCTAGGCATTCTCCTTTAGTTTTTTGGTACTATCACTTGAGCCACACCTTCACTTCTGGCTTCCTGATGGTTAATTGGAGGTAAGAGTCTCATGGATTAATTAATTAATTTATTGTTGATCCTGGGGCTTGAACTCAGGGCCTGAACGCTGTCCCTGAGCTCTTTTTGCTCAAAGCTAGCACTCTACCACTTGAACTACAGCTTCACTTCCATTGTTTTGAAGTTCACTGGAGATAAAAATACCCTGGACTTCCCTACTTGGGCTTGCTTTGAACTGTGATCCTCAGATCTCAGCTTCTGACATCTTTTTCTTTTCTTTCCTTTTTTTTTGTGCCACTACTGGGACTCGAACTCATGGCCTTGTGCTCCCACTTGGCTTGTTTTTGCTCAAGGCTGATGTTCCACCTGTTGAGCTACAGCTGCACTTCTATGGATGCTTAATTGGAGATAAGTGTTTCATGGACTTTTCTGCCCAGGCTGGCTTTGAAATGCAATCCTCAGCCTCCTGAGTAGCTAGGAGGACAAGAATGTGCCATTAGCACTTGGCTTACATCAAAGTTTTGCTTTTTTTTTTTTTTTAAAAAGGGAGATGAAAACTGTAAGAGAAGCTGAGTTAAAAGTTACATGGACCTCACCAGTTAAGAAGCTTTGCTAATAAAAATGGAGGAAATTGTTTACTTTTTCTAGTTGTATTACAGAACAGCCATTAAAATGGTCAGTGTTGCTTGAATTGTCCTTTTGAGTTATGTCTTGATGGTGTGATGATGTCATACTACATCCTCCCTGGCTTCACTCTGCTGTGGCTGGAGTCCAGTGGAGGCTGGGTACATGGCCTAGTCCTCAACATGCCCCATAAAGGAAGAGAAGGGTATAGGAGAGATGGGGCACCATTACCACAGGTCCACTTCACATGGTCTTTGGCCTCACCTTGCATCTTGTGCTCAAGAAATATTACTTGTGCCCGGCACAGGTCAGTGGCTCACACCTGCCATTCTAGCTACTCAGGATCACAGTTTGAAGCCAGCTTAGGCAGGAAAGACTGTGAGACTCTTATCTCTAATGAACCAGGAAAAAGCTGGAAGTGGAGGTGTGGCTCTAGTGGTAGAGTGCCAGCCTTGAGTGAAAAAGCTGAAGGATGGAACTCATTCAAGTCCCACTACACACAGAGAGAGACACACAGACATACATGGACACACAGACACAGACACAGACACAGACACAGACACACACACACACACACACACACACACACACACACAAACACAGAGAAACATCAGTAATTTCTTTGCTTCAAGCTACTTGCCTCCCTGAAGCCGGGTGATGTTAAGACTTTGAGGTTTCCCCGGGAACCTCAGGCAACTTGTGCTTCTCAGGCCCTCATCCGTGTTTCACATGGCACTGCCAAAATGGAGGGACCTCAGGGAGAAACTCGTCATCACAAATTTCTCACTCTCAGTCACAACTTTTAATGACAAAAATCAAAGAAAGAAAGAAGAAGGGGGGAGGGAGAAGAGAAGGGGGGAGAGAGAGAGAAAGAGAGAGAGAGAGAGAGAGACAGAGAGACAGAGAGACAGAGAGACAGAGAGACAGAGAGAGAATGTTCCTCTCCTACTCCACCCCAGCCTTACAGAGAACTCACAATAAATAAAAACAAACAGGTTCTAAAACCTCCCCCGGGTCCTTCTTACCTCTCAGAACTCTGCTGCCCACTTTTGCCTACAAAACCTGGTTTTCTTCCCAGCAACCTGGTGGTCTTGGCAAACCCTCATGCAGGTTCCCATGCCCCACATCCAAAGATCATGGGGTTTGGTGGTTCTGGGGAATGAGCCAGAGAATCTTAAGTTTTAGTCTCCCACTGCTCAACTCAACTCCCTGACCTTGGATACCATTGGGTACCACTGACTGAAAGGCAAAGGGGTTGTTTTTTTTTTTTTGGAGGAGGTAGGCAAATATAAGTACCTCTTTAATTCAGATGTTGTTTATGAAGCTGTGTTTTCCCAGATCAAATAAACAAGTACACACACACACACATGTGTACACACACACACACACATGCACACATGCACGCATACACACAAATCACTGTCATCCAGACCCTGGAGAAATATATTATGTGCCCCAGATGCATTTGTGGCTCGTGGATGGCTAAATTAGATTCTTGTTTTGTCTAAAGGCATTTGGGTATAGATAAAAAAATATATAGCCCTCCAAATTCTGGTGTCCTGAATCTCTAGTTACAGAATGTCAGCTGCAAAACATAAACATAAATTAGAATCCAATTTACCAATAAAATACATTGCTTACACATGGCAGAGAAACTTAATGCATCAAGTCAGAGCACTTGGATATTCTGAATCATACATTATTCTACTCTGGAATCACATAAACATCATTGGCTATGGAAGTAAAAACCTGAAGATCTTCCAGTATTGCAGGAAAAAAACAATGTGACATGTGATTTGAGATCTTTTAATATTACAATCATTTTTTAATTTTTAAATTTTTATTGTTATTATAAAGATGATGTACTAAGGGATTCCAGTTATGTAAGTCAGGTAATGAGTACTTTTTTTTTTGGATGGTTGTGGGGCTTGAACTCAGGGCCTGGGTGCTGTCCCTGAGCTCTTTTGCTCAAGACTAGCACTCTGCCACTTTGAGCTTCAGCACCATTTCTGAGTTTTGAGTGGCTAATTGGAGATAAGGATCTCACAGACTTTCCTGCCTGGGCTGGCTTTGAACTGCAAACCTCAGATCTCAGTCTCTCGAGTAGCTAGGATTACAGCTGTGAGCCACCTGCACCTGGCATGAATACATTTCTTTCTGGACAACGTCACCCTTCTCTCCCAGTTTCCCCCTCATATTCAATTCAAAAGTGTGTGTGTGTGTGTGTGTGTGTGTGTGTGTGTGTGTGTGTGTGTGTGTGTGTGTGTGTGTGTGTGTGTGTATGCTGGTCCTTGGGCTTGAACTCAGGCTCTGGACACTGTCCCTGAGCTTTTTTGTTCAAGGCTAGTGCTCTATCATATAACCAAGATCTCTACTCCCAGTATTTTGGGTGAGTAATTGGTGAGTAACTTTCCTACCTGGTTTGGCTTTGAACTGTAATCCCCAGATCCCAGCTTCTTGAGTAGCTACAATTACAGCCATGAGCCACAAGTACCTAGCAACATTCAATCTTGCTTTGCAAAAGTAACTTCCATTGAGTTCCAATTTCTGTCCAGACAGAAGCTGATGTTTAAATTCTTGATCTGGGGATATTTGCTTTTGAGTACTTGCTGGGTTCGGGTGTTTCCTCCTCTTTACCTGAGAAGTTCTAGAACTTGGAGCTCCCCAAAGAAAGCCAGACTCAGTCAACATCTCAAACTTTCCTTTTGAACCTTTCAGTCCCTCTAACTCTGCCCCCGAAAATGGTGATAATCCCCATTACCCCTTTCACATGGAAGAAAACCTCTGAGTTAAGCAAATTCTGCTCTCAGCATTTATTGTAATGGAGGGAGGTTTGATACAATGAAGTGGATTGGAAGGTAGAAACTCACAGTGGTATTCTTGGGTCCACTCTAAACTATGGATGTTACTGTCTCTCCAGTGTCTGGTTTTCTCCTTACCCATGGGCTTAGATAAGATGCTTATGGGCTTTTTTTTTTTTAGCTGAGCCCACTATTTAGTAATTCAATACTTCTTTCCTTTTTCAAATAATCTGTATACACTCTGTGTGTGTGTGTGTGTGTGTGTGTGTGTGAGAGAGAGAGAGAGAGAGAGAGAGAGAGAGAGAGAGAGAGAGAGAGAGAGGGAGAAGGAGAGAGAGAGGGAGGGAAGGAGGGAGAAAGAGACATACATGCAGAGAGAGAGAGAGAGAGAGAGAGAGAGAGAGAGAGAGAGAGAGAGAGAGAGAGAGAGAGAGAGAGAGAGAGAGAGAGAGCAAGCCAGTACTGAGGCTTGAACTCAGAGCCTGGGTGCTGTCCCTTAGCTTTTTCATTCAAGGCTGGTGCTCTACCATTTAAGCCACAGCTCCACTTCTGGCTTTTGGTGGTTAATAGGAAAGTCTATTAAATTTGTCTGCTCAGCCTAGATTTGAACTGCAATCCTCAGATCTCAGCCTCCTGAGTAGCTAGGATTACAGGGGTGAACCACCAGCACTTGACTAATTTGTATACATTTTAAAAGATGCTCTCATGAAAAAAACATTACTGTTTTAATTTCCTCTAAACTTAACATTCTCTTTGGTGAGCATTTCTAGTCACATAGAATCTAAGTGTAAATCATGGCAGAGAGTCCAGGTTTGGTAGGGCTATTTAAACCTCCATAAACTATGTAATAAAATAATAAGCTAACATTTATTATATCCTTCCTATGTGTAATAATTATCCTGTCATTTTAAAGTATGCTAACTCATTTCAGCCTTTTTTTTAACACCACGAGATAAATGGTTGTTATTTTACAGATCAGAATGCTGAAAAATACATAGTGTCTTCAGCAGAGCATCACTGCTATGAGAGAAAGGCTTGGCGTAATCTACTTCAAGAGGAAAAGGTGTATTTGGATAAAGGTTTCAGAGGTGTTATTTAGTATTCCACTAGGTCCATCGATTTTGGGCTGAGGCAGTGCAGAGTATCACAGCCAGGAGAGTCTAATGGAGCAAACTTCTCACTTTATGGCAGCTGGGAAGGAAAGAGACAGGGCACAGAGGCCAGGTCTCAGGGATCACCATTAAGGACATACCCCCAATGACCTCATTTCCTCCCACTAGGGCCCCAACCCATCACCTTACTTTCTCCCACTGATCCCACCCCTCAGTGACTTAACTTTCTCTTTCTAGTCCATCCCCCCTCACTTACTGCCCCTTTGCTAGGCCTTCTTTGGACCACCTTCCAATAGTGTCACAAGCTAGCCACCAAGTCTTCAGTGCATGGCCTTTAAGGAACATTTTAGAGAAAGGTTGCATCCATTGACCCAGAGTACTTAGCTGGTAAGTTATAGTAAAATAGGAAACCTAGACTGTCTGGTCATGGAGCCATATGCTTTCAAAATGGTATGATAGGCCTGTGGCACCTACTATATAAGTTAATAGATCCCAATAAGAGCAAAATCTCCATCCACACATTATTGGTTCTGAAATCTTACTACCAGCTATTGTCTCCTAGATTATGTTACTGAAATCAAGCACACTCACCGAACACCATTTTCCCATCTTCTGAGCATGACTGACAGCAATAAAGATTCATTCACCATCCCACAACATCAGGTCCTACATTCAGCTTTGCCCTACACTCTTTCTTGTACTCATAGTGACAAGTGAATGCATCTGTCTCACGGTCTTTTTCTCATTAAAAAATACAGCACTCCACCAGTTATTGGTAGCTCATGCCTGTAATCCTAACAACTCAGAAGGCTGAGATGTGAAGATTGTGGTTCTAAGCTAGCCTGGGCAGGAAAATCTGTGAGACACATGTCCAATTAACTAGCAAAAAAACTAGAGATATGTCTCAGTGGCAAATCACCAGCCTTGAGTGAAAAGAGCAAAGGGATAGATCCTAGGAAGTGAGCTCAAGCCTCAGTACCAGCATAAAAAAAGGAAAAATAATACAGCTTCCTTATTCACTTAGTTCATAAATAGTTATTAAGTATTTGCCATAAACTCAGTACTGTGTTATGACATGCTAAATAACACTTACATGAGCTTACCTGAGTTCACTGAGTTAAAAGTCAAATCAAGGGAAATATCCAAAAAATTATTAGAACCAACTCCTTGTATGCTACTGCTAAAATAAAATTAACTTACATCAATTCTTCAGAGCCGAATTCATTGTTCCAAAAGGCAAGCTTCTCTACTGCTATGGTTTTTATAATATTTTATAGACGTTACATAAGTATATAAGTCTGAAGTTAAACATATATTATACTCACCCATGAATGTCCTTTTTGTGTGTACTCTGGTATTGGGGATTGAACTCGAGGCCTAGGTGTTGTTTCTTAGAGTTTTTCACTTCAAGATGTCACCCTACCACTTGAGCCACACCCCCCACTTCTCGATTTTTGCTGGTTAATTAGTGATTGGATTTGTCTGCCTGGGCTGGCTTTACACCAGGATCCTCAGAGTAGGATCAGTCTCTCTAGTAGGGAGGATTACAAGTATGCTCTACTGCTCCTTTGCTAATGCATACATTACTTTGTACCAATGCTAAGACAAAGAATAACATCAGTCATACTTTGATTAGTAGATGAATGGAACTTCTAGCCTGAGTTCCACCTTGCCTGACATTGTCTTTCCCTGACCCACTTCTGTTTGAAGCTCTGGTAAATCCATACTGGAGCACAGGGTTGGCATACCGTTGTTAACTTGCTCTGTGACTTCTATACATTTTGTACTTCAGGGATCTTCTATGTTGAAAACAATATCAAAATACAAACTTGGAAGGCATTAGAGGATTTCACAGAGGTTTGGAGTGAGCCCTGTGAAATGGGCTCACCCCACAAACTCTAGAGCCAGCTCCAGCTCTTGTCCTGTGATTCAGTCACATGAGGCTTTTCTTTCAGATCTCCAGGCTTTTCTTTCAATCTCCCAGCATGGGCCCCAGCCTGACAGCCTCTCCTTCAGTGTTTCTGAGACTCCTCTCTCCTCACTGCCTTAAGGCTAATCCTTCCTCAAGGCCTGGGAGAGATGTGCTTTCACAGCATGCCTTCTTGGGCTATCAGTCTGCCATTTGTGATTCTCCATAGAGAATCCATTCATCAATATAGTGTTGGCTCAGAGTAATTGCTCACCACCAAACTATAAAGAATGAATGAAGCCAGGCATTGGTGGCTCATACCTGGAATCGTAGCTCCCAGCAGGCTGAGATCTGAAGATCATGGTTCAAAGCTAGCCTAAGCAAAAAAGGCCATGAACCTCCAGTGAACTACCAAAAAGCTGTGGTCAAAGTGGTAAAGCACTAGCCTTGAGCAAAAAACAAAACAAAAAACAACCCCCCCAAAAAAACAAAAAACAAAACAAACCAAACCCCTCAGGGATAGTGCCCAGATCCTGAGTTTGAGCCCCAAGACCAGTACAATTAAGTAAATAAATAAATAAATAAATAATAGTTCATTTCCTTTTGAGTTTCCTAGTGGAAAATAAAGAAATAATTCCTATATAAAGCCTGAGTGAAAGACTGTTCCATACTGCTACATCTTAAAGGTGAAGCAGATTCATTTTACGAAATACAGAGAAATGAAACGTTTAGCAGGTATAGAGGAGAAAAGGTCATCTATTTGCCAAACCACTGCAAGATTCATGGCTGACCACTTCTACCAAAAAAATAACAAACAAAGCACAAGCTAACCTGCAGCTAACATAAAAAAAAATTAAAAATCTTTAAGCAAAGACTGAAAACTTTATTATTGGGAGTTTGAACTCAGGGCCGGGGCTCTGTCCCTGAGCCACATCTGCACTTCTGGATTTTTGCTGCTTACATGGAGATAACAGTCTCATGGACTTTCCTGCCCAGACTGGCTTCAAACCAGCATCTTCAAATCTCAGCCTCCTGAGTAGCTAGAATTCCAGGTGTGAGACTGTAAGAACCGGGCCTCTGAGTCAGATAGAACTCATGTTGAATCTTGGTCTTAGAACTTACAGAGCCGACTATAAGGCATGAGTTGGGGTCAAGTACCTACAATGAAATGAAACAGATATACTGTATATGTAGCTTATGACGTCATGAAAATTAAACAACAACAACAACAACAAAGAACAACTGGGGGCTGGTGACTCATGCCTGTAACACCAGCTACTCAGGAGGCTGAGATCTGAGGATCATAGATCATGTTTCAAAGCCAGTTGGGGCAGGAAAGTCTGTGAGACTTTTATCTTCAATTAACCAGCAAAAAGCTGGAACTGTGGCTTAAGTGATAGAGCACTAGCCTTGAGAAAAAGAATCTCAGGGACAGTGTCTGGGACCTGAGTTCAATCCTCAGAACCAGTATAACAAACAAACAAATAATAAAGAACAGCTGTCCTAACTCCCAATAAATGATTATGTGATGGTTCTATTTGTGTCTCTTTGCTTTCTCTTCTTTTCTTTTTTCTTCTTTCCTCCCTCTTTGTCTCTTCTTTCTCTTGTTGCTTCTCTTTCTCTTTCTTTCCCTCCTCTCTTCTTTGCCTCTCTCTTTCTCTTCTACCTTCTTTTTCTCTTCTCTCTTTTCTTTTTCTCCCTTCCTCTCCTCCCTCCTCCCCCCTCCCTCTCCTCTTCTCTCATCTCCTCTTCCTCTTCCTCCTCCTCCTCTTCTTTTATCTCCTCTTCCTCCTCCTCCTCCTCCTCCTCTTCTTCCTCCTCTCCTCCTTCTTCTTCTCCTTCTTTTCTTCTCCCTCTTCCTTCGTCTTCTCCTTTCTTCCTCCTTCTTTCTTCTCCTTCTCTTCTCCTCCCTCCCCCTCCCCTCATCTCTGTGACACACAGTAGTTTTGCTGGGGTCCGGAAGTGGCAGAGATGTCCCAGGAAGCTCCCGTGACTCTTATCTCTGTATCACCAGACAGCATTTCAAGCAGAAAAATGTCCCTTCCTGGACTCCTAACAAACCCAAGGCAGCCCTCCTGGAAACAGCAATAGACAGGGGCAAAAAATCACCTAGACTAAGGTCTTTATTGGGCATTATGATGCCAGACAGAGCTGGCAAGATGCCCTTTTCTAAGAGGGAACTCCCTGGGCCCAGCTCAGGGAACAAGTCCAAACCCCCTCCCCACCCCTCACTCTCTTTCCAGAAAACAAGAATCTCTCAGTTTGTGTTTACGAGAAGATTGTGGCTTTTGAAGGTGAAAAAAAAAATCTCCCTGGTGCTCTCAGCCGAGCTGAGCCCACAGAAGTTGCTGTGGGTGAGGAGCTGTTTCTGTTGGGGTGCCTGTGTTTGTGTGTGGGGTGCCGGGACTGATGTGTCCTGGTACACTGTGAGTGTTGTGCCTAGGGATGGAAGAGGAGCCAGGAATAATTCCCCTCCTCTTCTCTCCCCTCTGAGAGGCCAGGACAAGCCTGGCCCCCAGTGGGGAACTGCTGCTGACAGATGCCTGGACCTCTCCAGTCCCGACCTCCATGTTGAGGTGTTGACCCTGTGCAAGGAACACTGGGAGGGAAAAGAAAAGTTGGCCTGGCCCTTCCTTAAATGTGAGTCCTGAGAGGGGTTCTGGGTGGGGCTCCTGCAGCTGGTTAAGAGTCTTTGCATGTCTGGGCAGGTCCCCAAAGCTGTACTGGGTTAAATGGGTGTGGGTGTAATCTTTGCTTCTGAGTTAGGATTCAATTATCAATTCCTCTGTGTGTGTGTGTGTGTGTGTGTGTGTGTGTGTGTGTGTGTGTGTGTGTGTGTGTGTGTGTGTGTGTGTGTGTGCCATCCTGGGGCTTGAACTCAGGACCTGGGCGCTGTCTCTGAGCTTGTTTTGCTCGAGGCTTGTGCTCTACCACTTGAGCCACAGCACCACTTCCTGCTTTTAATTTTTTTGGGTAGTTTATTGGAGATAGGAGTGTCACAGACTTTCCTGCTTGGGCTGGGTTTGAATCCCACCAGGGTCCAGCAATGGTAGACTTGTGCATGGCCTGGACAAGACATCCATGGTGTTCTCTCTGATCAGCTGTTTTGCTTCAGTCCTAACAGGATTAAGGTTGAACAATCTAGTGATGGATGCTGGAACAGAAACCACAGGGAGTTTCCATTCCTAAGCCTGGAAGGAGTGGACCAAGGGACAAGTCCTGAAAAGAATAAGCTAGAGTAACAATGTATGCCCTGTGTGGCAAAGCCATTCTGACTCCCTGGACTTCATGCTAATATGGAGTTTAGGGGGAAATAATGCAGACCTCAAATTCTACAATCAGAAATCTCTTTAGTCTTCCCACAATTGTAGGGCTAGAGGAAGCTTTGTATCCCAGCTCACTGGGCCTCTGCCAACTTCGCCAGTCTAAAGAGCAGCAGATGAATCGTTAGTGATTGTGGCATTTATTTTACCCAACGAGATGACACTAAGCATATACACAAACACAGTAACCAGATGCACTGGGGGTTCATGGCTGTGGTCCTCACCACTCAGGAGACTGAGATATGAGGATCCTGTTTGAAGCCAGCCCAGGCAGAAAAGTCTTGAGAGACTCATATCTCCAATTATCCAGCAAAAAGCTGCAAGTAGAGGTATGGCTCAAATGATAGAGTACTACCTTTGAGAGGAAAAGCTAAGCAAGTGCATAAAGCTCTGAGTTGAAGCCCCAGGACCAACACACACACACACACACACACACACACACACACACACACACACAAACAAACACACACACACACACAAACACACACACACACAAACACACACACACACCTTAAAATAGAAACAGTAGGAGCAATAATCAAGAGAATGTCAGGAGTATGGGACTCCTCTCTCTCTCTCTCCCTCCCCCCCTCCCCCTCTCTCTTTCTCTCTCTCTCTCTCTCCTGTTCTCCTGTCTGGCTTGGCACAATCTCTTGGCACAATCTCTCTCCCTCTCCCTCTCCCTCTCCCTCTCCCTCTCCCTCTCCCTCTCCCTCCCTCCCTCCCTCCCTCCCTCTCTCTCTCTCTCTCTCTCTCTCTCTCTCTCTCTCTCTCTCTCTCTCTCTCTCTCTCTCTCTCTCTCTCTCTCTCTCTCTCTCTCTCTCACATCTCTTATTGGCTGAGCTCCCATACCCATCTTGGCTCCCATTTCTCAATTCCTGGCTGGCTACATTAATCCCACATAATATTTTACACAAATTTATATGAACCTCCTCCCCATACAAAACTTAGCAAGGAGAGGTACTGTTTCTTTTCCTTGATAGAATTAATCATATATAACTTGGCTCGAAGAACACAGTCCTTAGCTTTTAACTCATAAGTAACATTCTCATGTCTAGCCTCAAAGGAAAAAGAAAAAGAAAAAAGATTTCCTATTCCTCTGCCGACCCTGGCCCCCCACAAAATGCTGTCTGCTTCGGAAATTCTCACCAGTCTCACTTAGAATCACACTAACCCGGGCTGCCTGGGAATCTGGGCATGTTCCCAGTGTGCTTCTGTTCCGCCCCCCTACCCCCCACCGCCCCCAGGGCTTGACTTCCCACAGACCCTTGGGTGGTTTAGATTTTGTTGTCTAGATCAACAACGGGGTAAACTCATTGTGGCTACTCCAAGCTTCTCCTAAGAGTTGTGGGAACCCCTCATGAATTACTTCTTTGATTCTTCTGCAACAAGATTCTGTTCCCAGAGTCATTTCTTTAGTGGCGTATGCCATTGGGAAGGAGAAAGATGCGACCCCTGGTTGAGGGACAACCAATGAAAGCATCAGATTCTGGATTTCCAATTAAGATAATTCAATTCCGTCCAAACAGTGTGTCTGTCTGGCCCTGATGCCTCACATAGGAAAGCTTTCTCATATAATTCTTTTGAACCACTAAGGAGAAAAATCTAAGCATTCAGCTATATGTTTCTGTACACAAATACAGCCTCCATACATCGACTGTTTTAGGAAAACAGAATATAATTTCCCTGCTCTTATTTTCTTTAAGCAAGACTAATAAACCAGCGTAGCATCTAGCACCTCAAGCTTTTCGCCAAGTCCCAAGGAAATGGAAAAGTGTACTGAGTCACTTTTCTCAAACAGTGTGGGTGGCAGTGTCTCTGTCTCTGTCTCTCTCATGCAAGTGATGGTTAGTTGTTATTTTTTTAATTTCTTCGTGCCAGTATTTGGGCTGGAACTCAGAATCCTGCAAGCCTACATCATTTTTTTTTTTTTTTTGCTTAAGGGTGGTGCTCTACCACTTGAGTCACAGCTCTACTTATGTCTTTTTGGTGGTTCGTTGGAGATAAGAGTCTCACAGACCCTTCTGCCCAGGCTGGTTTCAAATTGTGATCCTCAAATCTCAGTCTCCTGAATAGTTGGGATTACAGGTATGAGCCACCAGCACTGGGCTAATAGTCTGTGTTTAGAAGTCTAGCCTTGGGAATCTACTTTCTGCCTTTTATTGAGGCATTCTTTGTATTTTCAGCAAGGAGACATGGTGATGTGCACTCAGAGATGTGACATCACAGCACAGAGAAGTGGAATGAACTCGGAGGAGCATTGTTTCCTAGTCATGTGATCAGACTGCCATGTCTCATTTTAAAAGAGTGTCTGCAGCTCAGCCATCCAGACGGCACACAAATTTACCAACAAGAGAAGTCCGTAGTTGAGTTGTTGTGTTTGTTTTGTTTTATGCCAGGCTTGAACTCAGGGTCTTGGACTCTCACTTGACTTTTTCACTCAAAGCTGGAGCTCTACCATTTCCAGCTTTTTGCTGGTTAATTGGAGATAATTGACTCTCAGAAGGGTCTGCCCAGGCTGGCAAGCTGGCTCTGAACAACAATCTCAGATCTCAGCTGCCTGCGTAGTTAGGATTACAGGTGTGAGCCACCAGTGCACAGTGAATTTTACTCTTTGTTCCTTGCTCGATCCTGGGTCCATCATTTGAGCTTCAAAACTGTGTCATGACACTTCCATCACTCTCAGATTTCAGATGAGAACGTCATCCTAGAAAGTTCATCCTGGCTGTTCACTACAGAGCTGTAAAGAATTCCCAGGCTTTTAGACAACAAGTGTATGCTTGCGTGTGCTCAGCAGGGTGGGCAGGCCAGCCCCACCGCAGAGACACACACAACAGGCTGTTTTCATTGACCCTTTCCCAGAGCAGCGCTTGCTTGCTGAGACATCCCCGCCACTAAAAAATCAAAGATTCAACTAAAGGTTTTCTTTGGCTCATTCCAGGATTCCAACTGCCCCAGACGCAACCTCCTCCCTCCTCTTGCTTCTCCGCCTGCCCTCTGTAAACAATTCTGTTTGCCATGTCTAGATTCCTGCTACTGAGTATAAGTAGCACACCGTCTGGTCTTGAGTGTCTACTTTAAAAGTTATTGTTAGTTGGGCACTGTGGCTCAGGCCTGTAATCCTAGCTACTCGAGAGGCTGAGATCTGAGGATCAAGGTTCCAAGCCAGCTTGCGTAGATCAACCCAAGACTTTGACCTTCAATTAACCATCAAAAAGGCAGAAGTGGCTTGAGTGGTAGAGTGTTAGCTTTGAGTGAAAAAGCTAAGCAAGAGCACAAGGCCCTGAGTTCAAGCCTTAGTACCTGCATTAAAAAAATACAATAAAACCGGGTGCCAGTGGCTCACGCCTGTCATCCTAGCTACTCAGGAGGCTGAGATCTGAGGATTGAGGCTCTAAACCAGCCTGAGCAGGAAAGTCTGTGAGACTCTTATCTCCCATAAACCACCAGAAAACGAGAAGTGGCGCTGTGGCTCAAGTGGTAGAGCGCTAGCCTTGAGCTGAAGAGTGCAGGGATAGTGCCCAGGCCCAGAGTTCAAGCCCCATGACCGACAAAAAACAAAAACAATAAAATAAAATCTGGTTCTCATGTAATGGAAATTTTAAGTAACGAGTCTGTCTAGAACTGCTGATTTGAGTGCTGGATTACCTCAGTGAATGAATGCTGCCAGCTATAAGAAGTAGAAAAATAACCAGTCAAAGTTTTGACATAGATTTGAGAATCATCTACCAACAGGCCTTAGAGTCACTGTATAAACACATCTTCCAATCCATCTTTTATTCTTAAAAGTCAATTAAATCACCTAGAAAGTTAGAGGCATGAGAGAATATTAATTCATGAAAAAAAAGACTTCAAACCAGAAGAATCTCACATAACTAACATATTTTCTCCAGTTTAATTATCTTTATGTTCTGAAAGTATGGAGTCCAGTTAATGTTTTCAAAGGTAGAGTTTCATTTCTCTTCTTCATACTCAAGATGTAGTTAGGAAAAATAATAAAATTTCCTTGGATCTTGAAAATTTTTCCAGCAAAGCCTTTAGAACTTTCTGTCATCTATTAAAAAAAATGAGGCAAACAACTGCTGGCTCAGATATGGAAGAAAAAAATACCTTTAAGAATGGTTTATCACAAAGGAGGAGGCTGCAATGCTTGGTAAGAAATGTACGCATTATCCTGCCCATGTAATTGTAAGCCCTCTGTACAGTATGTTCACAAATAAAATTAAATTAAATTAAAAAAAAGAATGGTTTACCAATGGGTACCAGTAGTTTATACCTGTAATCCTAACTACTAAGGAGGCTGAGATCTGAGGATCATGGTTCAAGGCTAGTCTGGGCAGAAAATCCCATGAAACTCTGACCTCCAATTAGCCAGCAAAAAGCTGGAGGTGGAGGTATGGCTTAAATGGTGGATCACCAGCCTTGAACTGAAAAAGCCAAGCAAAAGCTCAAGGCCTGGCCCATAAAATTTAAAAGAAGAAGAAGAAGAAGAAAAACAGAGAAAAAAACTTCAGAACTATGTAAGATAATTTGTCCAGGAATTTCCTAGAAGAGTTTATCAAATCAGTAGTTCTAACATATTCCATTAGCCAGGAAGCCCCTGTCAAGCTTCTAACTATTGCCTAAAACACTGAGTATGTATGTAAACATATGTAAACAGTATATACATATGTGCATGTATAGACCTAGAATAAGGAAAATGTACACTTGTGTCTGTATATGGCTTCAAGCTACTTTTCCTTTAGGACAAGTTGCTACTTATTCTAATCTAGTCTACCTAAATAAAAATCACCCTCCTCTTTCTTTTTTTTTTTGAATAAAATTGAAATGTAACTATTACATGGACTTTAATTATTGGCTTCTAGCAGCTCTTTCCTTTCCTCTTTCTCTTCCCCTTCCCCTTCCCTTTCTTCTGGCAATACTTGGGTTTGAATCCAGGGCCAGGGCTCTCTCCCTTACTTTTTCTGTTCAAGGCTGGCTCTTTACCACTTGAGCCACACTTGCCCTTTTAGCTGTTTGCTTGTATCTTGGAGATAAGAATTTCATAGACTTTCCTGCCTGGGCTAGTTTTGAAATGTGATTCTCAGGTCTCCAGATTCTTGAGTAGTTAGGATATAGGCACAAGCCACCAGTGGCCAGCCTAGATCCATCTTATTTAAGGTGCCATCTTATTTTGAGTCCTTTGGTGACTCAGTTGACCTTGCACCCCATCTCATAGTATTGCTGTGTGAATTAAATGGTTTATTTCACATATGACCATAGTACTTACTCTAAGGCAGACATTGCTCAGGACTTGGCAAAATTTAACTTTCTTAGCTGGCCACTGGTACTCATGCTCGTCATCCTAGCTACTCAGAAGAGGCTGAGATCTGAGGATTGTGGCTCAAAGCCAGCCTGGGCAGCAAAGTCTGTGAGATTCTTATCTCCCATGAACCACCAGAACACCAGAAGTGGTGCTGTGGCTTAAAGTGGTAGAACACTAGCCTTGAGCAATAGAGTTCAGTGACAGCACTCAAGCCCTGAGTTCAAGCCCCATGCCTGAAAACACACACACACACACACACACACACACACACACACACACACACACACACACACACACACTTTCTTACTGCCCATTACAAAGCTTATGAGATATTCGCGATATTTTTATGTCAGGGATGAAGTGAACCTGGAGCCTGACTGATGTGCCCAGGCTACACAGTGACTGAAGGGAGAACCAAGATCTTACCAAGGAATTCCAACTTTAGAGCCTGTAGTAAAATGCAGGGTAGGGGCTAGGAAGGTGGCTCAGTGGTAGAGCGCTTGCCTTGCATATATGAGGCCCTGGGTTTGATTGCTAAGCACCACATAAGCAGAAAAAGCCAGAAGTGGTGCTGTGGCTCTAGTGGTAGAGCTCTAGCCTTGAGCTGAAGAGCTGAGGGACAGCGCCCAGGCCCAGAGTTCAGGCCCCACGACCGACAAAAATAAATAAAATAAAATAAAATGCAGGGTAGAACTCAGGGTCTTGATCATCATTGGTATCATTTTTTAAATTTTTTATTGTTATAATAAGGATGAAGTACAGAAGGGTTACAGTTCCATAAGCCAGGTAATGAGCACATTTCTTTTTGGACAATGTCACCCCTTCCCTTTCTCTCTCCCAGTTTTTCCCTTCCATCCCCACCCACTAGTTGTATAGTTCATTTTCAACATAGCGTCCAGTGAGTACCACTGCTGCATTTGTTCACCTGTGGTCCCTCCATTTCTGTGTCCCCTTACCCTCCTATAGACAAATGAATAAACAGAACAAAAAGGAAATAAATCAACAACAACAACAAAGAAAAAAAACCCTTTGTTTCCATTTCCCAGTGTTTGTTTTGACAAATACTATTTTATATGGTCAGAGGCACAGAGGCCTCGCGCCTTCCTGTTCCTCTTGTTATTGGTATAATGGGTGGCTCTAGTTTTATTAAGGTCTTTATTTGTCAAAATGCTATCTGTACTATGGTAAAATGGCTTCTGTTATGGCTTAGATGCCCCTGGAAGCAGTGGCGTGAGCACCAGGCCATGTCCTCCGGTGCTGCCAGGAGCTGAGAACCGATGCAGGAAAGGTGGGGTGGTACATGCACCCTGAGGACACTGCTTGGAAACCTTCCCTTATGTATATTCTCTTCTGCCTCCAAGAACCCCATGGCGGGAGTCACTTTCTCTGACACATGCCCTGCACTATGCCCGAAGTGTGATGTCCTGTGTGATGAAGTCCTGGGTGATGATGTCATGTGCAATGACGTCATATGTGATGATGTCAGGCACAATGATGTCCTGTGTGATGTCCCGTATGATGATGTCATGTGATGATGACGTCATGTGACGATGTCATGTGCACTGCCCCATGCTGCTGTACACCCAAAGCAATGAGGCCAGTGAGAGTGAAGTGAAGCCAGTTTTGGAGCCAAACTTAACCATTTCTCCTTTATAAATTATTTATTCTCCTCTACAAGTGATTTTGTCACAGCAATGGAAAGTTAACTCACTCAGCTTCCTTTCTTCTTCTTAAGTGCTTACTAGTGTCTAAAATTTACTATCTAAAAATTACTCAATTTTGCCAACCAAACTCACTTTCCTCTTGTTGTGACTTTTAGTAACGATTCCACGAGATGACACAGGTGAAGGGAACTTTGAAAAGTCATGATTCAAACATACTGGTAGGTATTTTATTGTTGTAATTAAAAAATTATCACTGAGAAATAGGAGTTAATGGCTCATACTTATATTCCTAGCTACTTAGGAGGTTGAGATCTGAGGATCACATGGTTTGAAGCCAGCCAGGGTGAAAAAATCAGAGACTCTTCTCTTAATTAACCAGCAAAAAGCTGGAATTGGAGTTGTGTCTTTAGAGGTAGAACATCAGCCTTGACTAAAAAAAAATCCAAGTAAGAGTGTGATGTTCTCACACACACACACATGCACACACATACACAGAGAAATACTTTTCATTCTTTTATGAGGTGGAAGATGACTAAAAAATAGCAGTGGGGTGAATGAGAAGAAAGAAGAAAGTTCCTCAGGGCTGGTCCTGCATGTGAACATAAACACACACACACACACACACACACACACACACACACATATACATACATATACATGAGAGGGGGGAGGGGGAAGGAGAAGGAAAAGGAGGAGAAGGAGGAAGTAGAAGAAGGGAGGTGGAGGATAGGGAGATAGAGGAGGGAGACAGAGACAGGGAAGGAGGGAGAGGAGGAAGGAAGAGGAGGAGGAGGAGGAGGAGGAGGAGGAGGAGGAGGAGGAGGAGGAGGAGGAGGAGGAGGAAGAAGAAGAAGAAGAAGAAGAAGAAGAAGAAGAAGAAGAAGAAGAAGAAGAAGAAGAAGAAGAAAGCAGCAGAAGAAGAAAAAGAAGAAGAAGAGGAAGAAGAAGAAGAGGAAGAAGGAGGAGGAAGAGGAGGAAATGAAAGAGGAGGAAATGAAAGAGGAGGAGGAGGAGGAGGAGGAGAAAGAAGCAGCAGTCACTAGAGGTAGAGAAGAGGAAAGAGGAGGAGGAGGGGGGAAGAGGAGGAGGAGGAGGAGGAGGAGGACTACAGGGAGAGATAGAGAGGAAGGAGAGAGAGATAGGGAAAGCAAGAGGGGGAGAGAGAGAATGATGAAAACCCCTGTGTGCTCTTTTTAACAACATAGCTGGGTTTCATGCTATTTGACAGAATATAGCCAGCATCTGAGGATCCTTGGACATCAAAAGCTCCATGACTGCTACCTTTCAAAAAGGGGGATTAAAAATATGGGTCGGAGAAACATGGCATGTTAAGTCACTGTGTACAAGCCAGAGGAGTTGTGGGTGAGCAAAGTGTCCAGCCTGTAGATATTTGTACAATTTTACTCGTACAAACACCCAAGGTGCCAATGTTTTCATGGAACTTCTGGCTGTGAACTCTTGTTAACTTTGGCTTAGGCCTGTAGCTATTTTCAGAATCCTTCCCAAGCTTACAGGAAGTGCCTTTCCTTTTTATTTACATTTGGCATTGTTATTTTTCAGTGCAGATTCTGCATGCAGGCAGGGGTGGGTTTTTTCCTTCTTCATTCCCCCCATTAAATAGTGACTTTTTGAAAAATCACACATGCATCAACAGCCAGGACAACAATTAACACATCTTCTGGGCTAAGCCTGGCTCCCAAGCAAGTAGAAAATAAAACAAAATACTCCAACTCTTGCTTGATGAAGATGCTAGACTTCATGGCTCTTTCTAGCAAAGCTTACAGACTTGGAGAAGACTGGGTCCTCTCTGGGCTCCAGTGTGCACTGTGGCATTAAAAAAAAAGCAATAAAGATCAATCAATAAATAAAGGCCAGAGGCTCCACAGAGAGTTGGAGAGTTGGAGCTCCCTGTCTCTCATGAGCAATGAATGTGGCCCCACACGGACTTGGAAAGTACCAAGGCTCTCTCTGTCAGCAGACTTGCCAGCACTCGGGTCACTTTTCCAGGGCCTTTGCAGAGGATGCTGGGGTCAGAATATTAATAAGAACATAGCTCTCAGGTAGAACAGTCCCGGAAAAGACTTAGTGAGAGAGATGGCTTAGAAGTCTACCCTACATCCCTTCTGAAATTCAGGTGTCTTAAAATTTAAATGTCCCAACTAGGCATCAGTGGCTCATGCCTGTAATCCTAGCTACTCAGGAGGCTGAGATCTGAGGATCATGGCTCAAAGCCAGCCTGGGCAGGAAATGCTGTGAGACTCTGACCTCCAAACAATCACCAGAAAACCAGAAAGGGGCAGCAGTGTGGTTCAAGTGGTAGAATGCTAGCCTTGAGCAAAAATGCTCAGGGACAGCCCTGAGTTCAAACCCAGGACCAGAAAACAGATTGAATGCCCAGGATCTGATGGGCAATGTGGATCCCATTCCCAAGGCAGTCTTGGGGCCCTGGTGTGGAGGCCATCTTGTCTCAAGTCTGTGTTATTGTCCTGGGTGATCTTAGGTTCCTGGGAAATCCCTCTGAAGCAGATGGAACCCAAACTGCCTCTCTCATGATGGCCTCTTCACTCCTTCTCAAGCCGTCTGTGCTTCTGTGGGGGTGGCACGTGCATGTGTCAGTGCTTACACACCTGCTCCTAAAGACTACTAAGAAACGTTGTGACCCCTTCATACAATGACTTGAGGAAAATTTAAAAAATTAAATAACAGAAGGTGGCTCACATCTGTAATATTAGCTACTCAGGAAGCTGTGATGTTTTTGAGAATTGAGATTCAAAGTCAGACCAAGCAGAAAAATTGGAGAGACTCTTATTTAACTCTTTAACTCTTATTAACCAGCAAAAAGCCAGAAGTGGAGGTGTGGTTCAGGTGGTAGAGTGCTAGCCTTGAGCAAAAAGAGCTAAAGGGCAAGGTGCCAAGGTCCTGATTTCAAGTCCAAAAACTGGCATGAGAGAGAGAGAGAGAGAGAGAGAGAGAGAGAGAGAGAGAGAGAGAGAGAGAGAGAGAGAGAGAGAGAGAGAGAGAGAGGGTGGAGGGTGGAGGGAGAGTGGGAGGGAGAGTGGGAGGGAGAGGAGAGGAGGGAGACAGAGAGAGGAGGAGGGAGAGGGAGGAGGGAGAGGGAGGAGGGAAGAGGTCATGAGAGGAGGGGAGAGGAGAAGAGAGGAGGGGAGAGGAGAGGAGAGGAGGGAGGAGGAGAGGAGAAGAATCAGATTTATAGATCCATACATGAGCAAACAATCAGCAACCAGCTCAGTGATTCTTTCTCACAACATAATACTCAGTTTTCCAAAATTATATAGAAAGCCAGAAGGACAGAAACATAACACTTAGTTCCAGGAAAAATAGCTGCTATTCCTTAGTACAGTTTGTCCTGATTTACTTGAAAAATACCTTTGGAAAATGAATGTGCACTGAAATTTGTGTGAGAATTACTTTCCATGAATGTGTTCGACAGAATTAGAAATGACAAAAAGACTGACATTCTCTCACATTTGTCACAGGAGATTACCCCCCCCCACTTCTGTACAGAATGTGTGCATGCTGATTAACAGGCAATTTTTGATCCATTCTTTCTTATATTTGGAACCTTTTATGATTCAATGAAAATGACAATAATTCTCCAAAGAATAGAACAATGTGGCTCAGGGACCTGCTTCACCCAATCAATAAAGAGACACGCATGCTCACATACACATGAGTGAGCGAGAGGGGGGAGAGAAGAGGAGAACGCAAACCCACCATGGTGCCAAATGGGAGCGGTGGGGACATTTCCCCTGGCTCTCCTGGGACAGCTAAGATCTAGAAGGCTTTTGTTCAGAAATGAAGAAAAAATAAAATCTCTGCTCAGCTGCCCATGTCAGAAAAATGTGTTACTTACTCATCTAATAGGAAGGCTCCTCAGAATTAAGGGGCAAAAAGGAAAAGAGGTAGAAGACAAAAGCAGCTTCCTGAAATTTGACTTAGAAGTCAAGAGAGAACAGAGGGATATGGGAAACAGAAGCAAAATTAAATGGCAATATAGTGACTCATTTGACTTTGCTCTGCTGTTTTCCTTTCCATTAAAAAATTGTCCTTTTATTTATTTAGTTCCTTCCTTTTTTCTCTCTTCTTTCTCCTTCCTTTCTTTCTTTCTCTTTCTTCTCTCCTCTCTCTCTCTTTCTCTCTTTTGTGCTGGTATTAGGGTTTGAACTCAGGACCCCATTCTTTCCTTTAGCTTTATCACTCAAGGCTGGCATTCTACCACTTGAGCCACACATTCACTTGCAATTTTTCTTTGCTGGTCCTGGGGTTTGAACTCTGGGCCTGGGCACTGTCCCCAAGTCTCTTTGTGCTCAAGGCTAGCATTCTACCACGTCAGCCACAGCACCACTTCCAGCTTTTTCTGAGTAGTTTACTGGAGAGAAGAGTCTCACGGACTTTCCTGTCTGGGCTGACTTCGAACTATGATCCTCAGATCTCAGCCTTCTGAGTAGCTGGGATTATAGGTGTGAGTTGCTGGCATTTGGCTAAAACTTTTCTTTTAATATAAGTGAGTACAAGTGCATTTCCAAATTCTGCCCCTTAAAGAATAACATTTTGTTTAGGTCACTCGTTCCATCTCCTAGAACACTGATTTATAATTTGATTTTTGGAGGGTGCTCATCTGGGGTTTGAACTCAGGCACCGTCTCTGAGCATTTTTGCATAAGGTTAGTGCTCTACCACTTGAGCCACAGCTCTACTTTTGGCTGTTTGTCGATTACTTGGATACAAGAATCTCAGGGACATTTTTGCTCAGGCTGGCTTTGACCTGTAATCCTCATATCTCAGCCTACTGAGGAGCCAGCAGCACTAGCCTTGTGTAAGTCTGTTGCACATCGTTAAATCGGGGAGTGATTTGTAGGACATTCTAAACCCCAACAAGAAGTTGTGTTTTCACAGAAGTGTTTTTGGCTAGGTTAATTAAAATAAAAGTTGATGGATTTATGCATTCATTTACCAAACCATTTTCCTGTAGCCCCTTTAATGATGAAACAACCCTGTTTCTTCTTTTCTGCCAAGACAGCATTTTCCATTGCCACCCGTGGCTCAGGCATTACAGAGGTGCCATTCCAAACACCATGGAAGGCTCATTTTTACTGGGACACTATTTGAGTGACACATTTACAGCCCTTTAATTACCAAAAAGTCCCTTTGAGACCTTTAGAGGGATTTGTCAGTTTTCACCATCTTTAAAGACAAAAGTTGCATCTTAAATTGGTTTCATGAGAGAGTAGACAGAAAATGGTGAACAAGAAAACTTTTGCATGCATGCAAGGCCTGGTGTTTCTTAAAAAGGAATGTTTCAGCGAAATCACATTTTCTAAGAGAGATCAAGACATTTCAAAAAGGAAATAAGGCTGGAGGTCAATTCTCTGAGCTACCCCTTATGTGTACCCAAAGGCACATTAAAAAGGTGCAAAGAAAGCCAAGTGCAATAGCTCACACCTGTAATCCCAGATATACACAAGGCTGTGATCTGAGAATCACAGTTTGAAGCCAGCCTGAGCAAAAACGTCTGTGAAACTCTATCTCCAAAATAGGGAGGTTTGTTCAGCCATGAGCAAAAAAATGAAGAGAGAGCACAAGGCCCCGACTTCAAGCCCTAGTACTGCCAAAAAAACAAGCAAAAAAGCACAGGATAAAATAAAAAAATATTTATTATAGAATATAATAAGTATAGACTACATTATATCTTGATGCCACCCCAAACGCACAATAGATTTGAATCATAAGCTATAACCACCTTTCAAAACGGTCCTTTTTTGGTATGGTCCTGAGGCTTGAATTCAAGGCCTCATGCTTGCTTGGCTGGTACTCTACCACTTGATCCACACCTTCGGTCTAGAATTTTGCTGGTTATTACACACTTTTCTACCTGGGTTGCTTTTGAGCCAGGATCCTTCAGATCTCCGCCTCCCTAGTAGTTGGCAATAGAGGTGACAACAGAGCCCAGCTTTCAGAATGGCCCCTCCTCCACGCATGCTGCTGGCTCTGATGAGAATACCTTTTTGCTCCTCTGCAAGCCTCTGACTTCTGCTTGTCTTTGAAACAATTCTGTTATCTCAGGAAGGCATCCATGGTGATCTTTCTCCTCTGCTGCCTTCCTGCATCCTCCATCCCTCAGGGATCCAAGGACCTTCTGTGTGTCTCTGACATGGTAGTTATGCCACAAGGTAGGCATTTGTGTATGTGTGGTTTAGCTTTTAGGCTAGAAGATTCTTTCTAAAGAAAGACGTGTGTGTGTGGGGGGGGGGGTCCTTAACTGTACCTAGAACCTGGCGCAGTGCCTTGAGCAGATTCTCAGAACTTGGCTTGAACAAATGATGGATGGGGAGCTGAACAAGAACAAAGACATGCACATTCCTTGTTAGGAGCTTCACTGACAGTGCACAGGGACTCATGTGTGCAAAGGGAGGAGTGAAGGTGGAAATTTTAAACAGAGCTGTCTTCTATAGCTCACACCTGTAATCCTAGCTACTCAGGAGGCTGAGATCTGAGGCACAGGGTTCAAGGCCAGCCTAGAAAGCAAAGTCTATGCGGGGCTGGGAAGGTGGCTCAGTGGTAGAGCACTTGCCTTGCATACCTGAGGCCCTGGGTTCAATTCCTCAGCACCACATAAGCAAAAAGAAAAAAGCCGGAAGTGGCGCTGTGGCTCAAGTGGTAGAGCGCTAGCCTTGAGCTGAAGAGCTGAGGGACAGCGCCCAGGCCCAGAGTTCAGGCCCCACAACCGGACCCCCACGCCCCCAACCAAAAAAAGAAAGCATAGTCTATGCATCTTTCATCTCCAATTACCTAGCAAAATGCTGGAAGTAGAGGCAGGACTCAGTTTGAGCTTTGAGGGTGGGGGAGGGAGAAGGAGAATGGGAGGCACTGAATTCAAGCTCCAATAGCACTCCCTAAAAAAAATATTTTTTTTAAAAACAGGAAGGGCAGTTTTGTCAATAACCAGTTGAATGTACACTCTACTCCCAGCTCAAGAAAAGAAACTGCCTATCCTTCCTCTGTATCCACAGAGCAGGGAGTTTGGGGAAAAGTCAACTCACCTCTGTTAACGACTTCCAAGGTGGAAGGTCGCAGATGATCATCATCACCCAAAAGGAAAGTCATGTTGTCTTGTAGCTTTAACAGTTTTTTTTTAAAAACTTGAAATGGAAGAAAAAGGATCCCTCTGTGCGTGGAAGATGTGTGATGGGAGAGTAAGCAGAACTGTTTTCACACACAGTGCTTTTAAGCCAGAGCCCTGGTTCCCTGTGGACCGGGCTCGGTGGGAAAGCAGCCTGGGGTGTGCACAGGGACACCGGCCAGCACTCAGTGCGCCCACCCAGCAGCGCCACGCAGTACTGCGTGGGAGAGCATGAGGGGTTTGTCCTGGCTGGGATGGTGGTAACTACACCCACCCCTCTCCAGGTCACCTGCGAACAGATGCTCCTTGAGGGGGAAGGAGGGGTGGCATCCGCGAAGTGTCACAGCCGGCGCTTGTAACCTGCTTCAAACAGCACGGAGTGCTTTCATGATTGTCATACGGATAGGTTGTGTCATGGTGCATCTTGGATGACTGAGTTTGCCCAGAGCTTCATCACTGGGCAAGAAGACCCAGTAGGTCCTCAGTGTGATGGCTTTCATTCAGGAACGCTAAGGGGGGAAATGTAGCAAAGGAAAACGAGAATAACTCACTAGACCCTGTGTTGAAATGAACTATACCACTTGGGGAAGGGGCCTGAAGGGAAAAACTGGGAGAGGGAGAGAGGGAAGGGGTGACATGGTCCAAAAAGAAGTGTACTCTTTACCTGACTTATGTAACTGTAACCCCTCTGTACATCACCTTTATCATAACAAACATTTTTTTAAAAAAGTATAGAGCCTTAAACATCCTTGAATTCTAACTTTCCCAAGAATAGCCAACCAATTTTGAAATTTTGCTTTAAGCTCTTTCTCTGGTAATGAATTCCTCAGAATCAATAGGGATATTACTTGGAAAAGTCTGACTTCAGGATTCCCTGCTTGAGTTTTTCTCCTCTGTGCCTTCATAATCTTTTCTTGTCAACGTGGTGTACAGAGGGGTTACAGTTACAAAAATAAGGTAATGAGTACATTTGTTTCGAACTTGTTACCCCTTCCCTCAATTTTCTCCTACTTCCTCTTCCCTCCTCCACCCCCAAGTTGTACAGATCATTTCTAACATACTGTCTTGTGTATATTACTGTTACATTAGTTCCCCCTTTGTCCTTTGTCTCATCATTCCGTTGTTCCCCTTCCTTTCCCTAACTCAAATAAACATGTATACAGTACCAGAGTACCAAAATCAAATATAGTAAGAACAGAGGATATACCATAGGGGGAAGAACATACAAAAGAAACAAAAAAAAATCACATAGTATGTTAAAAACCACCACAACAAAGAAAAACCTCTTGGGTCCATGTCTTGGGGTTCATTTTGCTTATTATCATCTTATATGGTCATATATACATACTATTGAGCTTTTCTGCTCATCTGATACAATTATCTTAGACATAAACTAATTATTGCAAATAAAGGACACCATGGGACCTATGTTTCTTTGGGTCTGGCTTACTTCACTTAATATGATATTTTCCAAGTCTTTCCATTTCCTGGGGACAGTGTCATTCTTTTTGATGGAAGCATAGAATTCCTGTGTGTGTGTGTGTGTGTGTGTGTGTGTGTGTGTGTGTGTGTGTGTGTGTGTGTATCATATTTTTCTTGATCCATTCATCTACTGAGGGACATCTGGGTTAGTTCCATATCTTAGCTATATAATGCTGTGATAAACATGGTTATGCTGGTAGCTTTAGTATGGCCTTGTTTGTGGTCAAGTGGGATTGCTGGGTTATAGGGGAGCTCTATGTGTAGTTTTTTGAGGAACCTCCATACTTCGTTCCAGAATGATTGAACAAGTTTACACTCCCACCAACAGTGTAGTAACATTCTCTTTTGACCACATCCCCTCCAGCATCTATTGTTATTAGATTCTTGATTATAGGCATTCTAACTGAAGTGAGGTGGAATCTCAATGTTGTTTTGATTCACCTTTCTTTTGTGGCCAGAGAAGTTGAGTATTTCTTTATGTGTCTATTGGCCATTCTTATTTCCTCTTCAGAGAAGTCTCTCTTTTAGTCTTTAGCCCACTTATTAATGGGGCGGTTGTTTCTTTGAGGATTTGTTTTGGGGGATTTAATTTTTTTTGAGTTCTAAGTATATTTTAGATACGAGATCCTTGTCCATTGTATGGCTAGTGAAGATCTTCTCCCAATTCATGGGCTTTCTGTTGATCTTGTTAGCTATGTCCTTTGCCATGCAGAAGCTCTGCAATTTCATGCAACCCTATTTATCCAACCTTTCTTTGATTTGTTCTGTTTCTGGGTCTTAAGAAAATTTTGGCCTGTGCCAAGGAGCCCTAGAGTTTCTCCTGTTCCTTCCTGTAATGTTTTCAGGGTGTCTGCTTTTACTTTGAGGTCTTTGCTCCATTTGGAGTTGATTCTGGTGCAAGGTGATATATAAGGATGTAGCTTTAATTTTCTACAGGTGTTTAAGCAATCTTGCCAGCACCATTTATTGAAGAGGTGTCTTTCTTCCATCCTATTTTTTTTGACAGTATTACTTTTGGCCATATTACCATTTTCATCTTCCACTCAACACTACTTTCCTTAGGGAATCATGGCTACAAATTTTCTTTCTTCCCTTTCTTCTTTTTTTCTTTCTTTCTTTGTTGTTGTTGTTGCTGGTGTGTGTGTGTGTGTGTGTGTGTGTGTGTGTGTGTGTGTGTGTGTGTGTGTGTGTGTGTATGTGTGTGTGTTGGTACTGGAATTTAAACTCAAGGTCTGGATGCTGTCCTTTAGCTTTGCCACGTATGGCTGATGCTCTACCACTTGAGCCACAGCTCCACCCCTTGCTTGATGGTAATTAGTTGGAGATAAGTATTTCTTACCTGGGCTGGCTTTGAACCATACTCAGCCTCCTGAGTAATTAGGATTGCAGTCATGAGCACCAGCACACAAGCCACTAGCCAATGTTCTTTTCACCCAGTGGAATTGTTTGTCTGTTTTGTGACGTAGGTCACATGTGTGATATAAACGGACCTCCCACATCCCACTGCAGTATCATCTATGAAACTAAGTTGCCAACTGACAAGACTAGAAATTAGAAATTTAGATCCAGAAGCTTTTCTAGTTACAAACGAATTTTTATGAAACTTTTATTACTGTCGGCAAAGCTTCACACTAGAAGACAACTTTGGCAATCAATCAAAGCAGAAAGCAGTAGAAATGATGAGCTATGGCAGAAGAGATATGGCTCAATTGTAGCACACCAGCTCTTGAGTGAAAAGCTAAATAAGAGGGTAAGGCCCCTAGTTCAGGCCCCAGTAGCGATCGCATCCCCTACCAAAAAATTTTCCTTGCTTTGGGTTTATGTCTCTTCTTAAATCTTTCATGAATAATGCTAACTACCATATCCATTAAATACAAAAGAAATAAATTTCAAAATATTAGTTAGAAGAGGTAGCCAGTTTTGATATTGCATCAGATTGTGATGAAGTGGCTGGTTCCATACCAACCATCCTTCTATGAAAGCCACAGATTGTCTCATCCCTCAGAACAAGGAGATTCCTAGTTTCCATGATACTGTGGTCAAATTCCTGGAAGAAACAACTTAATGGAGGAAAGCTCTATTTTGGCTCCTGCTGTTTTGAGGGTTCAGTTCAGGAATGATAGAGCAATTCACAACATGATGACCAGAAAGCAGTGGAAAATAATTACAGTAATAGTCCCAAAGAAGGGCCAGATGACATCCTTTCCCCAGATAACCCACACCTCCTATGTCTCTCCATCTCTGAACAGTGCCACCATGTTGTGGAGCCGCCAAGGCGTTAATCCATCTATTCAGATGAGTCCTCAAGTCCAAACCACCTCTAGAAATGCCATCCAGGGAAGTGTTTCACTCATTTCTGAGGCATTTCTCAGTCCAACCAAATTGACAATTAAGATAACCATCACATATGCAGTGTCATATGCATATATACACAGCTAAGTTGACTAAAGTGTGGTATTCCCAGGGAAGGATTCTAATGATGGAACTCCTCAGAACAACTAACAGTGTAACAAAACAAATGCCAACAAACTGAAGCATGTTTTGTTAGCGGAGAGGGGAGATCAAGGAGAGGAAAGTAGGTTAGTACAGTCATAATATTCATTGTACATATGTGAAAATGGACTAGGTAACGTAGGGTGTGGGGGGGAGAATGGTGAAAGAGGTCACATTGATCCAGATGTATTGTACTCATACATGTTGAATTGAAACCCCTTTGTAAAACTACTTAGATATTTATAACATTTAAGAAAGATTAATCAGGCTGGGTATCGGTGGCTCATACTGTAATCCTAGTTACTCAGAAGGCTGAGATTTGAGGATCATGGTTCACTGCCAGCCCAGGTAGAAAAGTTTGTGATTTTTAAATCTCCTATTAGCCATCAAAAAAGACAGAAGTGGAGCTGTGGCTCAAGTGGTAGAGTGCTGGCCTAAAGCAAAAAAGATCAGGAAAAGTGTCCAAGCCCTGTGTTCAAGTCCTAGGACCAATATGCGTGTACACACGCTCACATACACATACACACACACACACACACACACACACACACACACACACACACACACACACACACACACACACACACCAGGAAGATTACTCATTGTTATAAGAACACCATGTTCCAATCTCTGTCAGTGGACAGTGAAGATAGCAACCTTAAGGAACAGAAACCCTTGAGATGAGGCTTAGAATGCTCCTTGATACTGGAAGGTGGAATTCTTGTTGATTCTGTGGACTCTTTGGGCAGGATAGGCAGAGAGTAGAGTTCAGACAAGGTGATGAGGTCTGAAGGGAAAGCCATCAGAGAGAGACCTATGATCAGGAATTCCCACCAGGTCCTGGAGTAGAAAGAGGGCCTGATTGACAACACAGAGAGAGTATTAGATAGTTGGCATCTCTTCTGCTTCCTTGTCTTACAAAGATCAAGGTTGTTGTTTGTTCAGAATATTTATTCACTATCCCAGAAAATGCCACTTAAATGAATTCATTTGCTTCTTGCTTATAATAGTGTTGGTGGTACTTTTGTTGTATTCAATATATTCATTGCTTATTGTTTAAAATTGTGTAATCTATTTCAGAGATGTGATTTGCTCCAACTCTGTTGAGCAGTGGAGTCTGTCATATTGGAATATCCTCCAGGGAAAAGACTTTATTTTCCAGAAACATCTACATTCTCTTTAAATGCCTTCAAGGTAATCAGGTCACTCAGCAAGGAGAAAATGCTCTTCCAAACCTTACTGGTGCCTAAACATTCAGTTATTAACTTAGTTTTATTTTATTCATTTATATTTTATTTGTTGTGTCAGTACTAGGACTTGAACTCAGGGACCGGGCATGTTCCTTAGCTTTTCCATTCAAGATTGGTGCTCTACCATTTGAGCCACACTTTGACTTCTGGCTTTCTGGTGGTTAGCTGGTGATATCTCATGGACTTTCCTGCCTGGTTGGTGTCTAACCTCAATCCTCAAATCTTAGCCTCTTTAGTAGCTAGGATTATAGGTGTGAATCATTGTGCCCAGCTTTGTAATTTAGTTTAGTTAGTTACAAGTCTTCTCATCTTTTCTGCTCTGATTGGGCTTAGAAGTTCCACAGTGAAAAACAAAAATACAGTGTAATTCTGTCATAAATCACCTGAATTCTCCATACTCCACAGACTCAAGTCTCCATGGAATCATTCCAAACTATTTTTTTGACCCACCCCAAATGCTAGTTTGTCTTAAAATTTATTTCCTGATGAATCCAACAGCAAGAAACATGTAGGATTGCAAATACATTCTTATATGAATCCTGAATTTAGCAGATTTTTGCAAATCCTTGAAATATTTGTTGTCAACTGTTACTTGTGCCAGAGAAATGATTTTAATAATTTGTTTCTCATTTTGTAATGTGAGCCAACATGCACTACTTCAAATTAAGAATCAAAAAGGGAGTTTGGTTTAAAATTATAGAGCTAATAAATAACAGGTATGTGTATGGAAAATAAAGAAACAAAAGCAAAAATCTTAAGCTGCAAAAATGTAAATGAGGAAAAGGAGATATAGGAAAGGAAAACACTAAGATTAAAAAAAGATGGTAGACTATAAGGAAAGTTCAAACATAATATAATGAAATGCATTTATTATGGTAGACATAAATGGGGTAAATTCAAAAGAGAGACATCCAAGGCAAATGTTAGTAGCTCATATATATAATCCTATGATCCTAGCTAACCAGAAGGCTGAGATATGAGAACTGAGGTTTGAAGCTAGCTTGGGCAGAAAAGTTCATGAGATTCTTTTTTTTTTTTGGGGGGGGGGGTCCAGTTGTGGGGCCTGAACTCTGGGCCTGGGCACTGTCCCTCAGCTCTTCAGCTCAAGGCTAGCGCTCTACCACTTGAGCCTCAGCACCACTTCCGGCTTTTTTCTTTTTGCTTATGTGGTGCTGGGGAATCGAACCCAGGGCCCCATGCATTGCAAGGCAAGCGCTCTACCACTGAGCTACCTTCCTAGCCCCAAGTTCATGAGATTCTTAACTTCAATTAAACAGCAAAAAGCCAAAAGTGGCGCTATGGCTGAAGTAGTAGAGTACCAGCTTTGTATAAAAAAGCCAAGTGAGAGCATGAGGCCCTGAGTTCAAGACTTAGTACTGGCACATAAAAAGCATTTTATGAACTGATTTTATTGGTCTTTACAGTGATGAAAAGCCAACTTACTGAATTACACAGTTCAAATAGGTATATTTATTAGTAAATTAAGCCTCATAAAACTTGACTTAAAAAACCTTGATAAAATCAATAGAAGGAAATGTGGGTTGATAGACTGCATTGTTCTTAGAATTGAACATTTTATTTTTTAAAAAAATGCTTGAAAGCAATTTAGCTTCATCATGTAAAGACACATGCACCCAGTTTATTACCTCACCATCCATTCCAAGGAATATTCTGTTTTTGGTCGTGGGGCTTGAACTCTGGGGCTGGGCACTGTCCCTCAGCTCCTCAGCTCAAGGTGAGCACTCTACCACTTGAGCCACAGCGGCACTTCTGGTTTTCTGGTGGTTAATTAGAGATAAGAGTCTCACTGTCGTTCCTGCCTGGGCTGGCTCTGAACTGCGATCCTCAGATCTCAGCCTCCTGGGTAGCTAGGATTACAGGTGTGAGCCAACAGTGCCCAGCTCCAAGGAATATTCTTTCAAGAAAACTTTCTGGGCACTGGTGGCTCACACTTGTTATCTTAGCCACTTAGGAGCCCGAGTTCTGAGGATCAGGGTTAGAAGCCAGCCCAGGCAGGAAAGTCTGTGAAACTCCTATCTCTAATTAACCACCCAAAAGCCAGAAGTGGAACTGTGGTAGTCAAAACTTCCTAGGTAAAGATCCAGAATCACAATGAATCAAAGTCTGGATAAATGGGATTACATCAAAATGAAGAGTTTCTGCATGGCAAAGGACATAGCTAGAAAGCCCACAGAATGGGAGAAGATATTTACTAGCTATTCATCAGACAAGGGCCTCATATCTAAAATATGCTCAGAGCTCAAAAAATTACCACCCCCTCAAAAAAAACCCAAATCCTCAAATAATAACCCTATTAATAAGTGGGCTAAATACTTAAAGAGAAACTTCTCCAAAGAAAAAATAAGAATGGCCAATAGATACATGAAGAAATGCTCAACATCTCTGGCCATAAAGGAAATGCAAATCAAAGCAACAGTTAGAATGGCTATTAAATGAATAATAACAGATCTGACAGGGATATGGCCAAAAGAGAACACCACTACACTATTGATAAGAATGTAAACTTGTTCAACCCCTCTGGGAAGCAGTATGGAGGTTCCTCAAAAGACTAAGCATAGAGCTTCCCTTTGACCCAGCAATCCCATTCCTAAGCATCTATCCAAATGACCACCAACCAGACCACACTAAAGCTACCAGCACAACCATGTTGATTGCAACATTATTTACAATAGCTAAGTTATGGAATCAACCCAGGTACCCCTCAATAGAAGAATGGATCAAGAAAATGTGGTATATCTACTCAATGGAATCTATGCTTCTATCAGAAAGAATGGCATTGTCCCAATTGTAAGGAAATAGAAAGACTTGGAAAAAGTTATATTAAGTGAAGTAAGCCAGACCTAAAGAAACATAAGTTGCATTATTTCCCTCATTTGTAATAATTAGAATGTGCCTATAAATCTACAAGTAATCCCAATGAATAGTAGAAGACAAATAATTACACCTGAACAAGACTAATTAAATAGCAGTCTGAGCATTCACACAATAGGAACACAGGAGAATATTCTCAGAGGAGGATCACAAGGGCTCAATAGCTACATGCATAAGATCATATAAAATGATGCTTATCGAAATGGGCTCCAAGAAATGGAAATGAAGGTTTTTATATTGCACTGGTTGAAGTTCAGTTCTATCCCTCCTCCTTTGGTTTATTCCCTTTTGTTGCTGTTTTTGATTTCTGTACCCTTTGTCTTGTATTTAAGTTTATCTGATTTGGGGAGGGGAAGGGGAAGCACAGACTTGGAGGGACAAAGGGTGAACCAATTCAGCAGTGATGGTCACTAGACACAATGTTGGAAATGAACTATGCAACTTGTGGGGCAGGTCAGGAGGGGAAAACCTGGGAGAAAATGAGGGAGGAGGTGACACTGTTCAAAAACAAATGTACTCGGGGCTGGGAAGGTGGCTCAGTGGTAGAGCGCTTGCCTTGCATGCATGAGGCCCTGGGTTCGATTCCTCAGCCACCACATAAGCAGAAAAAAAGCTGGAATGGTGCTGTGGCTCAAGTGATAGAGCGCTAGCCTTGAGCTGAAGAGCTGAGGGGCAGTACCCAGGCCCAGAGTTCAGGCCCCACAACCGGACCCCCCCAAACAAAATGTACTCATTACCTGACTTATGTAACTGTAACCCCTCTGTACATCACCTTTACAATAATTTTTTTTTAATGAAGTGGAGCTGTGGCTCAACTGTTAGAGCACTAGCCTTCAGCAAAAGAACTCAGGGACAGCACCCAGCCCCTGAATTCAAGCTCCAGGACTGGCACCAAAAGAGAGAGAGAGAGAGAGAGAGAGAGAGAGAGAGAGAGAGAGAGAGAGAGAGAGAGAGAGAGAGAGAGAGAGAGAGAGAAAGAAATCTTGCATTAACATTCACAAGATGAAAGAACCAAGAAAACCAGAGGATACTATTGCTTTCTTAGATAACAAGCTAAATTAAAATATCATGCATTGATTATATGCTAAAAATGTAATATCTGAATAGAAAAAAAATACAGAGTGAGCGAACAGATTTCTGTCTGTGTGAAAACAATGATTATAGTGCCTGGGAAAAACACTCCAGAAATATCTGTATTGATCATCATTGTTATTTTAGCAAAGAATGTTGATAAGGGAAAACACAGTCTGGTTGTTTCAGTGGGTCTGTATATTCTATATTCTGGTGAACAAGTATAATATACAACATACACAACACACACATACACAAATACAAGCCAAGATGATGCAATAATTCTAACAGTGCAGTTGTGAGAACTAAACAAAGGTTTATAAAGGAAAAAAAAACTTGAAGCACATATAAATTTTGGGGAGAAAAGATTTATTTACACTCTTCACTGTTTCATGAATAGGAGCAACACCAGACTTCAAGTGGTTAGCTCTCCCCAGAGAGAGGCCAAAGGGAAAACTTTTAAAAAGTGGTTACAGAAACCAGACAAAGAAAACAATTCTGATTGGTTGGAGTGGGAAGTTCCTCATTAGAGGTTAATTGGTGGTTTCTGATTGGTGCATATCAGTTTCAGCTTCCTGTTTATATTGGGGTTTGGCTTGTTCACACAGGGATTTTCAAGTGCCAGCTCTTCCCCAGATGAATGACCTCCCAAATAGAATTTAAAAAGCAAATTTTATTGACCCATAATCATTATGAATATGGATGTGTATGTGATAATTTGGTACAACTCTATAATATATAACATCGCCATAAATCACATAGTGAGAAGAGGGACAATGAGTACAGTCACAAATCATTGGAAAGAAGGAGTTGTGTGTATGTGTCAGTCCTGGGGCTTGAACTCAGGGCCTAGGCTCTGTCTCTGAGCCTTTTTGCTCAAGGCTAGCACTGGACCACTTCTGGCTTTTTGTTTGTTTTTGGTGGTTAGTTGGAGATCAGAGTCTCACAGACATTCCAACCCAGGATGGTTTGAACCACAATACTCAGATCTTCCTGAATAGCTAGGATTACAGGTGTGATCCACGAGGCCCAGCTTTGTGATCCTTATGCAATCATTCCTCAATGGCTTTCACTTGTCTCAACTTTGTATTTCACACACATTCTCTAATCTTCTTTCTTGTCATCTCATATTGAACTTGAGATCAAAGACTACTCACCCCACACACAGGTTAAGCACATCTTCTCCCTCTCCAATTTATTATTTCAGCCTTTAAGACATATCGTTAACTAGATTAGTTCATTAATCTCTTTCTATCTACTGAGACTGTACTTTATCATCCAAAAAATTTCTCATCTGCCCTGGTTTGGCATCCTTTGTATAGCAAGTAATAGTGGCGCTGTGGCTTAGGTGGTAGAGCATTGGCCTTGAGCTGAAGAGCTCAGGGAAGAGCTGAGGGACGGTGCCCAGGCCCAGAGTTCAAGCGCATGACTGACAGAAACAAAAACAAAAACAAAAAGAAATCTGTATAACTATTGTTTCTTTTTTTTTTTTTTTTTTGGGGTCCGGTTGTGGGGCCTGAACTCTGGGCCTGGGCGCTGTCCCTCAGCTCTTCAGCTCAAGGCTAGCGCTCTACCACTTGAGCCACAGTGCCACTTCCGGCTTTTTTTTTCTTTTTGCTTATGTGGTGCTGAGGAATCGAACCCAGGGCCTCAGGCATGCAAGGCAAGCGCTCTACCACTGAGCCACCTTCCCAGCCCCCAGAAATCTGTATAACTAGTAAGCATGCATTCTATGAGCTCATCTAAACTATGGATTTAAAAATGTTGAAATGGGCCTGGCATAGTGACGCATGCCTGTAATCTGAGATTCTTAATAGGTTAAGATCTGAAGATTGAGGTTCAAAGCCAGTCCTGGGCAGGAAAATCAATTAGTCACTAAAAAACCAGAAGTGGAGTTGTGGCTCCTGGGGAAGAGGAATAGCCTTGAGCTAAAAAGCTCAGGGACAGCGCCCAGGCCCTGAGTTCAAGCCTCAGGACAGGCACACACACACACACACACACACACACACACACACACACAACTGAAATGGACAAATATTTGTGGCTCACGCCTGTAATCCTAGCTCTTCAAGAGGATGAGATCTGAGGATTGTGGTTCAAAGCCAGTCTGAGCAAGAAAGTCTTTGAGACTCTTATCTTCAATGAACCAGCCAAAAGCAAAAAGTGAAACTGTGTTTCAAGTGGTAGAACACCAGACATGAATGAGAAAGTTTAAGGATAGTATTCACGCCCTGAGTTCAAGCCCTAGTATGGGCAATAGATAAAAAATAAATACACATTAAAAAAAGATACAGAAAAGTCCCTTCGCAAAGAGACTTACTTAACTAAGAAACATCTGTTCTGTGATATCCTCTAATACTGCAGAGGTGTGATGTTGGAAGGAGAGCATTTGAGCCTTGCAAAACATAAAAATAAAAATAAAAATCCCTTTAAGATACTGGGTGGAGGCTGGGTAGAGGCTAGCACTCCATTATGGATAGGAATCTAAGTCATGCAAGGCGGAAGGGGAGGTTACAGCCTCTCTCTATGGTCCATTCTGCTGATTCTGTTCCCTGAGACCAGAGACTCCAGTAGCCAAGAGTGTGGGAGGCAAAGGATGGACTCTATTATTCTAGAAAGGCAGCAGAGAAACAATGGTCATCTTTGGTCAAATGGAGTCTTCCAGAACGGAGCTCTCCAGATGCTTCTTCCTGCCCAGGATAACAGCTGCAAAACACAATTGTTCCTAGAAGATGCGTCCATGCATCTGGTCTCATTCCTGTGGCTGGATGTGCACCATTCAGAAAGGTACAGCCAAGTGAAGGGGCTGGTGGCTCACGTCTGTAATCCTAGCTACTCAGGAGGCTGAGATCTGAGGACTGAGGTTTAAAGTCAGAGCAGACAAATTTGAAAGACTCTTATCTCCAGTTAAGCCAGAAGTAAGCTGAGTGCTTGTGGCTCACACCTCTAATTCTGAGGATCACAGTTTGAAGCTAGCCTGGGCAAGAAAGTCCATGAGCCCCTTAGTGCCAATAAATTCCCTCCTCCAAAAAAATACTGTAAGTGGCACTGTAGCTCAAGTGGTAGAGCACTAGCCTTGAGCAAAAGAAGTTCAGAGACAGTGCCCAGGCTGTGAGTTCAAGCCCCAGGTGTGGCAAGCACACAAATAAAAGCCAGAAATGGAGTTGTGGCTAAAGTGGTAAAGCACCAGCTTAATGGAGAGCACAAAGGCCTGAAGTTCAAGTCCCGGTACCAGCACACACATACACATGCATATGCACTTGCACATGTGTGCACATGTGCAAGCATGCATGCACACATGCATGTGCATGTACATACATACATGCACATGTGCACACACATACATAGGAGAAAAATGGAAAATACTATAGTGCATATTTTGTATGCTGGTGTCATGGAGAGAGGAATGTTTTTTCTTTTCCTTTTTCTTTCTTTCTTTCTTTTTGCCAATCCTGGGGCTTGAACTCAGGGCCTGGGAACTATCCCTGAACTTCTTTTGCTGAAGGCTAGCACTCTACCACTTGAGCTAGAGCACTACTTCCAGCTTTTTCTGAGTATGTGGTACTGAGGAATCAGACCCAGGGCTTTGCATGCTAGGCAAGCACTCTGCCACTGAGCCACCTTCCCAGCCCCAAGAGAGAGGGAACTTTAAGAGAAGCTGAGTAAGAGCAGAGCCCCAGGCTTGCACTACTGTGCTGAAGTCTAGACAGACAAGCCAAGACCTCCTTGCCCCCCTCCCCAGCCTGAGTTGGGGTGGTGGGATCACGAGATCATCAAGGTGTGGTCTCACCTGGGCTATATCATCCAGCAAAGATACATGTTTTACCCTTTCCTCCATGCCCCAGAGGTGACCCCAGCTTCCAGGACCACCTTTCTTCCAGAACACACTGCAGTCCACCCACCTGCCCATCCATGACTTCATCCCGCAGGCCAAATGCATTTAATGATAGAGATGATTTTGTAACCCAGTGGCCTACCAGCCCACAGAGACTCCAGTGGAGATCACAGCCTTTCATTCCCTCTTAGCAGGAGTTCAAGGTTTTCCTTGTAGCTCACATTTGAGATCTGATGTAGCTAGGGACAGCAGGAATCATGGTCTCGGATCTCCTACACAGTAAGTTCTTTTTGTAACTTCTTCCTCTTTTGGGGGGTGGGGGAGTGGGCCAGTACTGGGGCTTGAACTCAGAGCCTTTCACTGTCACTCAGCTTTTTTTGCTCAAAGCTGTGCTCTACTACTTGAGCCACCCATTTACTTTCAGCTTTGTGCTGAAATTGGTGATAAGAGTCTCACAGATGTTCCTACCTGTGCTGGCTTTGAACCCTGATCCTCACATCTCAGGCTCCTGAGTAGCTAGGATTACAGATGTGAGCCACTGTGCCCACATTGTGTGTTCATTTTTAACATAGATCAGTCAGTCAATAAATGTGAGCAGTGTCATTGATTGCAATAGCTACTCATTGAGCAGAGACTTATGCTATTAGATGTACAGAAGTGGATTTTAAAATGCACAGGAGCTAAACAGCTCTAAAGGGAAGAAAATGAGAATTCCTTTGTCTTAAGATTTTTAAACAAAAGAGTGAAACTCTGAAATGAGAAGAAAACTGAGGAAGAGAGTAACTTCTTAAAGAAAAAGTTATTATTAAAAACTTCAAGAAATGTTTTAAAACAAAAGCAAACACAAACAACAACAACAAAGCAAGTTTCTAGGCACCCGTGGCACACACCTACCATTTTAGCTAATCAGGAGACTGAGATCTGAGGATCTTGGTTTAGAACCAGCTTGTTTATTTTTTGTAGAGGACACCTAGGAACTACAACACTGAAACCCGAGCCTAAATGTAGAGTAGAACTCAATGAGAATTTTCACCAGGAGTCACGAATGTTGTTCTGTTGTTCTGTTCTGGGCACTATCCCTGAGCCTTCTTTTTCCTTTGGTCAAGGCTAGTACTCTACCTCTTGCGCCATAGTTTCAGCTGTTTTTGTTTGTTTGTTTGTTTGTTTTGTGTTTAATTGGAGATAAGAGTGTCACAGATTTTTCTGCCAGGCTAGCTTTAAACTGCTGTCCTCAGAAGGACAGCAGCAGAAGGCTGCTTCAAAGTAGCTAGGATTACAGATGTGAGCACCTGTACTTACTTCTTAATACTTGCAAACTCTGTTTAAAGACCTTGTGCCAGCTGCAGGGGGAAAGGATGTAACAGATAGGGCTGTATGGATAAGGATGTTAATGATCTTTCTTTACAGTTCTCTTTGTGTGCTAACTTTTTTAAAATTTTAAATAGTTTTACAAAGGGGTTTCAACTCAACATGTGGGTTTATAAATACAATGTATCTTGCTCAGTGTCAACCCTCCCATTCTTCTCCCTATCTCTCCCCATCTTTGTGCACTATTGTAGCTCAAGAAGTACAAAACACCTCCCTTGAAAGCATGAGGCCTGTTGCAAACCTCAACACCATTAACAAAACTAAGCTGGGCACTGGTGGTTCATGCCTGTAATCCTAGCTACTCAAAAGGCTAAGATCTTGAGAATCAAGGTTCAAAGCCAGCTCAGTCAGGAAAGTCCATGAGACTTTTATCTCCAATTAACTTCCAAAAAAATCTGGAAATGGAGCCTGTGGCTCAGGTAGTTGAGCAAAAGAGCTCAGGGACAGCACCCAGGTCCTGAGTTCAAGCCCCAGGACACACACACACACACACACACACACACACCCCTACATAAATAAATCATTTACTAACAGAACTAGTAACCAACCAAATGAATGAGTAAAGAAACAAATAATAAATATGGTTTTGTACCGATTACTTCATCCAGAATAATCTCCCACTCTCTTTCTCTAGACATTGTTGACTACTTTAATTCACTTTATTTGAATTCAGAACATTTATCATTACCAAAATTTAAAAAAATTCATTTAAATATTGTTTTCTTCCTATTAAAATGTTCTATACACAAAGACAGGTGGAGTGATTAATTATTTGTGGAGGGTTTTTTGGAGGTGGTGGGCTGGATTTCTGTCTCCACCTTAGAATAATGGTCCACTCAACATTATTTCTCAAGAATCATTTGTTGAATAAATGAATCATCCCATCCAGAAACCGGAGTAGTAAGAGCATGTCTGGCTGGGAGCCCAGCCGGTCAGTCCTGGTCAATGGGGGGGGGGGCAGAGCACACCAGGACCACCTGGGAAAGAACAGGAAGGGGAAGGTCAGGGTATGGGAACTTCCTGATCCCAAAGCCTCGAGCCTGTTGTGGGGGCGGGGGTGGGGAGGAGGAAACCCAATGACCAAAGGGAGGATCTAACTGATGGGAGTGGGCACTCATGATTGGGTGCCTGCAAGCACTCAGCAGGCAAGGGACCTCACTTCGGGGAGTTCTGGCCTGCAGAGAAGGCAAGAGCTGTGCTGAGATGTTTCTCATCTGGAAGTTGGAGGCGGGATAAGTGACAATTGCACTGATTGGACACCACAGCTTCCCTGTGTGCTGAATGAGACACTCGTGGCCTGAGAAATGTATGCATAGTGGGCAAGCCCCAGGCTCAGGCTGTGACAGCATTCATTCATTCATTCATTTTATTTATTTTTATTTATTTGGTGCTGGTTGGCTTGAACTCAGAGCATGGGTGCTGTCCTTGAACTTCTGTACGCTACCACGGAGCCACAGCTCTACTTCTGGCTGTTTTAGTGCACAATTGGAGAGAAGAGTCTCATGGACTTTGCTTCCCATACTGACTTTGAACATCAGTTCTCAGATCTCAGCCTCCTGAGCAGCTGGGATTATAGGCATGAGCCACAGTGTCCAGCTCAGACTGTGACATCTTTTGAATTACAGCACAGCTCAGCCCATGACTTACTTGAAGGATCCTTGAATATCTTTAATTCCAGGTCAAATTGAATGCTGGAAGGGACTCTGATAAAACTTGTAATGCTCACTAGTAAAATATTCAAACATGGCCACCGGGTTATGTCAAACATTAATTTTCTGGGAAACAAGGATCTCTACCAACACTTAACACTGGCAACATGGCAAGTGATTTTGCTTTTGCTTTTGTATTTATTTTATTCTATTAATTTAATTTCATTTATTTAGGTGCCAGTTCTTGAACTTAGGGTCTGGCCCCTGAGCTTTTTGTGCTCAAGGCTGACCCTCTACCACTTGAGCCAGATCTCTACTTTCAGCTTTCTTTTGGGAGGGGGGGGGGCACAGGTAGTTTATTCAAGATGAATCTCATGGACTTCCCTGCTCAGGCTGCCTTTGAACTGTGATACTTAGATCTTAGCTTCCTGATAAGCTAGGATTACAGGTGTGAACCACTGGTTCCCTGTTTCATTATTTTACATATTTTTTCTTTTTCTTTCATTTAATTTCTACCAGTTCTGAGGCTTGAACTCAGGACTTGGGTACCTGTTGCTTAGCATTATTGCTCAAGGCAGGTGTTCTACCACTTGAGTTACACCTCCACTTTTGAATTTTTGCTAGCTAATTGGAGATAAAATCTCAAGGATTTCTCTGCCTGAGCTTACTTGGAACCATGATCCTCAATTCACAGCCTCCTGAGTAGCTAGGATTGCAGGAGTGAGCCACCAGAACCCAGCTTAGAATGAATATTTGTAACTCCTGTATTTTCAAATACAGTGAATTGGCTGAGAAAAAGAGTGGTAATACACTAGAGACCTCTTCTTACCAATTTTTAGCTTTACGGCAGGACTTTGAACTTCAGAATGTTTATAGGCACTTTTTTTTAAATCCAAAAGAAATCACACTGGCATGCCTGTAATTTTAGCTATTCAGGAGATTGAGTTCTGAGGATAACAGTTCAAAGCCAGTCTGGGCAGGAAAAAGTCTTAAGAGATTCCTATCTGTAATAAAAAAGCTGGAAGTGGAGCTGTGGCTCAAGTGGTAGAGCATTAGCCTTGAGGGGAAAAAAAAAAGAAAAAGAAAAAGAAAAAGAAAGAAATCAGACCCCAGTCAATGTCTTGAATTTTCTACAATGCTAACTCACTGAGAACCAGGTAGGATTAACTCATATCAATATAAGAAATCTTGGCAGCATGCAAATGGAAGAGATATGAAATGATGCTATTACAGTTTATCAACAAAGAGGAAAAGGCTAATGTTACATGAATCCTTTCACACTTGAGTGTGCCAAGATTTTTTCCAGTTGCTTTCTAGATCTCCATGATAATTGAATCACAGGAATGAGCCGCCGTGCATTTCATTCATCAGTGCAAATGAGGCAGAATTTCTTCAAGCACAGGTGTGCACATGGGCACACCTTCCCACAATCCACAAGGGCAGATCACAGCTCTGCCATGCCCGATGGCCCACAATTCCTATGCTGTTCTGAAAATTTATGGAACACAAACGCAGGAGAAGATGTATATCACCATAATTTAACCATTCCAAGTAGAGTCCACCTAAAGAACAGGATGGGTCCCCAGAAGTAGATTTGAACTTGACTAGTGGTTCATCCAAGACTGCAATTTCTAAGTTAAGAGGAACAGAAGTTCCGAGCTTTGTATTCTTGAAACCTCCAGGAGGCACTGCTAATTCATTAGAATGATATACGTCTTGAAATATTCCTCTTTCAAAATGTACATACCATCAAGCACCAGTGGCTCACGTCTGTAATCCTAGCTATTCAAGAGGTTCAAAGACAGACTGAGCAGAAAAGCAATTAACCACAAAAAATCCAAATTGGAGTGTTGACCCAAGTGGTAGAGCACCAACTTTGATCAAAAAAGCTCAGGCCCTTAGTTCAAGTCCCATGACCAGCACATACGGACACACATTTTACACACACACACACACACACACACACACACACACACACACACACACACACACACACACACACACGTGCGCGCGTGCGCGCGCACTATGGAAAAGTTAACTGGCTCTCAAAGTTGGGACAAAAAAAGTTCTCAGACAAGTCTAAAACATCTCATAACACAAGAAAAGAACCCCCAAAGAACATGACAATTGAGTATTCATTAAGTTGTCTATATTCCTTTCTTTTAATCATATTCTTACTGGGTGTGGCTCATGCTTGTAATCCTAGCTACTAGAGAGATTGGGATACGAAGATTAAAGTTTAAAGCCAACTGGGACAGGTAAATCGGAGAGACTTTTTTTTTTTTCAATTTTAGCAAAAAGCCAGAAGTGGAGCTATTGGCTCAAGGGAGAGAGTGGGTCAGCTACGTGACAGTGTGAGGCTCTGAGTTCAAACCCCAGCACTGGTGCAAAAACAAAATCCATGTTCTTTTCTTTTCTTTCTTTCCTTTCTTTCTTTCTTTCTTTCTTTCTTTCTTTCTTTCTTTCTTTCTTTCTTTCTTCCTTCCTTCCTTCCTTCCTTCTTTCTTCTTTTCTTTCTTTTCCTTTGGTCAGTCCTGGGGCTTGAACTCTGGGCCTGGGCACTGTCCCATAGCTCTTTTACTCAAGGCTAGCATGCTACCACTTTGAGCCACAGAGACACTTTTGGTTTTCTGATAGTTCACTGGAGTCAAGTGTCTCATGGACATTCTTGCCCGGGCTGTCTCCTGAGGAGTTAGGCCTGAGCCACCAAAGATTCTGAACTATGTTTTGAACACACTGCCTTAGAAAGCAGATAAAGGTAGGAAATGCTCTTATATGCCAGGTGAAAGTCACATTTTCCCATTTTCCTCTGTGGGGTGGTGTGTGTGTGTGTGTGTGTGTTGTGTGTGTGTTGGTACTGAGTCTCAAATTCAGGGCCTGAGCACTCTCCTTTTAGCTTTTTCACTCAAGGCTGGTGCTCTACCACTGAGTCATAGCTCCACTTCCAGGTTTTTGCTGTTAATTGCAGATAAGAGTCTTATAGATTTGTCTGTTTGGCACTTCCTATCATTTTTTTTTTTTAAGTTTCAATTGCTGAACTGCAAACATAAAACAGGTCATCAAACATTTTGAGATGTTGCCTCTTTTGTCTTCTCTCTCTGCCTAGTTTTGGAAGTCTGGAAGCCATCTTTTTCATTTGTCTTCATTTCATCACTGTCTCTCTGGAAGTTATTCAGGTGTTCATTCTATAAGCCACATTATTATTATCTCAGCCATTCCACATTTAGTGGGAATCTCATGTTCTGTTCTGGGAAAGTTTTCTTGAATTATCTCTTTGTATTTTACTCTATTCTCTGGATTCCTACTCACTCTGTGTTTGGCCTCCTGAGCTACAAACTTTAGAGTTCTTTTCATTTCTCCCTTGTGACACGTGGCTCTTTATAAGGAGATCTCATATATTCAGGGTTTTTAAAATATCATATTCCCAGTGCTTCTTAGAAATTCATGTTCTAAATAATTGTTCAGCAAGTATTGCCCTTAATTTGGCTTTAGGTTTTACTTGATGTGCATCCATATTGGATTCTTTTGGATTCTTTTGGTTTTTAGATGGAAAATTAAAGTTAAAGGAAAAAAGAAAGGAAGAAGATGAAGGAAGGAAAGGAAAGGAAAGGAAAGGAGAGGAAAGAAGGGAGGAAAGGAAGGAAGGAGGGAGAGGAGAAAGGAGGGAGAGAAGGGAAGGAAAGACAAAGAGAAAGAAATAAAGGAAGAAAGGAAGAAAGAAGAAGGAAAGAAGGAAAAAAGAGGGAATGAAGGAAGGAAGGAAGGAAGGATAGAAGGAAGGAAAGAAGGAAGGAAGGATTTTGCTGGTTAATTGAAGATGAAGCCTCACCGACTCAGAAGGAAATTTAGAAGGAGGGTAGGAAGTTTGTTTTTTTGGGTCCGGTCGTGGGGCCTGAACTCTGGGCCTGTGCGCTGTCCCTCAGCTTTTCAGCTCAAGGTTAGCACTCTACCACTTGAGCCACAGCGCCACTTCTGGCTTTTTTCTTTTTGCTTATGTGGTGCTGAGGAATCGAACCCAGGGCCTCAGGCATGCAAGGCAAGCGCTCTACCACTGAGCCACCTTCCCAGCCCGAGGGTAGGAAGTTTGAAAGGGAGGAAGAGGGGTCGGGAAGGAAGGAGAGAGGAAAGGAGAGGAAGGATTTGTTGATGAGCTTAGTGGGACTGTTTCCATAGCAACTCTATTACCACTGGTCAGGTTATAATCTTAGTCTTTAACCAGTTTACTGTAGCAAGAATAAAGAATAAAGACTTCCTTAGTGCCAAGGCCACACTCTGAATGAACTGTAGTATTATTGCTCAAGTGGCCATGCCTTTGTCATGTGACCACTAGTGAATCCATCCAGCCCCTGACTTAGCAAATGAGACTTCTTTGTACTAGCATAGTGGTCAGAAATAAAACCTCAAATGAAGTCCACTAGACAGTAGCTTTAAAAGCATGGACTTTGAAGTGCAGGACTTGATTTGGTCTTTGAATGCTGGACAACTTTGGGGTCAGACCAGAACTGGTCTTTAAGTAAATCTGGGACTTGAACTGAGAGCCTGGGTACTGTCCCTTAACATTTTCACTCAAGGTTGGTGCTGTACCACTTGAGCCACAGCTCTACTTCTGACTTTTTGCTGTTTTTTTTTGGATCTTAGAGTTTCATGGACTATGATGCTTCGTGTTGGCTTCAGACAGTGATCTCAGTCTCCTGAGCAGCTAGTATTACAGGCATGAGCCACCAGCACTTTGCATTCTCAACATCGTGAGATTTCCAGAGTCAACTATTTTAGAAGGGCTGAATGATATTTGTTTATACATTAGACAGTGCTATTGCCTACCATTTTTTCATTTTGAAACCTTTCCCCTCACCCTCCTTCCCTCCTTCTCTCCTTCCCTCCCTCTCTCTCTTCCTCCCTTCCCCACCTTCCTGCCTTCCTTCCCTTCTTTCTTTCTGGAACTGTGCTTGAACTCTAGGCCTCATTCTCTCAGCTTTCTTGCTCACAGCTGGTGTTCTACCACCATTGAACCATGGCCTAGTCCAATATTTTTGCTGATTGATTGAAGTTGGTGTCTCACAGACTTTTCTACCTGAGATGGCTTCACATGATTCTCCAGGATTCTCTCTTCCAAATAGCTGGTGTTACAGGCATGAGCTACCTGTCTTCTTTACATTTTTTTTTTTTTTTTGGTGTGTGTGGAGGGATTGGTCCTGGGGCTAAAACTCAGGGCCTGAGCATTATCCCTGGGCTGTTTTTGCTCAAGGTTATTGCCCTGTCAATTGAGCCACAATGCTGCTTCTGGCTTTTTGATGGTTGATTTGCCAGGGCTGGCTTCAAACTATGATCCTCAGATCTCAGCCTCCTGAGAAGCTGGGATGACAGGCGTGTGCCACTTGTGCCTGGCTCTTTTCTTTGCAGCGAGTGAATCCAGGGACTGGTGTGTGGTAGGAGAATACAGTACCACTTGAACTGTGCCATCAGCCCTACTATATTATTCTTCCTTTTTCTTTTGTGCCAGTACTGGAGCTTGAACCCAAAGTCTCATCTCAAGTCTGGTGTTCTACTACTTGAGCCCAGTTCCACTTCCAGCTTTTTTCTGGTTAATTGGAGATAAGAATCTCTCAGATTTGTTTGCCTGGGTTAGCTTTGAACCTGGATTCTCAGATCTCAGCCCCTGAGTAGGTAGGATTACAGGTGTGAGCCACTGGAGCCTGACTCATCTTATTCTTGATTGCCACATCTGCAAGCATCTTTTCTGGATGTCTCATTTGTTCATTTCTTCTGAAATCTTGATAATTGTCAGTTTTCCTGCTCCAAGCAGCAATAAAACTCTTTAGAAGGCAGAATATACACTTCCTGTTGCTGCATTTCCCATCAATAACAGATGCTTTGTCATTCTTGGGCTTTTTAAAATTTCCTTTTCATCCTTATATATTCTTTTTTCTTCTTGCAAAATGTATCACTGGGGCAAGACAGGATTTGAGAGATGGACAGTCTATTCTAGAACCTGGCCTTGCTATCTTGACTGAGCTAATTAACCTTCTACACTTAAATCTCTGCTATAACCAGAATAACTGATTTCACAGGCTTGTTCTGAGGATTCCATAATGCAACAAATCTCATCATACTCATTTGGAATTAGCATGTGTAATTTTTTTGACTCACACGATTCTACTAATTGGGTTTAACAAGTATCTTTCAAACCTTACTGCACACTAACATCACCCAGGGCATTAAGAAAATTCCAGATGTCTCAGTCTCAGAGGCTTCTCATTCCATCACTGTTGGGTAGTGTCTGGACAGTGGCATTGTCTTTTCTTTTCTCTTATTTAAAGCTCTCAGGTAATTCACCTGCGCAGCCAGTGTTGAGAAGTGCTGGATGGGCACACAATGAATAATGAATAATGATGCTGGAGTGCTGATGAATGATTTCTTCTCAGGAAATATAAAATAGTAACAGCACATCAGTTTCTCTGGGAAAGACAAGAATCTGTATGGTATACAAATATTATGTTTTCATCGGTATGGGGTTAACAGATCAGGACAAGTCCAAACTAACATCCACAGATTAATCCCCACAGCTTCACCATTTAGACAGCCCAGGAGGGCTCCCGTGGGAAACCTGGTCCTGGCTGTCTCCACTGCCACTCTTCCTGCCACCTCTAGCTGATGTGATTTGCTCCCATTTGGCCCCTGTGTTCTCAGCCTACTTCTTTTTTCCAGATCAGATTCCATCAAGCTACACACGGCCATAAAAGGAGCTTCATATAAACAGTTCTCAGAGTCTGACCATTTTCCTCTAGAATGACACACAGCCAGGTCCTGCTGCCTCAAAGACCCTAACTGAGCCGGGTGCCGGATCAGGGCTCACGCGTGTAACCCTAGCTACTCAGGAGGCTGAGATCAGAAGATCACTATTTGAAGCCAACCCAGGGAGGAAAATCATGAGACTCTCATCTCCAATTAAGCACCAAAAATCTAGAAGTAGAGTGGTAGCCTTGAGCAAAAATGCTCAGGGACAATACCCAGGCCCTGAGTTCAAGCCCCAGGTATGGCACGCACACACACAAAAACATTCCAGGGGAAGGCCATATTATAATAACCACCCTCCAAAAGGGCCTTATTGGACCCTTCCTTGGAGATCCCTCTCGTTTTAAGAGTTTCTTTTCATTTTCAAATAAATTTATTGTCTGCTATAAATATTTTTTAATCATTTTTTTCTTTTACCTACACTCATGGTTCACAATTCTGGAGGAAAGAGACCATCCCATTCACTTCTCCTTCTTTACTTTCTTCTGCACCGGAATGTGGCTTGTTAGCTTCTATCCAGTCAGTAGAGACCACATTTTAACAATGGCAAGATTTTTTTTCTTTTTTTGTCAGTTGTGGGGCCTGAACCCTGGGCCTGGGCGCAGTCCCTCAGCTCAAGGCTAGCACGCTACCACTTGAGCTACGGTGCCACTTCCGGCTTTTTTCTGCTTATGTGGTGCTGAGGAATCGAACCCAGGGCCTCATGCATATAAGGCAAGCACTCTCACATTGAGCCACCTTTCCAGCCCCCAATGGCAAGACTTTTTTTTTGGGGGGGGGGTCCGGTAGTGGAGCCTGAACTCTGGGCCTGGGCGCTGTCCCTCATCTCTTCAGCTCAAGGCTAGCGCTCTACCACTTGAGCCACAGTGCCACTTCCGGTTTTTTTCTCATGTGGTGCTGAGGAATCGAACCCAGGGCCTCGAGCATGCAAGGCAAGTGCTCTACCACTGAGCCACCTTCCCAGACCCCCAATGGCAAGATTTTTATTTAAACATTTTTTTTTAGAAATTATTACTCACCCCAGTGCAGGTAAATATGCCTATAACCGTTGCTAGTCAGGAGGCTGAGATCTGACATTGCTGATTTGAAACCAGTCCAGGCAGGAGAGTCCATGGGACTCTCATCTCCAATTAACCAGCAAAAAGCCAGAAGTGGAAGTGTGGCTCAAGTGGTAGTGAGTCAGTCTTGAGTGAAAAAGCCAAGGGATAGTGTCTAGGCCCTCAGTTCAAGCCCCAGAACTGGCAACATATATGGGCATGGTCCCTGAGCTTCTTTTGCTCAAGGCTAGCACTCTACCACTTGAGCCACAGTACCACTTCCGGCTTTTTCTGTGTATGTGGTACTGAGGAATTGAACCCAAGGCTTTATGCATGCTAGGCAAGCACTCTACCACTAAGCCACATTTCCAGCCCTTAATATATATATTTTATTGTAAAGATACTGTACAGAGGGGTTACAGTTACAAGAGTAAGGTACTGAGTACATTTCCTATCCAGCATTGTTACCCCCTCCTTTATTTTCCCCCTATCATCCTTTCCCTCCCCATTCCCCAACTCCTCCCTCCCCCCCTCCCAAGTTGTAAAGTTCATTTTCAACATAGTGTCTAGTACATCTCATTGTTACAATGGGTCAACCTTGTTTCAGCATTTTGTTATTTTCCTTCCCTTCCCCAAATTAGAAAAAATGTATATACAAAGTGGCACAACATTTTTTCAAAAACAACCAAAAAAAAGAAAATATTACTCAGATATCACCTTCTATGTTTGTATACAAAACATGAGGCAAAAAAAAAATGGGGAAAGTCCCTTGGAAATGAGTCAAGAAAGTTATTACATGTGTATTTACAGGTGTGTCATACATATGTATACATATATGTTTTCAAGTTCTATAATAGAAATAAAATATGTGCACTAAGTTTTAAGCCAGCCAATGATGGCTCATGCTTGTAATCCTAGCTATTCAGGTGGAAGAGATCTGAGAATCAAGGTTCTAAAGCAGCATAAGCAGAAAAAGCCCATGAGACTCTAGTCTCCAGATATCCAGCAGAAACCAGAAGTGGAACTGTGGCTCAAGGTATAGAGTGCTAGCTTTGAGGGGAAAAAGCCAAGCAAGATCCAGATTAAGATCTCCAAGTTCAAGCCCCAGCACTGGCACAAAAGAAAAAAGAAAAAAAAGGAAACTCTAAAAATTTAAGTCAGAGCAAAGGCTTACCACACCCATATACCAGAAAAGGAATATGGCCGCTAGGGAAACATTAATGTTTAACTTCTTTTGTAGCCTGTCCAGAGATCTGGATACAAGGCGAATTGATATAGAGTACTATGTCAAAAGTAAATACATTATTATTTTTTATTAAGACCAATAATAATAAATTTATTCACTGCCCTGGAAGCGACTGTATAAACAGCCTCAAATCACCATTTACGGGAATGGCTGCAGTGTTTGGAAATGTAAAACAGAAAATCTGTAACAGGATACGTGTTCCGGGACACACACACACAAATTCACATCACAGTTATATGGTGTAATCTTGTGGGAATTTCCAATAAAAGATACCAACATTAATGTGTAGCATTAACATGAAAACATTTCGTGCTCTAGAACGGCTTATCAAGCCTTCCCATGGGTAGCCTGCCTTACACAAGGGGAAACTGAGGTCCAAAGATCTTTCCAGAAGCAGCAGCCATAGCAACAGCATTACCTGGGCACCTGCCATAAGTGGACCCTCCCCCTCGGCTCTTCCCAGAGCAACGTGGGTGCCTGCTTCATCGCCTTGCTTCTTGGGCTCATGTCCACAACACTGCATGGCACTTTGGCTGTGTCCCTGTGGGCTTGCACATTGCTCTCCCAATGAGGGGATGAGGTGTACAGGACCACGAGCCAGGCAGGGAAGGCCTGCTGAGCTGTCTCTTCAGCCAGGGTTCCAGGGAGCAGCCATGGGAAGCTGCTCTTCCATCCCCAGCCACTCCCACAGGGACCAAGCCAGGCCCGGCTCCTCTGGCTTGTAGTAATGTGGTCAAATGGATTCCTAACAAAGGCTCCACCTGAAATGGGTCCTGTAGCACCCCACGTAGGCCCTTGACCCAAACCAAGAAAATGGGTGCAACTTTCCCCATCTTCTTGTGCCCTAATCAGTTTCACTCAGAGCTTTCCAGTCTCCAGGAACACCCAAATTAAGATCTCCAACAAGCCTGGCACTGGTGGCTCATGCCTATAATCCTAGCTACTCAGGAGGCTGAAATCTGAGGATCCTGATTTGAAGCCAATCCAGGTAGGAAAGTCCATGAGACTTTAATTTCCAATTAATTACACACACCATCACCACCACCAACAAAAAGCTGCAAGGGGTGCTGTGGCTCAAGTTGTAGAATACTAGCCTTGAGCAAAGAAGTTCAGGGACAGTGCCCAGGCCCTGAGTTCAAGCCCCAGGACTGGCATACACACACACACACACACACACACACACACACACACACACACACACACACACACACGATTCTCAATGAACTCTTATCTGTTTGGATTAATTTCTTTCCACTGGAGAAAAGAATATATCACTAGAGACTAAATTATTATAATATCACATAAGCTATTTAGTTTAGTTCTGGCCATGTGGTGAGATGGACTGTTTTTTCTATACTGGGAATTGAACTCAGGGCCTCATACTCCCACTTAGCTTTTCCACTCAGGGTTGGTGCTCTATTTCTTGAGTCTTACCTCTACTTCCAACTTTTTGCTGGTTCATTGGAGATGAGAGTCTCACGGCCTTTCTTGCCCGGCCTGGCTTTCCACTGCGATCCTCAGATCTCAGCCTCCTGAGTAGCTGGGATGAGAGATGTGGGCTCTTGGTACTTGACTAAGATGAAGCGGCCTCATACCGTCCTGGCAAGCGGGGAAGGGTCTGCTCATCCGAGAGCCAGAGGGCACGCTTGCCTTTTGCCCTTGAAGCCTTTGACGAGCTAGATGTTGTAGGAAGTGGGTCTGTCTTCAGTGTGCCCACGCAGGCTGTTCAACAAGGTGACTTCCAGACCAGTCCCCTAGAGTGCTCCAGAGAAAGTGCTCAGCATGCCTTTGACGTTGGGTGGGCTGCTCTCTGCAGTGGGACTCTGCCTGTCCCTCCCAGGCTGTCCACAAGAGCTCGACATCCAAGAGAGAATGGCGGGGCTCCACAAACAGTACTGACAGATGAATGGGCCGGCCCTGACAGTGGGGTAACTGTGTCCCCAAGAGCCAACCGTCGAGGGCCCTGGTGACCAGACCTGCCTGGGAATCTGTTACCTCACACACCAAAGCTGTCCCCACTGGGGGCCAGTGATGCTGGAGGTCATGTGGGTGCTGCCGTGTCTCTACTCTTCGGGGCACCGGCCAGGGCCACTCTTGGGAAGCCCAGATAAGATGTGGCCTGGGGCGTGCTGGCATCCTCCCCAGCCCAGTATGAGTCACTCTGGTGAAGTTCAACATTTGTTGATCCTTCAGGAAACTCCTCATGAGAATGAATAGCACATTCCTAAATGACAAGCTGGCAGGGTTCAGGATACTGAAGCTTGAGGTTTGGGGAGATTTCAACAGACGTTTGGCTCTGTGATGGTGGTGTTGGGGTGCCTGGGGGAGAAGGGTTTCGTGCTGTCATCTGCTTTGGCATTGGGACAAGGTGGGCAACAGCTGGGCATGAAGGGGAATGTGCTTCAACCTGAAGGGTAGCCCGGCGGTCCTGAAATGTGTGTGTGTGTGTGTGTGTGTGTGTGTGTGTGTGTGTGTGTGCACGCACGTGCATGCACGCACTCCTCCACTCCTGGAGCTTGAACTCAGGGCCTGGACAGTATCCTTGAGCTTGTTTGTTCAAGGCTGGCACTACTACTTGAGCCCCAGCACCACTTCTGGCTTTTGGATGGTTCATTGGAGATAAGAGTCTCTTGGATTTTTCTACCCAGACTGGCTTTGAACTGTGATCCTTGGATCTCAACTTCCCAAGTGGCTAAGCTGACAGGCGTGAGCCACGGCTGCCCAGTTGTAATCAATAGTTGAGGTGTCACTTAATTCTCTCTGAAATGTCTTGTTTCTTGTGCTCTTGGTTGGTTTGCTTGTTTTGAAACAGCAAACACTTTTTCTGGGAGTTCTGTTTACATGGTTTTGCTTAAAGGTCCCCAGATTCCTGGGAATCAGTTATTGCTCTCTGCTAGTACAGATACTATTTCAGAATCTCATTTCTGTTGGGGGATTTGTCTTTCAAGCCCCTAAAAATGCTCCCTTTATGTCCCCAAACACCCAAATACTTCACTCTTCACTCTCCCACAAAAACACCCTTAGTCATGTTCATGTCTAACAAGCTGCCTCTTTGCATGCTGTAGGAAAAATCCAGTCACCGATGGAAAGCATCTTCAAACTTGCTGGTTCTGGGTTTCAGGTAATTACTGCTGAACTGCAATGGAGGCCAGAGGACAGGCTCGGATGACCTTCTCCAAGCCGGCCAAGGACATTGCCAGGACACTAGACAGAGCTTCCTAGCATAGAAGTCATGGCTTCCTCACCTGGAACAGGTCACAAAGTTCCTTGTGTGTCTATGTGTGCCAGGCCTGAACTCAGGGCCTAGGCGCTGTCCCTGAGCTTTTATGCTCAAGGCTAGCACTCTACCACTTGAGCCACAGCTTCACTTATAGTGGATCTTTCTTTCTTTCTTTCTTTCTTTCTTTCTTTCTTTCTTTCTTTCTTTCTTTCTTTCTTTCTTTCTTTCTTCCTTCCTTCCTTCCTTCCTTTCTTTCATTTCCTTCCTTCCTTCCTTCCTTCCTTCCTTCCTTCCTTCCCTCCCTCTCTCTCTCTCTCTCTCTCCCTCCCCCCTCTCTTTCCTCACCCCCCACCCCTCTCTCTCTTTCTTTTTTTGGTGGTTAATTGGAGATAAGTCTCATGGACTTTCTTTCTTATTTTTTTCTTTTCTTTTCTTTCTTTCTTTCTTTTTTTTTTTTTTTTTGTTGGTCGTGGGGCTTGAACTCTGGGCCTGAGCACTGTCCCTCAGCTCTTCAGCTCAAGGCTATTGTTCTTCCAGTTGAGCTACAGTGCCACTTCCTCATGGACTGACTTCCTGGGCTGACTTCGAATCCTGATCTTCAAATCTGAGTAGCTAGGCTTACAGGCATGAGCCACTAGCACCAGGCTTGTTGGTTTTGTCTCACAGACCTGGTTGGAGGCAGAATGACAATGTGTCAATGGAAATTAATCGACAGAACATCCTATATTTGTTTTTCTTTTTGTGTTGGTACTGGGTCTCAAACTCAGGGCCAATGTGCTTTCCCTTGGCTTTTCTCCTCAAAGCTAGTGCTCTACCACTTGAGCCTCAGTGCCATTTCTGGTATTTTGGTGGTTAATTGGAGATTAAAGTCTCACCTACTTCCTTGCCTGAGCTGGTTTTCAATGGTGATCCTCAGCCTCCTGAGTGGCTGGTATTATAGGTGTGAACCACTGTGCCCAGCTAACGCAATTTTTATACTTCCCAGGAAAGGGATGTCAGGCCTCCTTGCCTGTTGCCTTTGTATATCTTTGATGTGAAATATACTTTGAGATCTTTTTTCTTTTTTTCTTTTCTTTTCTTTCTTTTTTCTTGTTTTTTTCCAAACTCAAGGCCTTGAACTCTTGCTTGGATCTTCCACCCAAGGCTGGCACTCTACCACTTGAACCACAGTTCCACTTCCTGGAAATCCTTTCAAGAGACAACTCCATGCACTATTCTCCGTTAGCATCATGTGATCTAAATGAGTGAACTTTGTGAAATTAGTGAGTTTGCATAATCCCATCTAACAAATTGCATTTCTTTGCTTAACAACTCAAATTTCTGAAATTTTTAAATTAGCTGAGTGCTGGTGGCTCATGCCTGTTGTCATCTTAGCTACTCAAGAGACTGAGATCTGAGGGTCATGGTTCAAAGTCAGCTTGGGCACAAAAGTCCATGAGACTCTTATCTCCAATTAACCAGCAAACACCCAGAGAACAAGAGGCCTTGCTCTCCCAGCCAAGGGGGAGCAAGAGACCTTGAGTTCAAGCCCCAATTCTGGCATAAACACAGGAAAGTTAAATTTCCTTAATTGGTCTGGCCTTCTTTTATACAAAGATTGCTGGAAAAATGTAGCAAATTCTCATTATATAGAATATACCCCCCTTCCTGTGCCCCTTGCTACATTCTCAGATGGAAACGCCGTAAGAACTTTCATTATGATTTTTTTAAACAGTGAATTCATTTTAATCCCATATTTTTCCTCATTAAAATTGATGAAATGTTGTGTCATTCCCTGTCTTGTTCAGACTTACCTTTTTGGTTTAGAGGACAAAGACTCTACATATTCGTGGTTAATGATGAAGAAATATTTAGTTGGGAAATAGGCTAAGCCAATATGTCATGATATTTTTTTTAATATCCTTTACTTCAATTTTAAAACTGGAAAATAAGCTCTGACTTAGGTCAGTAACTGAATGGAGACCATAGAAAGATCTAGAAGAAGTGTAGAAAATTTCACAAGATCCAAGGAGTGGTCTTCATTATTTTATTAGTTTATTTCCTTAACTGTTTAGTTGTAGAAAATACGTAAACATGTATAAAATAATATTAAGCAATTTAATAACTTAGTCCTTAATTAATTTTTTGGTGTGGGGCTTGAACTCAAGGTTGTGTGTTTTTGGTTGTTTTTTTCATTCACAGCTAGCATTCTACCCACTTGATGCATACCTCCTCTTCTGGATTTTAACTGGAGATAAGAGTCTCATGGATTTGTCTGCCCAAGACTGGCTTTAGTCCTCAGATCTCAGCCTTCTCAGTAGCTAGAATTCTAGGTGTGAGTCAGTGGTGCCTGGCACAATTTAGTCATTTAGTGGTGGTAAGTTTGTATAAAATAAAAAAGTAGAGAGTAGGTTTAAAATAGATTGTATCTGAGAAATGGGTTCATATAATTTTGTGGTGCTTTCCATTGCTAATTAACAGATGTGAATATTTGTGAATGAAAAAACAGAAAAAAAGGAGGAAAGCTTTAAAATGCTCATGGAGCTGAGATTTAAGCTTGCAGTTCAAAGCCAGCTGGATTGGAAAGATCCAAGAGACTCTTATCTCCAATTAACCAGTGAAAAGCTGTAAGTAGAGCTGTGACTCAAGTGGTAGAGTGCCAGCAAAAGGCTAATGGAGAGCTCAAAGTCCTGAGTTCAAGGCCCAATATTGGTACCAAAAAAAATCTGAGGCTAATATCGTCCTTAATGGTCAAAGCCCAAACATTATTCCTTAACTTAGGGGATGTGACATTACCTACTGATATTCAACATCTTGCAGGAAATCTTAGGCCAGAAGACAAGGAAAAGAAACACATAGTTCTTACAGATTTATGCAGAAAATCCTGTGTAGTAATCTATAAAAATATTATTTAAATTCATGAGTTAATTTAATAGGGTGACATGATAAAAGATCAATGATTAATATATATAATTCAACTGTTTTATCATCATCTTCATCATCATCATCATCATCATCATCATCATCATCATCATCATTATTCCTATGCTGCTGAGCACTAAATTCAGGGCCTCACACTTTTAGGCACACATTGTATCACTTGAGCCACATAGCCAGGCTTTGGCCCTGTTCAGTTATTTTAGGAGTGAGTTCATGCCCAGGCCTGGACACATGAGTCTCTTATTCATGCTTCTCCTGTTACTGGGTGCACACTACCTCACCAGACATTGGTTGAAATGGAGTCTTGCTAACTTTTTGCCTGGGTTAACTTAGGACCACCCTCCTCCTGATCTCTACTTCTTGAGTAGCTGGAAGGAAAAGTAATCCAAAAGACCCGGTGGACAAAAGTCACATAGAGCTGACAAGGCCAATTTCTCACAAGGGAGAGGAGAAAATGGTGCCGAACCCTTCCTCAGAGGACCTTTTCATACAGTCAGGTGCTGGAGGTGTTTTGCCTGAGGCTGGAGGTGGGAGGTACCTCACCTGACCCCTAGGTGCTGCCATCAAGGGCAGAGCTTAGAGCTATGAGGGGGTGTTTGCTGACTTACATTTACCCACTTTTTGGTTTAATATGTACAGTGCCAGGCAGGGAATATGGGCGAAGGTCTTTTCTTCTGGAGCTACTTCCTGATGAGAGGGGGTGAGGTAGTCAATGGGGGAGGGATCAGATACTGTACACGAAGTTGACCAAGGTCGTGATGGTTATGAAGATGTTACTTGTCCAGAGTGGGGTCTTCTGGTTCTTCAATGACTGGAGGAAGGCTGGGTCTAATCTTTTTTATCTGTAGAGACAGGAGTCTGGTTGGCTCAGAGGTGTATGAAGGTTCATCAGGCAGGTGACGTTTGATGTGGCGGAGATGAATCCAGCGTGGACAGCCGTGAACCTGCACTGCTGCAGGAGTCGAGAGAATCACTGCATAGGGTTCTTCCCACTTAGCAAAAAGTTTGGTGGAACTAGGTGCCCATGGCAGGTAATTTTTTGAAATGTACACTAGGTCCTCAGCCTAGGACCGGAGGACAAAGTGGAGGGCTTAGGGCTTAGGAGAAAGGTGCACAGGTGCTGAAGGAGAGCAGACAGCATGGGCAGGGTAGTGGTGGTAGTAAAGGAGAGTCCAAAGTCTGAATAACTTCAAAAGGACTTAATATTAGAGGCTTTTTTGGCAAGACCTTTAAGTGGAAAAGAGCCAAAGGTAAAAGCTTTATTCAACCTAGATGCAGGTCAAGGGACAGTTTGGTCAGAGCTTGCTTAAGGGAGCAGTTGGCATGTTCTACCTTCCCTGAGGACTAGAGGTGACAGGGAATATGAAAAGACCAGGAGATATTGAGAAGCTTAGCCAGTAGCTGGGTCATGGAGGAGGCAAATTCCAGGCCATGGAGTCTGGATGGAAGCAGGTAGGCCAAAGCGGGGAATTAGTTCCTGTAAGAGATACTGAGACACAGAGGAGGCTTTCTTGTTAGTGGTGGGAAATGCCTGTATCCATCCATTGAAGCTGTCCACAAGCACCAGCAAGTATCTGTACCTGCAGACGGTTGGCATAGGGGTGAAATCAATTTGCCAATCCACTCCTGGAGGTTACCTTGAGCCTGATGGGTTGGAAAAGTGGCTGTACATTGGTATTTGGGTTTTCCCTTTGGCATACTTTGCAGGGCTGTGACAGCTTCGTGAAAAATTGTGTGTTGGCTAGGGTTAGGGGAAGGTTCTGTTTTAGGAACTCCTTGAAGGCCCCTGTCTGAGGGGGAAAAGATGGCAGAGGTATTTAAGGATATCTGGCCTAGAGGGAGGGGCAGAAATCCTGTTACTGGTAGTGTTCATGCCCATTGTTTTGAGAACATGGCAGACCCTTTGGCAGTGTCATCAGCAAGGTTGTTTCTGTTAGTTATAACTGAGTCATCTGACTGGTGGCCCCTGCAATGAACTATGTTAATGGTGGAGGGGAGAAAAGAAGCATTTAAGAGCTCAGTAATACATGGTTCATATATTACTGTAATACATGAACCATGTATTACTGAGGTCCCCTTGGTTGTTAACAGACTTTGTTCCTTCCAAATAGCTGCATGAGAAAGGACAGTGTGGAAAGCATATTTAGAGTCTGTGTATACTCAGGAATGTCCTGAGGCCAGGTAGAAGGTAGAAGTTAGGGCTACTAAGCCTGTTGATTGGGGGTCTGGAGAGACAGGGGCCAGACTCCACAACACCAGAGATTGACACAATAGCACATCCAGCTACCTGTGAGCCTTCCAAGAGGAAGTTGCTGCCATCAGTAAACCAGGTAAACTGGGAGTCCTTTCATAGCCCTTCACTAATGTCTGGGTGCGGTAGCAGGTTCTCCATAATCTCCACACAGGAGTGTTGTATCTGGAATGGATGGAGGGGTTTAGTAGAGGGCAGTGTTGTATCTGGAATGGGTGGAGGGGTTTAGGAGAGGGCAGGGCTGGAAGGTCAGAGTGGGGTCCTCTACCAATGACACCTGAAGGGAGAGATTATGGGAGGGAGGCATACATAGTCTGCATCCCTTTTAGGTTAGTAACTCAGAGAGGTGATAATGGGAGAAGATGGTAAGGGCTGTGCCAAACGTTAGCTTCTTTGATTCCTGTATTAAAATGAAGAAGGCAGGCTAGGACGTGGAGGCAAGGATCCCAGTCCCTTATGGTAGGGTCTAGGTGTTTTGACAAATAAGCAACCAGTGCAATCTGTTGACCTAAAACTCCCAATGCAAACCCCTGGCTTTTAGTTACATACAAAAAGAATGGGCATGATGGGGCTGGGAAGGTGGCTCAGTGGTAGAGCGCTTGCCTTGCATGCATGAGGCCCTGGGTTCGATTCCTCAGCACCACATAAGCAAAAAGAAAAAAAAAAGCCGGAAGTGGCACTGTAGCTCAAGTGGTAGAGTGCTAGCCTTGAGCTGAAGAGCTGAGGGACAGCGCCCAGGCCCAGAGTTCAGGCCCCATGACCGGACTCCCCCCCCAAAAAAAAAGAATGTGCATGAAAGATCCAGCAGCCTGAGAGCAGAGGCCTGTAATAGGCCTTTTGAGCCTCCTAAAGGGAGGATTGAGAGAGGAGGGGGATAGAGGGGCTCCTCGGGTGACCCTCTAGCTGCTTCATATAAGGGGCAAGTTAGAAGACAGTAGTTAGGAATCCAGGACCTGAGGTAGCCAGCTAGACCCAAAAAAGGAGAGAAGCTCAGACTTAGTGGAGGGAGTAGGGTAGTTAGTCATCAGATGTTTTCTGGGGATAGTAATAACTTTGTGCGTGGGTGAGTTGAATACCCAGATAGTTGCAGACTGCTGCTGACCTTTATGTTATACAGTGAGACTCTGTGTCCCCGGGAGGCCGGGAAGTTAAGAAGTGTTACCGTATGGTGGTAACACAATAGACTAGTGGGACTGCAGAGGAGAGCATTATCCACATATTGGATAAGGGTGGATGGTTCTAAATCTAGGTCTCTTAAGTCCCTTGCTAAAGCTTGGCCAAACAGATGGGGACCATCCCAGAACCCTGTGGCAACACAGTCCAGGTGAGCTGAGCTGAGGCGTGGGTGACCAGGTCAGTCCATGTAAAGGCATTGAGGTCCTGGGAGGAGGGGGACAAAGGGATAGTAAAAAAGGCATCTTTTACTGTCCAATCTTTTTTACATCTTTTTTTTAAAATATCCAATAGGCAACCATCGCAGGGATTGTGAAAAGCAGTATATAAGGGTTGGGCACAATAAGGGGTTAACAGCAGCATTTATAAGGTGAAGGTCCTGCACAAGGCAGATGAGCCATTTGTTTTGGCTGTTGCTAAGATGGGGGTATTATAGGGAGAGTTAGTGGGACATGGCGGCCCTTTTCTCAGTAAGTGTTTAACAATTGGTTACAGTCCCAGAAGACTGTCACAAGGGAGGGAGTACTAGGGTTGTGAAGCGAGGAGGGGGGGGGGTGTTCCCTTGCTTATCAATAGAAGGGTTGTAAGAATCCTATACCTTGGGCTCTACCTTGGAGGGTGGAAAAAGGAAATCCAAGGAGTCATTAAGTGAGTCTACTAAAGTGATCAACAAGGAGATTGTGGGGGAGGCCGAATCAATATCACATTGTGACAATTGGGGAGGGCATAGGGTAATAGAGGTTCCAAGTTTGGCCAAAAGGTCTCTGCCCAGCAGTGGGACTTGACAGTGGGGAATAACAAAGAAGTGACAAAAGGTCACTCCTGCAAAAAGACAAATGGTAGGGGTTTTTTTTGGGGGGGGTGGCTTGTAAGGTTTTTCCTCCACCCTGACTCTGGGGGTATTGGCTAGGTAAGTCTGGTCATGGCATCGAATACATAGCACCTGTGTCCATCAAAAGCGAGATTATCTTCTCTGCCACCATGATTGTCACCCTGGGCTCCCATGCAGTGATGGGAGTGCTCAGGGCCAGGATTCCAGGGCCTTCTCAGTCTTCCCCACTGGTCAGTCCCATGGGGCCTTAGGTATGGCCGCCATCCCTGAAAGGATGATGGACAGTCCATGGCCCAGTGTCCTGGACCATTCAATCATGGCTGGGTTAGCTTTTGTGGCTGTGGGCAGGCTGTGCTTCTAGGCCTGGCTGGCCACATTGGTAGCATGGCCTATTTAGGGGACAGAGCCCCTTTAGACCACATCCATAGCAGGACTTGGGTGGACCCCATCAGGAAGGGGTTGGTTGCAAGGCCTGAGGCTGGTGGATCTTGGCTAGCACCTGCTACTTGAACTTTTTGGCCCTTTCCTCCCTGCCAAGATACACCTTAAAGGCTCCCTCCATAGCCTCACTAATGGGTGTCAGGGGGCCCCTGTATAGTTTTTTTTTTTTTTTAGTTTATCCTGAATGTCTGGAGCAGATTGGCTAATAAAATGATTCATTAAATAGCGTTGTCCATCCACAGACTCAGGGTCTAGGTTAGTATGCTGAAGGAAGGCCAACAGGTTTTCATTTTTGCCTTGTGTGGTTGTAGTCATTTTGTCATAGTTGATGGCTTTGTGGCCTGCCTGTTTGAGACCCTCAATTTTACAGGCCATAAAATGGTTTCACCTTTGGCGACCACCTGGGGAATTGTAATCCCAGTGAGGCTCCTGGTCAGGTAGAGCCTCAGTCCCAATTGGATGATCAGGGGTAGTCTCGTGGGTCTCATCTGCATAGTAGCAGGCCTTTTCCCAAACCTCCCGCTGTTCCCCTGGTAGGAGGGTACCAGTCAACATTACATATACATCACTCAAGGTAACCTCATAGGATTGGAATACATGCCACAGCAACTTGTGTAGGCAGTGAGATTGGTGGCGAAAGACTCCAGGTGCATCTCAATCTGTGTTAAATCATTTCATGAAAATGACACATGCACCATTTCTATGCCGTCAGCCCCTGTCGCCTAGCGTAAAGGGAGAACATGGGCTGAGGTAGAACTCTGAGCTGCGTAAAGGGAGAACATGGGCTGAGGTAGAACTCTGAGCTGCAGCAGACCCTTGAGTCTGGGTCTGGGTAAGAATGGTGCTCAATGGTTCCTTAAGGTGGTAACAACCTCTAGAACATCGCTCAGTTGAGATGGCTGGTTTACAGTGGCCAGGCCAGGTGTGCTTTTGTCCTTTGGGGCAAGAGGGGGTGCTGACAGAAGAGGATCTTAGCTTCAGATAGTGCAAGAGCAGGGTGTGGGAGCAGGTGACCACGGAAAGGCTGCCAGAGCATTGCGGGGGAGGGGGGTGAATTCCTTCCACCTTCAGTGGAAGTCCCTCCTGCTCTAACAGAAGTCCCTCTCAAGCAGAGGGAGGGGCTGTTGCCCCAGGTGTTTGAAATGGTGGCAGCTCATTCCAGCCATCTGGGAAAGAGTCTGAGTTATAAGCCGGCAGCCCTGTGGCTAGGAGGAGTTGGGCAGGAGAGCGTGGGACTTAGGAAGTACTTTAGTATGGAGAAAAGAGAGAAAGAGAGCATCTACATAACTGGCCTCCTTTAACCTACCTGAACGCAGACAGAAGTTGGATAGATCTCATGTCATACCGGGATCCAGGGTCGCATGAATGGGCCATGTGCACTGGCTGTCCAGTGAATATTTGGGCCACATTTTAGTACAGACATGTATGAGCTCTTGTGGGTCAATGTCTGATTCGAGAGTTTCTAGATTATTTAAGAGACACCCCAGAGGGGAGTCCTGAGGAATGTCAGGAATATTAGATTGTGCCCCCCACCCCCACCCCAGGTAAGTGTCCTTTGGAACCAAGAGCTTGCTGCCAAGCATCCTCGGCAGTGCAGTTTGGTTCCTTACAAAGGGAAGTCACTCAATCCCTGGGGCCCTTGTAGTGAGGTTTAGTTACTTGGCCAAGCTTTCTGGGGCCCTGAAGCCCCCACAGAGGTTCAGTGGCCTGAACAGCAGAATCTAAGCCTCTGGACTGGTCACTTCCCTGGGAGTAGGACCAAATTAGCTGCTGGTGGATGGATAGGAAGCCAACTCAGGGCAGTCTTAGGTCTGCTTGGGTCTGCTTAGGACCATGGGTTAGGTCCTGGGGTTGCTGTTTAGACCCCCCATCCGGCTGAGGGGGGGAGGGGGGAGCCCAAATCCACTGAGGAATCTATCCAGGGTGTCGGCACCACTATGAAAGGAAAAGCAACCCCAAGACCACAGGGACAAAAGTCACATAGAGGAAAAAGATTGATTGCCAGTGGGGCTGACAAATTCTCTAGAGGGAGAGAAGAAAATGGCGCCATCCGGCTCTTTGGAGGACCCTTTGTATAGAGTCAGTGGCTAGAGATGGGAGATGCACTGCCATTGAGGGTGGAGCTAGGTCTGTGGGGGGGGGGTGGGCATTGCTGATTTACAGTAGCTGGGATTACAAGCATGAACTGTTCAACTTGACTCTTGGTATTGTTTTTATAAATGAATCATAAATAATCCAACCGTGACAATTTAAAAAATGATTCCATTTACATATATCTTTATATTCTTTTTTTCCCCCCCTGGTGCCATTCTGGCTTGAACTGAGGGTCTGCTTCACTGTCCCTGAGCTTTTTTGCTCAAGGCTAGTGCTCTACGACTTGGGCCACAGCTCCAAGTCCAGCTTTTTGGTGGTTTCTTGGAGATCAGAGTCTCACAGACTTTCCTGCCCAGGCTGGCTTGGAACCATAATCTCACATCTCAGCCTCCTGAGCAGCTAGAATTATAGGCATGAGCCACCAGCATCTGGCTTATCTTTATATTCTTGTCAGGAAACTGAGATGTTAATTGCAAGTCAGAACATTCCTCGGGGAACCGGAAGAAGGTTGAGAAGCTATGTGGAAATGTAGGTGGACTTTTCTGAGTTTCTTAGCTACTGGTAACAGGCCTGGGGACCATCTGGGCTGCCTCTCTCCAGCATCCCTGCCTACTTAGCATGAAAACTCTCTAGAATGAGAGTTTGTAAGAGAGAAGAGAGCAACCTTTATAGGTGTCATGGCCTGCTTTGGGAAAGAGGTTCTCTCTTGTATTACTCATCTTTTGGGGAGAGGAATTCTGATTTATTGATTTCATTTTAATTGTTTTTCTTGGATGGCCTTGGGGCTTGAACTCGTAGCCTCGGCAGTGGACCTGAGCTTTTCTTTTTTCTTTTTCTTGAGGCTAGTGCTCTATCATGTGAGCTACAGTGTCATTTCTGGCTTTTTGGAAATGAGGATGAGTCTTACAGATTTTTCTGCCCAGGCTGGGTTTGAACCAGGATCCTCATAGCTCAAGTCTCCTGAGTAGCTAGGATTCCAGGTGTGAGCTACAGGTGCCCAACAAGGAATTTTGATTTTATGAACCACTTCTGGAGCACAAGCAGGAGCTAGGAGCTAGGAGGTCTTCTTCTGCCCTTTCATGTCATCTATTGGCATATCATCTTCTGAGCTTCCTAAGATCTTGCAAACTAAATTAACAATTTTGTACTAATAGAAAACATTAAGAGCTTGTGTGTGTGTGTGTGTGTGTGTGTGTGTGTGTGTGTGTGTTAGTACATTCATTTGGCTTTCTTGCTCACAGCTGAGATTCTACCACTTGAGCCATGCTTCTGGTTAATTGAAAACGGAGTCCTGTGGATTATTCTGCCAGGACTGACTTGGAACCCCAGTCCTCCAGGTCTCAGCTGCTTTCTCCAATTATCCAGCAAAATGCTAGTATAGCAATGGTGGCTCAAGTGGTAGAGCACCAACTGGGAGCAAGGGAGCTGAGCAAGAGCACAAGACCCTGAGTCCAGGTTTTGGTACACACATACACATGCACATGTATGCATACATGCACATACACATACATGCACACACACGTACACACAGAGAAATTGGCAATGGATCTGAGAATCTTCTGTCAAGATACAACACTTCAAAAGGAAGCAAGTTATGAAACTTTGGTGTGTTTTCAATGTTCCTTATATCCATTTACCTATATAATAATGGCAAATAATAATTATGTGCTCACAAGGTGTCAGGAATTATCCCCTGCACTTGAGCACATAAGATGGCGAGGCACACTGTCTCACCAAACTTACAACTTAGTGGTGGATAAGCACTCTAAACAGTTAAACAAATCAGTAAGATGAAGACAGGCCCTGGTGGCTCACGCTTGTCATCCTAAAACCAGCCTAGGTAAGAAAGTCCATCAGCCTCTTATCTCCAATTAACCAGCAAAAAAAAAAATAGAAGTGGAGGTGTGGCTCACATGGTAGAGCTCCAGTCTTGGCTGGAAAGAGCTAAGGGTCAGCACCTAGGCCCTGAGTTCAAGCCCCATTACTAGCATAAATAAATAAATAAGTAAATAAATAAAAAACATTAACTGGACAACATGAGCATATTCATTTCCATGTTTCCATACGTGTATATAATATACTTCAATCATACTCACCTTATATGTTACTCTGCTTTAGGGTTTTGTTTTTAATTGTTTTTGGAAAAGGTTTCTTAATTCAACATGTCAGCTTATGAGTACAGTGCTTCTTGATCCTGCTCTCTCAGCCCCACCCCCCTCTTCTTGTCACAATCTTTTGAATCTTTCTTGTAATTTTAAGTGAGTTTTATTATGATTCATTCATATGTCACACACAAAATATACTTTGATCACCTTCCTTCCCTCCCCATCCCCTTTATTTTTCCACATCCCATTTTTGGTTTACTTTTTTTTTTTTTGTCGGTCATGGGGCTTGAACTCTGGGCCTGAGAGTGCTGTCCCTCAGCTCTTCAACTCAAGGCGAGCGCTCTACCACTTGAGCTACAATGCCACTTCCGGTTTTCTGGTAGTTTATTGGAGATAAGAGTTTCATGGACTTTCCTGCCCAGGGCTGGCTTTGAACCGCGATCCTCAGATCTCAGCCTCCTCAGTAGCTAGGATTACAGGCGAGAGCCACCATCACCTGGCTTGGTTTACTTTATTTTTTATGCTTAACTCAGGGCCTGGACAGTGTCCCTGAGCTTTTTTTGTTGAAGGATGGTTCTCTATCACTTGAACCACAGTTCTATGTCTGGCATTTTGCTGGTTAATTGGAAAAAAAGAACCTCACAGATTTTCCTGCCAGGGCAGTGTTGGAAGCACCATCCTCAGATATTAGCTTGCTGACTAGCTGGGATTCCAGGCATGAGCCACCAGTGCCTGGCTCACACCCCATGCTTGAGTTAGTCCAGGTTGCATGTATAGTTTAATGCCAGAAATTGCTCATGGAGACTGTGCTGGACCGTGTGGTAGAGTGCATCCACCTATTAAAGTTTGTGGTTCAGCGTTCATTCACATTCTTATTCTGCTTTCTATGCCATTTCTTTTCTATTAAAGCAAGTAATAGAGAGATCCATTCCCCTCAAGTTACACTAAACAGACCATCTGTCCTAGAAGGTAGGGAGAGAAAGTTGGAGCACAAACATGTTAGACTTTATGACGAATGCTGTTTTTGATGCTGGAGGGCTGCATGCAATTTGGAAACGATGAGCAAAGATGCCAAAAGATAGAATATCCTGTGCCTTCCTCCAAGAAAGGGTATCCTGTCCTCCTTAGATTGTGTATCCTATCCTGTGATTGAAAGAGGGGTTCAGCCAAGGGTCAGCTGCATCAGAACATTGCCCGAACCACAGGACTTCCACACAGAGCACTGTGGCTGTCACAGAAGCTCACATGTGATAGACCTCTAACACAGTGAAGTAGCAGGTATATCTGTTGGCTAATAACTAGGCTATGTGAACTGGGATGGGGGGGGTTAACACTTCCAGGACAAATTTTAGAAAGGGTTAGAAAAGAAGGTAAAAGTAGACTGGTGCCTAAAAGATATTCACATAAAACAAGTTCAACTGGAGCTGATGCCTGTGGTCCTAACTCCTCAGGAGGCTGAAATCTGAGGATTGTGGTTTGAAGCCAGTCATTGCAGGATGGTCTGTGAAACGCTCATCTCCAATTAACCACCAGAAAATCCTTGGAACTGGAGCTATGACTCCAAGTGGTAAAGCGCTAGCCTTGAGCAAAAGAGCTCAAGGACAGCACCACCCAGGCCCTGAGTTCAAGCTACCCAAGTGACAAAAAAAAGGTAAGGGACAAGCACCCAGGCTTTGAGTTCAAGCCCCAGTATCAGCACACATAAAGAAGTCAGTTGGTGTCTTGGGACTTGAACTCAGAGCCTGAGTGTTGTTCCTGAGCTTTATGAGCTGTATACAATCCCAGATGATAGATAGACAGATAGATGTATAGCTGTATATATGTGTATATATGCATATGTATACATTTTCACACATACATGGAATTTTATTCATCCATTAGGAAGAATAATACTATATCATTTGCAGGGAAATTAATAGATTTGAAAAAAATTATATCAAGTGAAATAAATCAAGTCCAGTGACAAAGGCCATATGTTTTCTCATATATGTGGGGGTTAGATCCAAATGATAAATGTATGCGTGTAAGCATATACAGAGCCAGTACGCATATATACACAGACACATCAAAGTGAAGCATGGCCTACCCAGGGGAGGATTCCAGTGGCAGGATGCCTTTGAACAACTAACTCACAGTCTAACAAAATGAATAACAGAAAGCTGAAATGTGTGAGGGGGAGGGAAGGGGCAGATGAATGGAGAGAGCAAGGTGAGTGAACAGTCATCAAATCCAAAGCACGTAGGTGAAAATGGAAGCAGGTGACTTGAGGGAGGGGTGGGGTTGGGAGAGATGGGGAGAAGAATGGAAGGGGTGACGCCGATCAAGATGCATTGTGTTCATAACCTGACATGTTGAATTGAAACCCCTTTGTACAACTACTCAAGTTACCTAGTTTAATTTTTACCTAATGTGAACTGAATATAATGACTGCATTTGGTCACATTTACAAAGGTACCAATGCCAGGTATTGATGACTCCTAGCTACTCAGGAGGCTGAGAAATGAGATTCAAAGCCAGCCCAGGCAAGAAAGTCTATAAGACTCTTATACCTAGTTAGCCACTGACAAGCTGGATGTGGAGTTGTGGCTCAAGTGGTAGAGTACCAGCCTTGAGCAGAAGAAGCTAAAGAAGAGTGCAAGGACCTGAGTTCAAGTTCCAGTAATGACACAAAAATAAAAAGGTGTCAATAGCTCACAGTGGGAAAGAGGGAAGTGGTTCTGTATAAATGGTGTTGGGGAAACGAAATGTTCACATAGAGAAGGATGAATCTGGATCCTCATCTCCTGCCATAATAGAAATTAAGACTTGCAGCTGTAAACTACTAGGGAAAAAAAACGACTAGAAGAAAATCCAAGGGGGAAAGATACATGATACTGGCCTGGGCAGTGATGTTTTGGATAGATTTTGAAAGCACAGGAAACAAGAGCAAAAATAGCCTCATCCTTCCTTTATGGAGGTTCTAATAAAGAACAGAACACTTAACGTTTGCATCTGTGCCCTCACAGAAACTGCTATCTTATCAGGAAAACTGAGATGTCACTGTTCTGTCATTTTGAAACGATTACTGAACCCTGAATTTGTTCAAGCTATTTTTATATAAGTGGCAATGTTAGAAGATAGTTGTCTTCAGAATGTCAAAAACTCTGGAAGAAACATATTTTGGATTGCTCTCCACATTTTGGTAATAAAATAAGTATTATCACTTTGGTCTCTCTTCCTTCCACCATCCGCTCAATCATGAAGTCAACTTTATTATTTCAGCTGGGCGACTTCGTAAAAGTCATTACAGCTCCCAGAGACCCTGAACAATCATAAAACACAAGATGAATTGGAAGCCATCAGAGGGAAGAAAACAAGAAGTCTGTTCAAACACACTTGTGGGAATATCTCTCCAAGTGGTGACTAGATCTCTCCAACAGGTAAAACTTCATGTTTTTAGTTATTTTGCAAATGATTTGTCTTCCTTCTGAAATGATTTTCCTATTCCTTTTGGAAATATTTTTTCTAGGGGACGAAGAAAAGAAGTGGTTTTTCCACATCTGCTGTTTCCTGAAAATCAGTGGATGTTAAAGTTCTATTACTACTTCTCCTATTGTGTTGTATTCCTGAGGGAAATGAAACCTGCCATTAATCAGACACACTTTAAAATCACACCCGATAGAAATCTGTGTAGATATGTCTGGAGATATGGCAAAATAGATGTCTCAAAATCTAAAGCACTAAGCAATAAGCACTCATAATCTCCAAGGAGATGGGAAATGGTGGGAAAAGAGAAGGACTGAGAGTAAGCTCCAGCCCATCAGTTAAGTTTGGCAATGTGAGTCATGAAAGTACCACAGTAATGTGTTATTATTTGGTGCCAGTTTAATAATATTTGGAAAGGAAAATTGCAGGCACTTTTGTTTCATTTCCACAAAAGAAAAGACAGTATTTGCTGGGGTATGATTTACAGAAAAATGGTTCCTTGGACAATCTTAGGTGTTATAAGGGGGAAAAGTAAGGTTAGGTTTTGTTAAAGTTTAAATCAAATTAAATGTGTCTCTTTCAGGCATCACTTCTCAGGCTTTTGTTATTAGTGTCTTCTACGGTATATATGTGCCGGTCCTGGGGCCTGATCTCAGAGCTTGGGCCCTGTCCCTGAATATTTTTGCTCTAAGCTAGAGCTCCACCACTTGAGGCACAGGCCTACTTGTGGCCTTTTTGACGGTTAATTGGAGATAAGAGTCACAGAGGTTTCTGCCCCAGCCTGGCTTTGAGCCTTGATCCTCAGAGCTCAGTCTCCTGAGTAGCTGGGATTACAGGTGTGAGACACTGGTGCCTAACTCTGGTCTTTTAGAGAAAGAAGTTTCACAAACAATGTCTTTCAAGACAACTTAGTTATCATGGCAAAAGATACTTCTTTTTAGTGTTAGCAATACTTTCTAGTCTTTTGAAACACAGGCTCATGCCTGTAATCATAGCTATTCAGAAGGCTTAGATTTGAGGATCACAGTTTGAAGCCAGCCCAGGCAGGAATGTCTATGAGATTCTTATCTCCAATTAACCACCAAAAATCTAGAAATGGAGCATTGACTCAAGTGATAGAGTACTATCTTTGAGAGAAAAAAATTCAAAATCTTATGCACAGTATCCAGGCACTGACGGAAGTCTCAGTGCTGGCACAAAAATAAACCAACAAATAAAATAAATATAAAACATGAATAATAAAGAGGTATTATACCTTTGATACTATTTAGAAATATTTTCTGGATATCAGCATACAATTTGTTGGTGTATACCTTTCAGAATCTTTAGGGATTTGCACCTCAGGCAAGACATAGCAGCTGTAGTACCTTTATTTAGCTGCTCCAGAAATTTTATTGTATACACACACACATCATTTACAAATATCTAAAAGGTTGCTATGGTCTTTTGCTAGCAATTGCCCCTGAGGGAAAGACAAGAAGTAATTAAAGCAAGGAAGGAGATTTAGGAAAAGTCATTTTGAGAAGAAAGCAGATGGGTTTACTCCAAGGGCTAGGCGTCTTCTGCCAGTGAGTTCAATTCTGTTCAGCTGGCCTTGTGCTCACTGAGATCTCCTCAGGGACCTTACACCACATTAGGAAATAGATGACAAAGAGCAATTGTTAGAAACTTATGAGCAGAAGACTGGCATTGTCAGGGGGTTCTCACTGGTAAACTGGAACCCCAGCCTCTCCAAAGAAACAAAGCAAGAATAAATGAGAAGGCTCTTCATAGTTAATGAACTATTCACTCAGAACTTCAATAGAAATTGATTCTGTCCTTCTAGATTCCAAGGAGTTGATATGCTATGTATGTTATGAAAACCTCCATGGATCTGGGCGTTGGAGCCTCACACTTGTAATCCTAGCTACTCAAGGCCGAGATTTGAGGATCAAGGTTTAAAACTAGCATGGGCAGACAACTCCAAGAGATTGGTATTTCCAATTAACCAGCAAAACACCAGAAGTGGAGGTGTGGCTTAAGTGAAAAGTACCAGTCTTGAGTAAAAAAGCAAAGCAAGAGCCCTGAGTTCAAGTCCTATTACTTGCACACACACACACACATACACACACACACACACACACACACACACACACACACACACACACACAGAGTGAATTTAGAGTTGATCCATTCCCAAATAGTAAGTGAATTTCCCAGTGAAATTCTCTGAGAATCAACATCTGATTGCCCAACGCATTTCACAAGGCATCTTTAGAGACTCTTAAAATTGTAGTCCAATGTGCTTGTTTAGCAGGATGAGGCCCCAAGACAGAGTCCTGATTCAGAATGCCTATTACAAATGCTGCAGTACTTCCACGTCTTCATTCTTCCAGGCGGATCATTACTTCTAATGGATTTCTGGAAAGTGAGTGAAGTAGAGAAACTGTTGCTCCAATATAAAATTCCACTTCTTTCCGACTATGAATTTGCATAGAAAGATATCCAATGTTTTTGCTAATTTTCTTTTATAGGAGGCCTATTTTAAGGCTCTCCTTTTTGGTCTTTTTGATTGCCAAATCTGCTCATAATGTACAAACAATAATCTGTATGCACTGGCTCTCAGCATGAGAAGTTTCCAATGGCACTAATATTATGCCACCATTATCATTGACACATACTAGACATCTGGTTTGGTTTGGTTTTTTTTTTTTTTGCATTCCTACTTCTTGCTCATACCTTCTCTCTCTGTCTCTCTCTGTGTGTCTCTCTTTCTCTCTCTGTGTACTTGGGGCTTGAACTTGGGGCCTCTCCCTCTTTCTTGGCTTTTCTACCCAAGACTAGCACTTTATTACTTGAGGCATATCTCCACTTCCAGCTTTTTGCCAATTACATGGAAGTAAGAGTCTCCTGGACTTTCTTACCTGACCTGTCTTCAAACCTTGATACTCAGATCTCAGTCTCCTGAGTAACTAGGATTACAGGCGTGAGCAACCACTGCCTCATACCTAATTTTAATTGTCTAATTCAACCATATAACCACAAACTCCAGTTGTTTAACATAACCAACTATAGTCATCAAAAATGGGAATTAAAAAAAAAACAATCTGAACCTCTAAATAATCCTGTTGATAGCCATTCTTTCTAAGCAGAAATGCAAGAGAATTACAGAAATGTGTGGTGGACTTACTGTGTAGAATAGTAGTAAGACACAACAAAAAAATCAGCCTTAGACTTTCAGAAAGATAAATGATGGGCGCAGCCATTGTTTTACAGCAAGAAATCTGAGCTTCACAAGAGCTGAAGACTTCAGCAAGGAATACAGAGTTAGCTTTGTAGAGGTCTCTGTTTCTTAACTTAGTGGATTGTCTGTGCCATTGACTTACTCTTATTGGTTTGGATCTTAAATATCCCCAGCAGGCCTATATGCTAAAGTCTTGATTGACAGCCTGTAGCACTGCTGAAAAGTTGGGGCCTTTAGGAGGTAGGCCCTAGTGAAGCAGCTTAGATCATTTGGATGTGTCCTTGATGGAAATAGAGAAGCCCGGTGTCGTCTTTCCCTTCATTTTCCTTCCTGGCCACCATGAGATAAATTGTTTGACTATACTCTCCCTGCCTGACATGTTGACCTGCTTCAGCAGGAGCCAGCACATCAAGTGACTTTGGACTGAAATCTTGCAAGCTATGTGACAATAATCCTTTCTTCTCTTTACGTTGACTTTTTTCTGTTATTTCTCACAATGACTAACACAGCTGGTATATTTGTTCTAAAACTATGCTATCCAGAGTCTCTACCCAAGCTCTTAATTCTCAAAAATACCCATTCGAAGAAAATTATTAAGTTATCTAATTAATACTATATCATTAGGGATCATTGGCACTAATCTGTGTTTGGCATTATAGTCTCTTGATGGAGCTTGGAGGAACCAGCCTATGGAAAACTATACCCATAGACAAGTTCTTACAAATATACATAAATCATCATAAGAAGAGTTATTATTCTGCCTTTATTTTTCTGTCCAGTTGAATCTCAAAAAACAACTTACTTGATTCACTCAAGTTCAGATCCAAACATGGAAAAAAAAGTGGAATCCCATACTTGAAAAACAAGTACACAGACTTTTAGGATTTGTGTGGAAGAGACTCCAAGATGGCCAGCTGAAGCACCCAGCCATCACCAGCTTCTCAAAACTAGACTTTAAATGGGGCACAGCTACTTTGCAAGGTGGGAGCTAGTGGGGGAGACTCCAAATTCACTTGTAACACCTCAGAGACTTGGGAGAAAAGAACTCATAGTCAGAATCAAGGTAAGAAGGAGCTGCATTCTACCACCGAGAACATGGAGGTAGCTTGTCAGAGGCTGGGACAGAGGAAAATCAGAGAGGGAGAAACTCAGAAAAAACCACAAATGGCTCAGTTGTCAGAGCTATGCAAAAGTTCAGCCAAACCTTTGAGAGGTCTGCAATCTGCAGGTTCCACTGTTCCCAATGAATAATCTCCATACAGTGTCAGAAAACCATCGTAAGGTCTTATCTGAGCCTACTGCTTTGTGAATCAAATGATGATTCTAAAACCCCAGAGGTGCCATCTTTGTATACCATCACTTAACCATCCTGAGGTTTTCATAATGAGCGAAAGCAGGCAAATATCACTTCCATAAACCATGCAAACAAAGTACAAAAGTTGTGCACTGCTGCTCGCCATCAAACATTTTATATAAATGTATGTGCTAATTACGCATGGCCCTCAGGCTTCTGGCTGATGGCCAATGTGGACCTTAGAAGTATAAACCTTTGCAGCTCAGAATTTATAGTCTTTTCCAGTCTGTTTCACTGACTTCTTTCTAGTTTTTTTTTGAGGTCTGTTGGGAGCCTTGATGCTGATTCTAAAATGTTCATTAATGGTTTAATTGCTCCACTTGGGAGATTTAATAAATAAAATGACAAAGCCAAAAGAAGTGGATTACCTTATTTGAGCTTGGAGGAAATAGTTTGGATTCATTTGTTCAACCTCAAAAACCCTTCTTTCCTTCTTTCCTTTTCGTATGTGCCGGTACTAGGACTTGAACTCCAAGCCTCACACTGTCACTTAGCTTTTTCTCTCAAGGCTAGTGCTCTAACACTTAAGCCAGAGCTGCACTTCTGGATTGTTGCTGGTAAATTAGAAATAAGAGTCTTTAAGATTTATCTTCTCAGGCTGGCCTTGAACTGTGATCTTTACATCTCAGCCTCCTGAGTCACTGGGATTCTAGGCAGAGCCACCAGTCTTTGGCAGATATTTTTTTTTTAAGTAGCTGGACAACTGAGAAAAAAATTAAGGATAAGACAATAATTTTTAAAGTATTAAGATAATGACTTTGCAAATATTTCCAATAAGGATATAACAAATAAAATAGATTCTTTGAGCACTAAGATAGTTTAAATTATATTAAAAAAAAAACTTGGGGGCTGGGAAGGTGGCTCAGTGGTAGAGTGCTTGTCTTGCATGCCTGAGGCCCTGGGTTCAATTCTTCAGCACCACATAAGCAAAACGGAAGTGGCGCTGTGGCTCAAGTGGTAGAGTGCTAGCCTTGAGCTGAAGAGCTGAGGGCCAGCGCCCAGGCCCAGAGTTCAGGCCCCATGACCAAAAAAACAAAAAAAACAACTTTTGGGCTGGGAAGGTGGCTCAGTGGTAGAGTGCTTGTCTCACATGCATGAGGCCCTGGGTTAGAATCCTCAGTACCACATAAGCAGAAAAAGCCAGAAGTGGAGCTCTGGCTCAAGTGGTAGAGCACTAGCCTTGCACTGAAGAGCTGAGGGACAGTGCCCAGGCCCAGATTTCAAGCCCCACGACTGACAAAAGAAACCCAAAACTTTTATCACTCAATAACAAGGCAAACAATCCTATTAAAAGTAGACAAAGAGCACTGGGTACCAGTGGCTCACATCTATAATCCTAGCTACTCAGAAGGCTGATAACTGAGGATTGAGATTCAAAGTGAGTTCAAGGAAGGACAGTCCACAATAATTTATCTCCCACTAACCAGCAAAAAGCCGGAAGTGGAGCTATGTCTCAAGTGGTAGAGCATCAGCCCTGAGTGAGAAAGCCAAGCAAGACCATGAGACCCTGAGTTTGAATCTCCGTACCATCACACACATCAAAGAAACCTGCCTTGTAGATTGTGATGGATTCTACTCTGCTTGACCTCTGAGAGACAGGAATTGGGAGCTGTTCATGGTGATTAATGGTCACGATGATAACTCTGAATCATTTGCAAAGGTCAAATTCTGTTCAATATGTAATATCTTTTATGAAGAGTTCCAGCAAAAATATCCACATGAAATCAACTTCTTTGAACATGAAACTGGTTTTCTTTTCTTGGAAAATTAATTTTTGAAGAACACGTATCATCTCAATGATGATGGACAGAGGAAGTGTTGTTCTAACTGTGCTTACCAAAAAAGTGTTCTTTAAAATTTTTTATAAAATGACTTTTTTTTTTATTTCCGAAGTTTGGAGGAAATGCTCTGGGATTTTGAACAGAGGAAAGGAAAATTTAAAAAGTCAAATCTCAGGATTCCCATATAACTGTTAATAAGATCTGGACTAACCTTTAGCTATTTGGTTCATAAGTAGTACAGGTTACATAGCTTACAATTTGGAACTCTGCTGGAATACAAAAGGAAAGCCAGCATTGATTTTAGCTGAGAGATTTTAACCAACATAATTTCTAACCTCCTGTGTTTCAACCAAAGAATATTTTATCACCATTTTCCTTCTCTTTGGAAAATGCTTTTGGTATGATTATTGTTTGCATTTTTTTTTTACAAAGTTTCTCCTTATTCTTCAGTGCCTACAGTTGTAGCCTATTGCCTGGCCATTAAAAACAGATTATCACACTTGTTAAACACTTGTTGGCAAACTCCCCCAGTGGATCTTTGGGGAATTATTTGCTTTAAAATTTATTAAAAGTCTCTGGATACAGACTAACTTTGCTATTTTTTTTTTTTATTGTTCACCTGCTATGAAGTACAAACTACAACTTGGAATGTTTTTAAATGACCAAATTCTATCAGAATTGTTTCAAAGTGCCTAAAATTTTTTTTTCTACACTCACACAGGGTATCCAGATGTTTTGGTTAAAAAAGCAGTGGTTCTGCATCTCTCAGGAAGAACAAGATCCTTTTGGAACTTGGCAGGCACTTGGTCCATTAAGTGAAGAGACTCTCCACTCCTCTGATCTTGACCAAGGAAAATGATCTGCTGGATTCTGAGTGTGAGAAAAGGCAGTTGGTTGTGTCTTCTTGTTGGAGTAAGCCAGGCAAAACAACTTGCCTGGCTTTGCAGCAGTGAGCTGGGTCAGGGCTCCTGTGGACACAAGTCCGAGAAGACAGTGGCCTCATTTCTTGAATGACATCACTAGAGAAAACTACTGTTTTCTTCTCTTGATTTGGATTTGAACTTCATGCTCAAAAGAAAAAAGAAGAGCTGGGCACCGGTGGCTCACACCTGTAATCCTAGCTACTCAGGAGGCTGAGAGCTGAGGATTACGGTTCAAGGCCAGCCTGGGCAGGAAAGTCCATCTCCAATAAACCACGTCTTATCTCCAATAAACCACAAGAAAACTGGAGTGGCGCTGTGGCTCAAGTGGTAGAGCACTTGCCTTGAGCTGAAGGGCTGATGAACAGTGCCCAGGCCCAGAGTTCAAGCTCCACAACCAACACAAAAAAAAAAGAAAGAAAGAAAGAAAAAAGAAGCAGCAGTTCTAGTGTGAAAAAAGGGATGTACTTAGTTGGTGAAGAAAGATAATCAGGCTGCAAACTATTTTTCTTTAGGAACTTCCAAGATAGGGAAAGAGATACTCTTCTCAAAAAACTAGTATTGTGTGTGCGCATTTGTGTGTATGGGTGTGCACACACGCATGCATGCACATGTGCATGTGTGTGTGCCAACAGTAGGACTTGACCTTGGGGACTCTTGCTCTCACTTGACCTATTTTGCTCATGGATGGTGCACTACCTATTGAGACAGCCCTTAGTCTGACGTTATTTTGCTAGTTAACTGGAGACAAGGCTCTCATGGACCTCTCTGCCCAAGCTGAATCCAAACCATGATCCTCACATCTGAACCTCCTGAGTAGCTAGGATAGCTATGCAGTGGGGGATGATTCAAAGGGAATATGCAATATGTTGAAGGAATAATTTAAACATTAGCTTTGGAACTGGGAGCCAATGCCTGACACCTGTAATCCTAGCTACTCCAGAAGCTGAGATCTGAGGATCATGATTCAAAGCTAGCCTGGGCAAGGAAGCCTATAAAACTCTTACCTCCAATTATCTGGCAAAAAGCTAAAAGTGGAGCTGTGCCTCAGGTGGTAGAGCACCAACCCTGAAAGAAAAATCTAAGGGACAACACCCTGGCACTGAGTTCAAGCCCTAGTGCTCACACACACACAGAGATTAACTTGAAGACAGGTAAGATTTGGACCTTTTGAACAGTAGGGAAAAATTTTCTCTCCAATAATAGATATACTTACTATGAGGCAAAGAACAAAGTGAAGAAGAGATGATTTGAAAGTGTTTGAAAGTAAATCTATTTGACTAAGATGATTTGAAAAAATAAAAATCAGCCAAACCAGTTGTAGTCAGATCGTGAGAATTTAGAGTCTGCAGAGCTTTGTGAACACCAGGGTCATAGGCCTAGGCACTATGAAATAATGTCTGGACAGTGGAGAATACATTGTGGGTAGAAAGAAGGCTAAAGGGGGAGGATCCACTGAAGAATCTAGTGCTAGGATGAGCACTGCTGGATCATGTCTGTAATCCCAGCTACTCAGGAGGCTGAGATCTGAGGACCCAGGTTTGAAGCCAACCTGGGCCGGAAAGTCCATGAGACTCTTATCTCCAATTAACTACTTATATAAAAAAGCTGAAAGTGGAGGTGTGGCTCAAGTGATAGATCACTACCCTTGAGCACTAAAGTTCAGGAACAGTGCTTAGACTCAGGATGGGTACAGGGAAGAGAACGGAAGGGAAAGGAAGGGAAGGGAAGGGAAGGGAAGATTGGGTTCTTCAATGAACCACTTCAGGAACAAGCCAAAGAAGGTCCAAGTCAGGTAGCTAGCACTGTGAATGGAAAGGAAGGGAAAAATACAAAGCAATTGTTACAAAAAAAAAAAAGCAGTCTATGTTGATTGGTCATTGGAAGAGTAGGACCATGAAGAACTGCTCATAAGATGTGGAAACAAGAAGCATCAAAACTAGCTTGTGTCACTCAGCATTTTCTGGCTGTGAGGAATCCCCGAGAGAGGAAAGGAGAGAGGACTGTTTTATCTCATGACTTCATTTCCTAGTCAGCTGAGCACGCCTGGGCTGTGGGCCTGTGGAAAGGCCAAGGGAGAATCATGGCTGCAACATGAAGAAGAGCAAAGCAACTCCCATCATCTGGGCAGGTGGTTGGGCAAAAGTGATTCCCAGGGTATCCCCCTGCTCCCAGCCACCCACTTCCCCAACCCACTGCACCTGCCACCCCACCCAAATTCATTCAGACCGTGAAGCCACGCCCTCCTGACCCATCACTAACCAGCAAGTCTAGGCTACAAGCATCCTGCAGAGATCAAGTCTTTAACACATGATTCTTTTTAGAGAACACTTCTTTTTTTATTTTTCTTCAGATGTGTCTGTCATATATTTACATTTCCCACACACACAATTTTATTATTATCTTTAAATAGTTGTACAAAGGAGTTTCCATTTAACAAAGCAGTTTATAAATAAAATATATCTTGATCCATATCACCCTTTCAACATTCTCACCCAACCCTTCCCTCCCCATCTCTTCCCTTAGCTTACAAATGCATGAATAAATACGTTGGGTGGTATGTAAATGCATACAAATGTATTCAAGGGAGATCTCAAAGAATGTAATTCCTTAGAAAGCCAAAATTAAAGTTCATCAAAATAAAATACCAGGAAGTAAGTGGTAAAAAAAGGGTGGATTGGGGTCAAGGGGAAAAGGGTGGACAAATAAAGAAGAGGAGAGAGAGAAAATGCAGACAAGAATCCAATGCATATCCTACAGAATTAAGTGGAGGGCATTTCATATCCAAACCATAACATTTTTTTCCCAAATGGTTGCTTTATGCTGATGCTCTTTCTGCTAACTTAATATGTTTGGACTACAACTTATTTGTGGACAAAATGAGATAAACAATGTTAACCACTCAGGTGGAATAGGAATAATAGATACTTTCTTTTAAAAAGCAAATATAGTCAGGCATTGGTGGTTCACACCTGTAATCCTAGCTACTCAGGAGGCTGAGATCTGAGGATCACAGTTCAAAGTCAGACCAGGCAGGACAGTCTGTGAGACTCTCATCTTGAATAAACACTCTCATCTTGAATAAACTTCTCAAAAAAGCCAGAAGGCAAGCTATGGCTCAAGTGGTAGAGCACTAGCCTTGAGCAAAAAGAAGCTCAAGGACAGCACCCAGGCCCTGAGTTCAAGCCCTAGCACATGCACACATGGGTGCTTGTGCACACACTCTAGCTTTTGCTGGGCATGGCTCATGTATGTAATCTAAGCCACTCAGGAGGCTGAGATTTGAGAATCATAATGCAAAGCCCTTCTGATCAGACAAATCCAAGTGATTTCTTTCTCCAATGAACCAGCAAAAAGTTAGAACTGGAGGTATGGCTCAAGAAGTAAAGCATTGGTCTTGAGTAAAAAAGCTAAGTGAGAGATCAAGGTCCTCAGTTCAAACCCCAGTACTGGCACAAATATAATAATAATAGTGATGATGATGATGATGATGATGATGATGATGATGATGATGATGTTAAGGATATGAGGATGTTGATGATGATGGTGATAGTGATGATAATAATGATAATGATAATAATAAGCATTGGATCTGATGCCCTTTCTAGACTGGCAGAATTCCTAAAGCCCCGAGGACGTGAAGCCTTGTGGATGCAGGGCTCTTTCTTTATTTCAGACTCGGTCCAGTCCTGTGTTATGAAAAAGCGGTTGTAAGGCAGGTCACTGGGCCAGCCCAGGGAGCCTTCGAGCCCTCGAAGAGTAAGTACCTACTCCTCCCGGATCATGCACCCTGTGACCCATCAGCAATGCAGCTGGTCCACCCAGAGCCTGCGCCCTGCGATCCACCCACCTGCGCCTGGTCCTCTGGAGCCGCCAACGTGCACCTGCGGACACGGCTGACTTGACTCTTGCTCGGCAGGCATGGTCTGTGGCGGCTCCTGCCGAAGGGGGCCGCTGGGTCCGACACGCGAACCAACCCGGCCTGGATGGCTCCATTCTACCTCTCCTGTGGAACAGTCACGCGTTACTGTGTCTTTTCCCTCATACTGTAACATTTCCCAGCCTACTCTCCAAGAACCGTGGAATGCCGAGCTCTGATGCCCCGTCTACATAAACCAAAATTGACTAGATTAAATAAAAATACCACAGAGTAGTCATTTGCATAAGTAGATAATTGAAAGCCACTGGAAAAGAGCGTTCCAACCGAGACAGAGTAAGGACCTGTGCGCTAGAAGGCACTGGTTCTTTCTGTCCCTCCTTCCCTCTCTCCTTCTCTGTATCTCTTTTAAGTCAACCTAACCAAAGACAATAGGTATTGCAATTTTATGGACCGTATCATTCATTCGTTTCTCTGACACACCAAGTCCCAGGCAGGAAGCCTTGTGGTAAGCCTGGAGATATACAACACAAGACATGTTCTCTTGTTTTACCAACTGGATAATTTTGGCCCAACATCAGTAGCTCACATGTGCAATCCTAGATATTCAGGAGGCTGAGTTCTGAGGATCAAAGTTTGAAGTCAGCCCTGGCAGACAAATATGTTATTTCCAATTAACAACAACAAAACAAACCAAAACCCAAACCCCTAAAAGCCAGACATTGAGATATGTAGCTCATAGACAAAGGTCAACTGAGTTGATAGCTACCTCTATCTGGAGGGAACAGTGTCTTTTGTTCTCATAAACAAAACAGAAAGAACCCTGAAGTATTCAAGTTAACAGGGGGAAAAAAATGAAGCTTCTAAATAAAGCCTTCCTTTAGGATTGCATTTTGGACTTGCCAAGCCAAACAAACCAAATCTTTGTTTCTCTGGCAATCTTATTTCCCAAGAAAAATACACCTGCAAGTGTCAGGGGCCAACAACAAAAAAATTTTTGGTCCAGTTACACGAGAGGGCATCTCTACAATGTGCTATGCTGTTGGTTCGGTTTTTAAAACCAAAATTGACACTCGAATATAAGTTACAGCAATCGAGGTATGCTCTTTCCTTTGGAGATAATGAAGCTCTCTGGGCCTCCCTGGCTCCTCCTCCTCCTCCCCCTCCTCCTCCTCCTTCCCCTCCCTCCCCTTCCTCCTCCTCCTCCTCCTCCTCCTTTGCCATTAGGAAGACATTACCAAGTCCCTCCTTGTGAATCCAGAAGCTCCGGCATGGAGGCGGATGATGAAACTTCAACTACGGAAACGCCACTCTGGGTATTTTATTCTGGAAATTGGGGGTTTCTAAATATGTATCAACAACTAAGAGTAGTCATTCCTTGGTGGAGCGTCCCCCCACCGGAAGCCGCCAAGTTAGTGTGCGCACCAGCCCTACCAGGGAGCCCAGAGTTGCCTGGCCAGTGGCCCGAGCCTGGAGGCGCAGGCCCCTGAAGCACTTGGGCCTATCTGGAGCCACAGATCGCAGGTGCGCGCCGGCCCCTGGCAGAACACACCCCTGTGCGTGGCCGTGGCGCTGGCCCCCGGCAGGAGCCCGTTTAGAACTGCAAATCATGTGAGTGCATGAGCAGCGGACAGAGCACACTCACACACACACACACACACACACACACAACAAGATGTGATAACTACTAGGGCCCAAGGCACAAAAAGACCCTGCGCACCTGTGGGGAGCCCAGCCCTTCTGAAGCCAACGCTTATCCCAGAAGCTTGAATCTAACCTTCCCAGCCCCCACTGCAGACAGCACTTAGCTCCTTTCAGCTAGCCCGGGACTGAGCACACACACAGTTGCTAGCTGGCTTGGGGACCCAGTGTGGGCTAGTCTACCCAGTTGAAGTAGCCCTGGTCAAGCAAAAGCTGCCGCCTGTTGGGCATCAACAGGCCAAGCTCAGGCCACCGCCCTCACAATCCCTGAACCCAAATGCATAAATCATAAAAAGATTCATGGACAACCAAGACAACAAACCAAATCCAAAAGCCAACAGAAATCCAGTGAGAGTGAAGAAGAAATGAAGGACAAAAGAACCATTAAAGAAATGATGACAGAATTGGCCAATGAAATAAAAGGGGACTTGCAAAAGCAATTTCGAGGGCACAAAGAAGAAATGGCAAAGGAATTCCAAGACTTCAAAAAAGATGCAAACAATAGACACATATACACCTCATGGAAAAATGGAATTAACACTTGGAGAACTGATATTAGCAGCATAAATGGTTCAGTTTCCACAATGCAAGCCAATGGAAGCCATAGGTAACAGAATAAGTGAGATGGAAAATAGAATATCAGGTGTTGAGGATAAAACAGGGGAGCTGGAACAAAAAGGTCAAAGGTATGGAAAAAACACTCAGAACTCACCAAAGGGAAATCCAAGAATTGACAGACAAAGCCAAGAAATCAAAATCTATGTATAATTGGAATCGACAATCATAGAGGCATGGAACACCTATTCAGTAAGATAATTACAGAAAACTTCCCCCATCTTAAGAGAGAAAAATCTCACTGGCATAATAGAAGCATATAGATCATCTAGTAGAGAGGATTCTAAAAGGAACACTTCTAGACACATCATAGTAAAAGCACTAGACCTGACTAACAAGGAACTGATTTTAAATGCTGCAAAACCAAAGAAGGAACTGTATTACAATGGAAAGAAAATCAGAATCCCTGCAGACCTCTCCACACAAACCTCAACACAAAGAGCCTGGAAAGGTATTATCCAACCCAAACTGGTGTACCCAGAGAAGCTATCATTTACATTTGACCGTGAAACTAAAACCTTCCATGATGAATGAAAACTAAGGGAATTCATGAACACTTAACCAGCACTATGAAGAATACTAAAGGGAGGAATACAATCCCAAGAAAACAATCAAAATCAAGGGAACATATCAGACAAAAATCACTAAAAGACCAACTTAGTAAGCACAGGAAGAAGAAGCAAAATACAAGAAAACAATGGCAGGAAACAACATATCTTTCTGTAATAACTCTAAACATTAATGGAATCAATTCCCCAATTAAAAGAAAAAGAACATCAGATTGGATCAAAAACCAAGATCCACCCATTGTCATCTCCAAGAGACCCATCTTACAGCCAAAGATAAAAACAAACTCAAACTGAAAAGATGGAAAAAGATCTTCCATGCAAATGCACCCTGCAAGAAGGCAGGAGTAGCCATATTGATATCTGATAAAATAGACTCTCATTGATATCAGTACAAAAAGACAAGGAGGGTCATTCCATACTAACAAAGGGTCCATGAAGAAGAAATCACAGTGGTCAATATCTATGCAGCAAACAATGGAGCACCTAAATATGTTAAACACATACTCTCAGACTTAGAGAACAAGATAGACCTAAACACAATAATAGTGGGAGATTTTAACATGCTACACTCACCAAAGGACAGGTCAACCAAACAAAAGATAAGCAAAGAAGCCTCTGAATTAAATGACACCATAACCTAAATAGACAACACATCTACAGAGTTTTCTACCCAATAATGTCCCAGCATATATTCTTCTTAGCAGTTCATGGAATATTCTCCAAAATAGATCATATCATAGTTCACACAAAAAAGCAAATGCAAGAGGACTGGCGTAATCCCTTGAATCCTATCCAATCACAGTGGAATCAAACTAGTTCTTTTTTTTAGGTGGGGGAGGTCTGGTCGTGGGCCTGAACTCCGGGCCTGGGCGCTGTCCCTCAGCTCTTCAGCTCAAGGCTAGCGCTCTACCACTTGAGCCACAGCGCCACTTCCAGCTTGTTTTCTTTTTGCTTATGTGGTGCTGAGGAATCGAACCCAGGGCCTCATGCATGCAAGGCAAGTGCTCTACCACTGAGCCACCTTCCCAGCCCCTCAAACTAGTTCTTAACAGCAAAGCATGCTGTAGAAATTATTCAAACACATGGAGGCTGAACCCCACACTACTGAATAACAGCTGGGTCACAGAAGAAATTAAGGAAGAAATTCGAAAGTTCTTATAATTCAATGAAAATGAAAACACATCACAATGGAACCTTTGGGATACAGCAAAAACAATGCTGAGGGGAAAGTTCACAGCCCTAAGTGCACACAATAAGAAAACAAACAGCTCAAGTAAATAACCTCATGATGCAATTAAATTTAACTGCTAGAAAAGGAAGAAATAAATCAAATCTAATGTTATTAGATGGAGAAAGATAGAAAAGATTAGGGCAAAAATCAATAGGAGAGAAATTAAAAAAGAACTATACATAAAATTAATGAAACAAAAACCTGTTTTTTTAAAAAAAATTAATACAATTGTCAGACCACTTATGAGATTAATTAAAAAAGAAGAGAGGAGATTCAAATCAATAAGATCAGGGATGCTACAGGAAAAACTTACAACAAACACCCAAGAAATCAAATTATTATAAAGAACTGTTCATCTATACTCACTGAAGAAGGAAAACCTAGAAGAAATGGACAACAATTTAGAAACGAACAAACTGCCCAAATGGAACCAAGAAGATAAAAACCAATAACACACAAGACAGAGGAAGTAATCAGAAATCTTCCAATAAGGACAAGCCTAGGCCCAGATGGATTCATCACTAAATTCTAGAAGACTTTTTTTTTTTGGTCGGTCGTGGGGCCTGAACTCTGGGCCTGGGTGCTGTCCCTCAGCTCTTCAGCTCAAGGCTAGCACTCTATTACTTGAGCCACAGCACCACTTCCGACCTTTTCTGATTATGTGGTGCTGAGGAATTGAACCCAGGGCCTCATGCATGCAAGGCAAGTACTCTACCACTGAGCTACCTTCCCAGCCTCTATAAGACTTTTAAAGAACTATTACTTATACTCTTATACTCTTCAAGATTTTCTGTGAAATAGAAGCAGAGGGAGCAATCCCAAACTCATTCTCTGAAGCCAGTACCACACTCATCCCCAAACCAGGCACGGATCAAAAAAAAAAAAGAGAACTACGGAGCAATCTCTCTGATGAACACAGGTGTAAAGCTCCTCAATAAAATATTAGCCAACAGACTCCAGAAACAAACAAACAAAAATCCCATACATTCTGACCAAGTAGGCTTCAATCCACAGATACAAGGCTGGTTTAACATATGCAAATCAATAAATGTAATTCACCACATCAACAGAGCCAAGGACAAGAACCACATGATGATCTTGATAGATGCAGAAAAAGCCTTCAACAAAATACAACATTGATTCATGTTAAAAGCTCTGGAGAAACTAAGAATAGGAGAAACATTTCTTGACAATAAAAGCAATATATGACAGACCAATAGCCAATATTGGTAAATAAGTAAATGGGAAATAACGAAAACCATTTCCCCTAAAATCAGGAACAAGGCAAGGATGCCTACTCTCTCCACTCCTTTTCAATATAGTTCTGAAATCCTTAGCCAGAGCAATAAGGCAAGAAAAAGACATTATAGGGATCCACATAGGGAAAGAAGAAATTAAACTATCCCTTTTTGCAGATGACATGATCTTATAACTGAAGGACTCAAAAAACTCCACTCCCCAAATCCTAGAACTAATTGACCACTTTGTTAAAGTACTAGGAAACAAAATTAACTCACAAAAATCAGTAGCCTTTTTGTATTCCAATAGTGTATAAGCAGAAAGGGAAATCATGAAAACAGCCCCATTTGCAATAGTAAAAAAACAAAACAAACCTAGGAATTAGTTTCACCAAAGATGTAAAGGATCTTTTGAGTGAAAACTATAAAAATATAAAGAAAGAAATCAAGGAAGACACCAGGAAATGGAAAGACCTTCCATGTTCATGGATAGGTAGAATCAATATTGTGAAAATGGCCTGACTGCCAAAAATGATATACAAATTCAACACAATCCCCATCAAAATCCCAATAACGTTCTTTACTGAAGTCGAGAAAACAATCCAACACTTCATATGGAACAACAAAAGGCCTAGAATAGCCAAAGCAATTCTAGGCAAAAGAAGCAATGCAGGAGGGATCACAATACCAGATTTCAAGCTCTACTATAGAGCCAGAATAACATAAACAGCTTGGGATTGACACAAAAATAGACCTGAAGACCAATGGAATAGAATAGAAGGCCCAGAAATAAAACCATGCACTTACTTACAGTCATCTGATTTTCAACAAAGGAGACAAAGACATACAGTGAAAAAAAAAACAATTGTTGGTGCTGGGTAACCTGGGCAGCTACATGAAGAAAACTAAATGTGGACCCCAGCCTATCACCATGCACTAACATCAACTCAAAGTGGATTAACGACCTAAACATCAAACCTGAAATTCTGAAATTACTGCAGGACAGAGGAGGAGAGACACTAGAACTTACAGGCACAGGTAGAAACTTCCTGAACAGAGTCCCAGGGGCACACAGATTGGAGAGAAACTGTACAAATGGGACTCCCTTAAAGTTTCTGCATAGCTGAGGACATAGCTACCAAACTAGAAAGACAGCCAACTAATTAAGAAAAGATCTTTACCAGCAATACACCAGACAAAGGCCTTATACCCAATATATACAAGAAGCTAAAGGAGATAATCCCTCCTAAATCTAACAAATTAATCATTAAATGGGCAAGAGAGCAAAAGAGAGACTTCTCAGAAGAAGAGTAAAAGTGGCAAAGAAACACATGGGGAAATGTTCATCATCCCTGGTTGTAAAGAAAATGCAAATAAAAACAACCCTGAAATACCACCTTACCCCAGTTACAATGGCCTATATCCTGAAGTTGGACAACAGCAAATGCTGGCGTGGATGTGGAGAAAAAGGAACCCTACTGTAAAGCTGGTGGGAATGTAAACTAATTCAACCACTCTGGAAAGCAGTCTGGAGGTTCCTCAAAAAGATATACGTAGACCTTCCCTATGACCCAGCCATACCATTCCGTGGTATCTACCCTGAGCATCATGAACCAGGATATGACAAGGACATCTGGATTTCCATATTCATTGCTGCACATCTGAGGGAAGGTGGGGGAAGGGCACAGAATCAATGGAAAGCAGGCAAAAATGTGCAGCAGCTGCCCTGGGCATTGATGAAAAGTGAACCATGCAACTCATGGGCAGAAATAGGAGGGAGGAAATGAGAGAAAATAAGGGAACAGATGTTACTATGCAAAAGGAAGGGAATGTATGTACTACCTGATGTATGTAACAGTAACCTTGCTGTTTATCACCTTAAAACAACAATAAAGTAATAAAAAGAAGAGTAGTAATTCTTGAGATTATCTGGTTTCTAGACATTCTTATATAACTAGATGTGGCTAGCTTCTTCACTTATTAAAGGAAAAACAAACACAATGAATAATTTTTTTTTTTTTTTTTTTTTTTGGCGGCTGTGGGGCTTGAACTCTGGGCCTGGGCGCTGTCCCTCAGCTCTTCAGCTCAAGGCTAGCGCTCTACCACTTGAGCCACAGCGCCACTTCTGGTTTTCTAGTGGTTTATTGGAGATAGGAGTCTCACGATCTCTCTTGCCCAGGCTGGCTTTGAACTGCGATCCTCAGCTCTCAGCCTCCTGAGTAGCTAGGATTACAGGCGTGAGCCACCGATGCCCAGCACAATGAATAACTTTTGATGTTGATGCACCATTTTCCTATCACTTATAATCCTGTGTGTATATATATATATATATATATATATATATACATATACATATACATATATGTATGTGCTGTGTATTTACACATATCTTACATACATATGCACACACACACACATAGATCTTTCTACAACTCCAAAGTACAGAGAATGTAAAGTTACATGAGGCCTGTACACATTCTGTTATGAGGGTCTTTCTACCTTTTCTTGAAGTAGTGGTTGATATTTGATATATTTCATATATTTCACAGAGAAGAGCCCTGAGTTGTTCAGCAGCCTTAACCACAGGACACCAACACCAGTGTCTTCACACTAAAATCCTCATACTGGCAAATGACACTAGATCACAAATGCAAAGCAGAGTTCAGAGCTCTGTTCAAATGGGGGAAGGAATAAAGACAGGAGTTGCCAATGGCTGAGCACTGTAATGGTTCACGCCTGTAATCCCAACTACTCAGGAGGCTAAGATCTGAGGATCACTGTTTAAAGCCAGCCCAAGGAGGAAAGTCCATGAGACTCTTGGTACCAATGAATCTCCAGAAAAACACAGCTGTAGCTCAAAGTGGTAGAATGCTATCTTTGAGCAGAAAAGCTCAGGGACAGCACCCAGGCCCTGAGTTCAAGCCCCACAATCGGAAAAAAAAAAAAAAAAAAAAAAAAAAAAAGAGTTGCCCGTAGTTGTGCTCCCTACAGAATAGAATGTCATGTAGCCCGGATACCCCATTCATCACCCTGGTTATCAACTGCTTTGCCAGCAGAGGGAGCTGCTGAGCTGCCCAAAGATGGCCTGCCAGCAGAGATGCCCTCAGCCCTGGGTGGTAGATTCAAGATGAGGGTCCAGATTTTCAGACACTCCACCTCAAGTGCTGTATCATCTACACTGGCCATCATTGCATGACCCTCTCAATCTGCTCTTGTCCACCGTGTGGGGAATGTCATCCTTTCCCATTCTTTTGAACCTGGGTCACACATGACCTTTCTGCACCAGTCATCTTGAAATACCAAGGTGGAAAAAATCTTCTCACAGACAGAATGTCCTCTCTGTCTGCCTGCCTGCCTGTCTGCTGTCTGTCTGTCTGTCTGTCTGTTTCTCTGTCTGTTTCTCCTTCTTAGCAGTCTGTTGACCTACCATCTATTTCTTGTCTCATAATTATGTCATTTAACTGTCATTATTTATAATCTTTCACTATCATTATCTATGCATCATCCATCATTCTTTTATCTTCTGTATCTTTCAGTATCTGTCTATATATCATTCATTATCTTATCTTATTCACCTTATATATTATATATTATATATATATCATCTATCTTTTCCATCTATCTATCTTATATCCATGCATCATCTGTTTATCAGCTCTCTACTTGTCATGTCTATCTAGGTTTCATCTATCTATATTATCTATCTATCTATCTATGTATCTATCTATCAATCTCATTTTGTGTCATTTATCTATCATTAGGTATATTCCTCTATTTATCTATCATCTATCATTGTTTATATATTGTCTACCTATCATCTGCCATATCTATCCATCATTTTTATCTACTTGGTTATAATTTTTAACTTTTCTGTTTCTTTATGTGGAACA